>NC_048220.1:46853533-47148536 GCF_002007445.2 Ailuropoda melanoleuca
GCTAATAGAATCCAACAGTACATTAAAAGGATTATCCATCATGACCAAGTGGGATTCATCCCTGGGATGCAAGGGTGGTTCAACATTCGCAAATCTATCAGTGTCTTAGATTTTATCGAGAAAGAAAAATTCAAAAATCATATGATTCTCTCAATAGATGCAGAAAAAGCATTTGACAAAATACAGCATCCTTTCCTGATTAAAACCCTTCAGAGTGTAGGGATAGAGGGTACATTCCTCAATCTCATAAAAACCATCTATGAAAAGCCTACAGCAAATATCATTCTCAATGGGGAAAAGCTGGAAGCCTTTCCCTTAAGATCAGGAACACGACAAGGATGCCCACTCTCGCCACTATTATTCAACATAGTACTAGAAGTCCTTGCAACAGCAATCAGAAGACAAAAAGGGATCAAAGGTATCCAAATCGGCAAAGAAGAAGTCAAACTGTCTCTCTTTGCAGATGACATGATACTCTATATGGAAAACCCAAAGGAATCCACTCCCAAACTATTAGAAGTTATAGAACAATTCAGTAAGGTGGCAGGATACAAAATCAATGCCCAGAAATCAGTTGCATTTCTATACACGAATAACGAGACTGAAGAAAGACAAATCAGGGAATCCATCCCACTTACAATAGCACCAAAAACCATACGTTACCTTGGAATTAACTTAACCAGAGACGTAAAGGACCTATATCCTAGAAACTATAGATCACTTTTGAAAGATATTGAGGAAGACATAAAAAGATGGAAAAATATTCCATGCTCATGGATCAGAAGAACTAACATAGTTAAAATGTCCATGCTACCCAGAGCAATCTACACTTTCAATGCTATCCCGATCAAAATACCGAGGACATTTTTCAAAGAACTGGAACAAATAGTCCTTAAATTTGTATGGAACCAGAAAAGGCCCCGAATCTCCAAGGAACTGTTGAAAAGGAAAAACAAAGCTGGGGGCATCACAATGCCGGATTTCGAGCTGTACTACAAAGCTGTGATCACAAAGACAGCATGGTACTGGCACAAAAACAGACACATCGACCAATGGAACAGAATAGAGAACCCAGAAATGGACCCTCGGCTCTTTGGGCAACTAATCTTTGATAAAGCAGGAAAAAACATCCGGTGGAAAAAAGACAGTCTCTTCAATAAATGGTGCTGGGAAAGTTGGACAGCTATATGCAAAAGAATGAAACTTGAATGCTCTCTCACACCATACACAAAGATAAACTCCAAATGGATGAAAGACCTAAATGTGAGACAGGAATCCATCAAAATCCTAGAGGATAACATAGGCAGCAACCTCTATGACATCGGCCAAAGAAACCTTTTTCATGACACGTCTCCAAAGGTAAGAGAAACAAAAGATAAAATGAATTTGTGGGACTTCATCAAGATAAAAAGCTTCTGCACAGCCAAGGAAACAGTCAAAAAAACTAAGAGGCAGCCCACGGAATGGGAGAANGGAATGGGAGAATATATTTGCAAAGGACACCACAGATAAAGGACTGGTATCCAAGATCTACAAAGAACTTCTCAAACTCAATACACGAGAAACAAATAAACAAATCATAAAATGGGCAGAAGATATGAACAGACACTTTTCCAATGAAGACATACAAATGGCTAACAGACACATGAAAAAATGTTCAAAATCATTAGCCATCAGGGAAATTCAAATCAAAACCACACTGAGATACCACCTTACGCCAGTTAGAATGGCAAAGATAGACAAGGCAAGAAACAACAATTGTTGGAGAGGATGTGGAGAAAGGGGATCCCTCCTACATTGTTGGTGGGAATGCAAGTTGGTACAGCCACTCTGGAAAACAGTGTGGAGGTCCCTTAAAAAGTTAAAAATTGAACTACCCTATGACCCAGCCATTGCACTACTGGGTGTTTACCCCAAAGATACAGACGTAGTGAAGAGAAGGACCACATGCACCTCAATGTTCATAGCAGCATTGTTCACAATAGCTAAATCATGGAAGGAACCGAGATGCCCTTCAATAGATGACTGGATTAAGAAGTTGTGCTCCATATATACAATGGAATATTACTCAGCTATCAGAAAGAACGAGTTCTCAACATTTGCTGCAACATGGACGGCACTGGAGGAGATAATGCTAAGTGAAATAAGTCAAGCAGAGAAAGACAATTATCATATGATTTCTCTCATCTATGGAACATAAGAACTAGGAAGATCAGTAGGGGAAGCAACGGATAAAGAAAGGGGGGGTAATCAGAAGGGGGAATGAAGCATGAGAGACTAGGGACTCTGAGAGACAAACTGAGGGCTTCAGAGGTGAGGGGGCTGAGGGAATGGGATAGACTGGTGATGGGTAGTAAGGAGGGCACGTATTGCATGATGCACTGGGTGTTATACGCAACTAATGAATCATCAAACTTTACATCAGAAACCAGGGATGTACTGTATGGTGACTAACATAATATAATAAAAAAAAACATTTAATAAAAAAGAATTTGCTAATTTCAAAGGTAAAAAAAAAGGTATGGTTTCTTAAATTATGTCTAACTTTGATATTTTCTACCTTTGTGGCCGGTATGTAAAGATCTCAGAAGTAGATGCTGTGATGTACTACCCAAATATCCCTTTAAAACAGAAGGGATTATTTGCCCAGCAGTGGGCTATGCTACTGACAATCTCCAGCTGTTGGCCCTCTTTAGGAATGTCCTTTTCCTAGGGAACTCCACATGCAAAGACTGATTAACAGAGAATAAAAACTCATCCTCCTCCCACCAGCTCGGGATAATTCTGAAGGGATATCCCAGTCCTAGAGCTTCCCTACCAACGTCTTCATTGGAGACCACATCCCACCCCATCTCCTCTTCTATTCAGTCCTGCTTCTTTCCTGTCCTGTCTATGGCTATCAACCTCAAAAGCATGCTTTCTGCATATTCATCTCTACCTCAGAGCCTGTTTCCCAGAGAACAGAATTGAAACAGTCCATGAAAGCAGATGCTAAGCTGAGATTTTGCAGTTGTGTCATCTTCTGCCTGACTGGTGATGAGGACCCATCGCTGGCACAGGGTAGAGATGAAATTGTTATAATTTCCATCTGTGGTAAACTGAGAGGGTATTCTGGTAGAAGAGGGTGCACAAGAGAATGTGACTGATCAGGCGTTTGAAAAACATGGGTGTGGGGGGCGCCGAAGTGGTGCAGTAGATTAAACGTCCAACTCTGGGTTTCGGCACAGGTCGTGATCTCAGAGTTGCAAGACTCTGCATCAGGCTCCACGCTCAGGGTGGAGTCTGCTTGAGGTTCTCTCTCCCTCTGCTCCTCCTGCTCATGCGTTCTCTCACTTTCTCTCTCTCTCTCTCTCTCTCTCTCTCTAAAATAAATAAACCAATCTTTAAAAGAAAAACATGTGGCAAATAATAACTACAGGGACAGTGGAACTGGGTGACTATAGTTAAGATTTATTAATCATTTGAAAAATATATAGGAAGATAAAAGAAATTAATTATCAATTAAACACTAAATGTAAAAGCCCAATGATCTTGTGAAGTGACTCTCATATCTTGCAGCCTAAGGAAAAAGAAAAGAAGGACTTAACCTTAAAAGGAACACAATTCCAAAGAAGACGAAGCTCTCAGTTCCTACTGGTTGGTTAGCTATGTAAGTTTGGAGCCCGGCAGGGAGAGAATGAATGAGGATACCTGGGGTAATGCACCTGAAACTCTTTAATCCTTATATTCCCCAGAACCATCAGAGCTTGCACAAGTGGCCCACCCCTCACTCCTAACCCCTATTCTTTCCCTCTTACTTGCATTGATAGAGATGCAGAGAAGTGTCTCAGAAAGAAGTTTCTTCTTTTCAGAGAAGACTCTCCCCTGCAGGACAACACACCTCTCTCTTGGGATCAGCCTCTGCCACCCCTTCTGGTCACTAGGACACTAATGAAGGTTAACTCAAACTGGATGGGCTGAGCCTGATAAAGAAGGAAGGAGGAATTGCCGAAAGGGAGGCGCAGAACCCAGAAAACCTGTCCCAGCAAGGGCCAGGGACTATGCACTAGACTGGATTGTGAGGATACGGGTTCACTGGAGAAAGAATATAAAGTAGAAGAAGGAAGAGTTTATTAATTTAGGGGCACTGTGGCAGGACACGGGATTTAACATGGGTCCTCATTATAGATGTTGGGAGATTATGCAAATGCCTCCTAGGAAGGCTCCCAGATGCATGAAAAAGCTATGGCCCAGGGCTTCGCAACTATAATCCCAGTACCTTATTTTTGTACAGCCTGAAAGCTAAGAATATTTTTTCTGTTTCTAAAGCGCTATAAAAAATAAACAAAGATAGGCAAGCAAGACTGTTTGTGGCTCACAAAGCCTAAAATATTTACTCTCTGGCCCTTTATAGAAAAAGTTTATTTGACTCCAGCCCACACTGAGTGAATGCAGAAATGCCTGAATTACCAAGGCTGAATTACCAAGGCAGAAAGTAGAAGACATAGTAAAAAGACCTAGATAAGTAGGCATATAAGAGTAGACTTACCATGTAAGACTAAAAAATCCACAGGATGAAAATTCTCCATATGAGGGCCCAAAGCAATAAAAAATGCACTAGTTAGAGGACCACTAGCCTCCTGGAGTTCATTGGTAGCTCCCCTCTGCAGGCCAGGAATGGCAGTAGCAGAGGCTGTTACAGAGCTGGGCTCACTGATAGCAGTGGGGATACTGGACCCCAAAATTATAGCGGTCAGATGGCAACACTTAAGCCAAGGAGATGGAATTATCATAATGAGTAGCAGGTTCTGCAACGGTGGGGGTGTTAATGCTAGTTATCAGGAGAAAGTGTGGTTGTTGCTACATAATGTAGGCAGAGAAGAATATACTTGGCATTTAAGTGATGTGCCTGATGCCTCTCGGTGATATCTTGCCCAACTTTGATGGTAGTTAGACAGTTGCAGCAACCCTGGCCTAAAAAAGGACACATGACCAGAGTACCAGATCTGTCAGAAATGAGGATCTGGGTCACCCAGCAGGTGTGCCACTGAGACTAGCAGAGGTGCTACTTAAGAGGAGAGGAAGTCTAGAATGCATAGTAAAGCAGTAATCAATGAGTATCAATTGTGGCCCCAAGACCAGCTGCTCCAGTGGGAGCCATACTCTATCCTACTCATCTTCGTCCTGTAAGATCCCCCCTAAGGAAAAGACTCCCATTGAGATCCTGAAGGAATGGCTCCCAAAACTTAAATAATTAAGGTAGATCTCTGTGCCTCCCGGGCCCCCTTTAGGACTAAAGAACTTATCCTCTTGTGGTACAGGAAGTAATGCCAGCAGTTAGACCTCATCCACAAGCCCACTTAAAGACATATCTTAGCCAAAAGAGCTGCCAAACCCAGAGCCACATCGCTTCCCAGGGCACTGTACAACTGGTTACTGGTCAACTTGGAAATATAAAGGCCTGGCCTCTTCACCCTAATCTAGGATAATTCTAAAGGAACTCACCAGCTTCAGATCTTCCCAGGGGGTTGTCTGGGGCCTTCTTTAGGACTGTATCACAGTTCAACTTCTCCCTTTGCACAATCCTGCTTCTCACCCATCCCTTCCACGGGTGCGGATATCAAGAACACAACCCAATAAACTGTATGCTGATTGCCAGGTCAGAGTCAGCTTCCCTGGAGCCCAACGTACAAGAAGGTTCTTGCCAACAACTTTATTATTTGAATTATTTGCCAGTTTCTCTTGGATATATACATTGTCTAAACACACACACAAGAAAAAGTATTTTCTTTTTTTCCAATGCTTATATTTTTTCTTTTTTTTTTTTTTTTTTTTGTCTAACATCACTGACTAGAACCTGCAGTACTTTGATAACCAGATGCTGTGAGGACAGGCATTCTTGTCTTAGTCCTCTTGGAAGAGAATACCATAGAGGATTATGTTTGCTCTAAAATATTGGTAGATCATCTTTTATCAAATATCCCACATCTTTCCATTTTACTAAGAATTTATGAAAATATATTGAATTTTTAAGTGTTTTTCCTGCTTCAATTTAAATGATTGTATATTTCTTCTTCAGTCAATACATTAAATTACATTACAAGCAGTTCTATTGTTAAATCATCTTTACGTTACTTAAAAAGCCCTACTTGGTTTACACACATACACATACGTGTGTGCACATGCACACAAGTACACATATATAAAATTCATGAAGATATAGCTGGATTCTGACTTGCTTGTATTTACTAATGATTTTTGACCCTATGTTTATTTGTATTTGTCCACAAATTTTTTTTCATTTTGACTTTTTCTGTTTTCAATATCAGGTTTATCTGATTTTCTATCAAAGTTATACCAGTCTCACAAAATGAGTTGGAGAGCACTCTTTTTATTATCTGAAACATTTGCTTAAGACTGAATGTTTGCTAGAACTTGCCTGCAAATTAAGAGTTTGAAATGAGTGTGTGTATGTGTGTGTGTATACACATGCATATGTGTAGATTTTTACAAAAGACTGAAATTTTGGGGGGTGCCTGGGTGGCTTAGTCGTTAAGCATCTGCCTTCGGCTCAGGGCATGATCCTGGAGTCCTGGGATCGAGCCCCACATCAGGCTTCTTCGCTGGAAGCCTGCTTCTTCCTCTCCCACTCCCCCTGCTTGTGTTCCCTCTCTCACTGGCTGTCTCTCTCTCTGTCAAATAAATAAATAAAATCTTTAAAAAAAAAAAGACTGAAATTTTTTAATGATTAAAACTACTTATCTGTTTCTTCTTGAGTCAGTTTTGGTAAACTTACATTTTTCTGTACTTGCTGCAACTATATATACAAACTCACTAGTGCAATGAAACAGACAAACACACAGTTTCTATTTAAAGTTTGTTGGCATTTGGATAGCCACAGTATCCTCTTTATTTTTTGATATCTACTATATATTACCAATGTTTCCTTATTCACTCCTAAAAAGATTTTGTATGTTCCCTCTTTCCTGCCCAAATTATGAACAAATAAATCAAAGAAGAAAGTAGTTTTGTTACTTATAAAGCCTGGACTGGAGATTGTAGCTTAATATGAGAGCCAGAATTAGACTCAGGAAGCAGAATTCCCCCAAAAGGGCTGCCTGGTTGAGATGTATGGCATGGAGGAACACGAAGGAGCAGGGGGAAAACTCCAGACAGGTTTGCTCTAAAAGAAGAGGAGAGCTGATACGAGTAAGCTCAGTATTCCTCTCAAATTTACCGATTAGGTAAACCATACTAGCTTCCTAGGAGCAGAATGCATAAAGGATCACAAGTCAGTTTTTGAATTTTGTTGAAACTTCCTAGTTTTTAGCTTTTTATTTTATTACTTTATACTCCCAACCTCATATTTTCCTTCCTTTTAATTCTTTTGAGTTACTCTGTTCTTTTACTAAATTCTTAATTAAGTCTCAGCATTTTTCACTTCTTTTTTCCCCTTATTTATTTATTTATTTATTTATTTATTTATTTATTTATTTGAGAGAGAGGGCACAGAGTCAGGGGCAGAGGGAGAGGGAGAGAGAGTTTCAAGCATACTCTTCCCTGAGCAAGGAGCCCAACATATGGCTCGATCTCACAACCCTGAGATCAGGACCTGAACCAAAACCAAGAGTCAGACACTTAACAGACTGTGCCACCCAGGCGCCCCCTGATTTTCTTCACTTCCAATGAAAGCAGTTAAGTCTGTAAATTATACACTAAATAGCATTTTAGCTTCATCACACTACTTTTATTTATGACATTTTCATTACTGTTTAATTATAAACATATTTCCATTGTTATTCATTGCTTGACCCATAATTTACTTAGAAATACTTTTAATTTCAAGAAATATTGTGTTTTAAAAAGAATTTACTTACTGTTTTCTCATTTAATCCCATTGTAGTTAGAGAACTTAGTGTGTATATGCTTTTTTGAGTATTTGTTATTTTTACTAAGACTTTCTCCGTAATGATACATTAGTTGTTGTTTTTTCTTTTTTAAATGGCCCATGAGTCCTTGAAAGGAGGTTGAATCTTCCTGGAATACTGTTTCTTTTATCCTTATTTAAGACTCATCTTTATATCTATTCGTTAAATACCACTTTGTATATTATTTTAGCTATGTCAGCTTTCCCTTGGTTAAAAATTGTCTGATATACCTGTTGCAATGCTTTTTTATCTTTAACTCTGGGGATCTTTATGTTTTAGATATGTCTCTGGTTTTTGTTTTGTTTTTATTTTCAATCCAGCATGGTAATCTTGATTTTTTTTTTAACAGGAGAGTTTAGTCCACTAATATTTGTTTTAATTACTGATATATTTGAGTTTATAACTACCATCTTGTGTTTCCTATTTACCCTAAGGTATATTTATCTCCTATTTTGGCTTCTACTGGACTTAAGCGAATTTTCTTTATTCCTTGCCGTTCTCTCCTGGTTTAGAAGTTACTATTTCATTTCTATTTTTTTAGTGGTTACCCTTAAAGTTTCAATATCCATACTTATTTTAATGAAATCTAAATTTTATCAATAGCTCTATCTTCCTCCAAAACAAGTATTTAGAACAACTTAAATTGAATCAGTGTCTTTCTGTCTTACATACTACTTTTATAAAGCTTTTAATTTTCCCTTGTCTTTTTACCTCTGAATCATGCCATTGTTGATATTGTTATGTTATAGTAAATAGTAATTTAAATTTATCCCATGTGTTCATCATTCCTTCTTGCAACTCAGTCCTGATTTGTGGATTTAATATGTCAATGAAAAATTCTATGGTAAGCCAAATCATCATTCAAGAGTGAGGGTGTAATACAAATTTTATCTTGGCACTTTGAAAATATTATTTTTCTTTTTGCTATTGAATAGTCTATTGTAGCTCTTATAAATAATATACTGTTTCTGTTTCTCCTTTATTGTTTCTAAGATTTCTTCTTTCTTAGTCTTTTGAGTTCTGAGATTTTATCTCAGTAAGTCTAGTGTCTTTTGTACTTAGTCTGCTTGGGATTTGTTGTGCTTCCTAAATTTGAGGATTTAGGTCTCCTTTTAACTCTGGAAAACTCTTAATCATTATCTCTTCAAGTATTCCCTTTATTCTTTCTATGATTAACTATGATTAACATATAGAAACCTTTAATTCTATTTCTACATGTATTGTCAACTATTTTATATATTTCCTGTTAATTTATCTCTCGATGCTAGTTTTTGGATAATTTTAGGAGATCTACTTTCCAATTTACTAATTCTCACTACAATTGCATTCAGGAACATTCCCTTCCAGAAGTTTTTAGTAAGTTCTTTCAAAATCTGCCTTTCCTTTTTTACAATTACTTTTTATAACTGCTTGTTCTTTTCTTGAGTTTAAATTCCCTATTTTATGTCTTTAATCATTTCAAACATCATTCTCATAGTTTCTACTCAAGGCTCTACTATTTTAAATGATTGGAAACTGTGTAATTCTAATGTGGTTTTTTACGTCTACTAATGCACACTCATGGTGGATTGTTTTCTTGTGCATTTTGCAACCACGTGTCATGAACTCACGTTCAGCAGGTATTTATACGTGGGAATCCTGAGAGATCCAGACTAAGGTATCATCCTACCATATCAGTTTTATGTGTGATTCTGCCAGGAACTTCAGAAAATAGCTCTTTTTATAAAAATTTCTTAGCTTGGGGTTTTCCAAATAATATAGGCAAAAGAAAACTCAGTGTCAAACAGGCACAGGTCCACGGAAGATTCTTTTATCTTGTCTTTCAAGCAGCTAACACTAATGCTCAAGACACTGAAGAAAACAAGTGTATCATAAGAAACTTGTTCCATTTTTACCCATGGTGGATAAAATGTCCTCTTTCTTACCCCTTTCTCAAGCCTCACATACACCCAAAATGATTCCTTCAGTAATGTTTCTCTCTCTCTCCCTCTCTCTCTCAACCCTCAAAATACTTTCCTCACAAAAGAACTAATTGACTAAAGCAGCGTTTCCAAAAAGAGCAGGCCCACAGCCCACTTTAGAAGCAAAAGCTTTATCAGCCTCAAGGTAAACATCTACTAGCAGGTTTAATGAAGAAAGTCAACAGGAAAAGAAAAAAACAAAAAGGGAAAATAGAGGCAAGGAGAAAATTTATATTTGTTGGCCACAGACATTACAATAACCCTCAAAACCACTTTTTGTGGCAGATGTTCCTTCACAGTTTGCAGACAAGGGCCAAGGCTATGTAGCCAGAAGAGGGGGCTAACCCATATCTCCCTGACTCTTTCCTCAGAAAGAAAGTTCATGAGTCAGAAAGGTGGAGCCCATAGTAAACATCAGAAATAGGGGCTCATGTAAAGGAAAGCTCAAAGCAAGAATAAGTCCTGTTCCTAAGTGTATCATGGTTGGTGCTCTTTCTGTAAACTCTGCTTTAGCCTATTAGTTCCATCTGGACATAATGCTCCATTTCAGATTTGCATTTCTGAATCCTCTCTAACCTTCCTGTCCCTTCCCTTTCCCTAAGTTTCCAATAGCAATCATGCTGATTCTCTAGGCTGGAATACTAAGAGCACAAATGGCGAGGGAAGAATAATTGGAGGAAAGCGTTTTCTAAACTTCCCAATGTCAAAATATCTGCGGCATTCCCCCTTGGAGACAGCCCCACTTCCCTGAAGCCCAGATATACCTGTGACATAAAGTTGCAAAGTAAAGTGATTTTAGAATTCAGGCCTTCTGATGCTCCAGGACATTTTAAAAAATCATACAGTCATCAAAAAGCTTCACTCCCAGCTGTGTGGAAAGTGACTCTGCAGCTCTCACTTAATTTTGGTTGCATTACCTCATTCTATACATCATTCATGACAAGCAAGAAACCACGGGGCTCCCTTGGCTAAACCTCTTGTCCTTGAACCAGCTCTAATTCCTCTGGCCATTTACTTCATAAATGTGGTAGGTCCTGTAGTTAAAAGAGGTTGCGCGGAAGTTTTGATCAGTTGGCTTTTTCCTCGTTGTCACAAGCAAAAGAGGCCAAGGCAATTAGGAGCCCTGACCTACTACCATGTACTTCTCCTTCCCATGTGATCCACATTGCTCATGACTCTGGCAACCAGAATGGAAAGGGTGAGAAAGAGGAGATTTTCAAAAATTGTCTTTGGGTGAGATATTTATGTCTTCCCACCTGGCACTTTCCCTTGAACTCAAAGGGAGCACCAAGATAGCCAGCAGCGTGACTCCTCTACCCCACGTAAATGAATACATTTACACCTTCCTCAGCTGTTCGTGCTGGGAAGGAGCTGGGAGTCTCCATGTACTTCAAGGGCCCATCCGGGTCTCCTGCATGTCAAGACATAAACTCAGGAGCACATGGCCTCAGGCCCAAAAAGGAAGTGGCACTGAGCCATACCCCAGCAGAATAGTTCTGTGATGATTTTTTCTTATTTGTAGACACAGCTCTTCCCCAGTCTTCGTTACTGGGGCTTCATAATTCTCCTAGGAGGAGATCACAAGGAAGCAAAAATTCATTCTGGGCCTGCTAAAGAAGTGGCAGTGTTTGGGATTGGAGTCTGCAGGTATTTAGAACTGAACCAGGAATGCCAGTCTGTCCCAGGATTCAAACACAATTAGATAAAGGAGTTCTTTTGGCCAAGGCTTCGACTCATTCTAATCTTCTGTACCCCTTATCCCTACAATAAAACATATTAAGAATGGAGGGGCTACAAGATGTTGAATCGTCAGAGCAAGATGAGCTCATGTCCATGTACTGTGTACAGACATAAAAGTAAATGTAAACATCTTAAAAAAGATTTCGACATCACGGATTAAAGCAAAAAGGGTTTTCTGTTTAACTAAGAGTTAAGCATAAATTCTATTTCCCCAGAATTCCATTAATAAAGGTTTTACTTCCAAAGTGTTTGGGGGCACTGTGTTGTCTTTGCTTGAGAGCTTGGACCACAGTTGGATAAATAAACAAGACACAAAAGCACTAAAATTGACAGGAATTTCTCTCAAAATAGGCAATGCACTTTGAAAACCAAAGGAAAAGACTAGCTAAAAGATACATATTGCTCTGTTTTAAAAAGACTATTTTTATATTTGCTTAAGGAAAAGGGAGCCAGAAAAGAAGCTCATTCAACAAGATCATCCTCTGAGTCCCTTTCTCTAAGAAGCCAACTAATCTGGTCATTAGAATCACTTTCCATCTACCCATGGGTCCTCTTGAATTCCTTAATCTTGTATTATGTAGACCTTAAAACCAATTACTAGAAGAATGTATCAAAGAAAGTTTCAAGTCAGTTTAAGGTTAATTTCGCTCAAGAAATTCCTGGCTTTCCTTCTTTTGGTGCCTCTCTGTCCCCTCTGCTTAATTGCTTCTGTCTTCCTCCAGCCTAACCCTAGCTTGATCTCTCTTACCAAGGTCTGCTCCAGGACTGGCAGAGCAGACAGAAAAGCTCTTTAAGAATATAGAGTTTACTATTAATAGCAGTGACACTGGCCATTGAAAGCCAAGGCAGTCAAGTAGGGAAATCTGTCAGCCTGGATTAGCTTTCCAGCACCTGGAAGGTAGGACTTATTTATAAATAAAAATAGACAGCAAAAATATCTGGCCCCTCATAGGCCCCTGATGTCTGAGAAGGCTTACATGGATCCAAGTTCAGAGGCTTTTCCCAGCTGTCCTCCAAACCTAGGAGCAAAGTTTTGTTTCTGAAACTGGAATTAAGAAAAATCTGAATCAAAACCCCTGCTTGTACAGACACTGTACATTCTTGCATGAATTTCTAAACAGAACCAGATCCCCAGTCCTCTAACAAGAACCAGATATGTTACAGCGTCCTCTGGGATTCACAGATCAGTTATTAATGGGTTCTTTGCCAGAGCATGGCCCTTGCTCCCTACTTCACTCTGGGCCTCCCTGCATTCACCATGGAAGGACCATGTTTCCTTCATGTGAGATCTAAGCCCTCTATATCTCAGTCTTGGTAGAATCCTTTCAGTACTGCAGAATGGACTGTAAGAATCAAATCAAAATCTATTGCGAGCAGCCTGCATTTCACAGGAGTATTTTTAGGTTAATTTGCCAAGTGTCTGGGTTCTAGAAGCTGCATGAGGACGTTTGTTGCCAAGTTTGGAGGTCAGGTGACCATTAGGTCACTTTGTGCTACAATGGTCTCTGGTCCAGAGAAGCTTACAGTATCATTGTACTGAAAATCTACTGTCATATATCTCAAGTAATGGTGCATACAAACACACACGCGCATGCACACACATCACACATTAGATTTCGTTGGGAAGTGGTGGTCCTGTTGTGCAAGCTAATACAATTGCCCAGAGCATTTTCTTGTGCTTTTCAGCCTTTCAATGCTCATCCCTTATCTTCTAATTATATCATCACCTTTTACAAATAATTCTTGCCTTCTAGGGTGTCAGGAATTAATAGACTATTACCATTCCCCTACTAGCTGCCCACATTTAGCTTCTTTAATCTTTCCTCTGATCAGATTCCCTGAGCCCTCCTCACCTCCAGCTACTCCTTCTCCTTGCCCTTTTCCAAATTCCCTAATGTTCTGTGCTCCTAAACTGAGCTTTACAAAATCAGAGTGATATTCCAGATGCCTGCTCACTAAGGAGCCGAGAGACCAGCTGTCACCTCTGGTCTCTGTTACTCTGTGACTCAGGGTATGTGTCCCAGAATAGGCCTGGCCTTTCATGCTGCCTCCTCTCATTGCATTCTGGCTGCTCCGTGGCTGTCCACTATCAGCCCTCTCCCCTTTGGCATTACTGCTTTCCAGGTTTCTTGGCACTGGTCAGCACCCCCAGAAAGAAAAAAAAAAAAAAGTCGTTATTATCATCTTGGTTTGGAAATAGCCCCAACATTTCCATGAACATTTCTACCAAAGGAGCTCTATGAAGACTTCCACTCTGGGAAGAGAAAGCTAGAAGGAAAATTGCTTATGATTTCAAGCTTTTAATTTCAAACAATATTTGGGAAAAGGAATATAACATTTCGGGCAGGATCTGCCTCAGAAAGGCTTTGATGACTTAGGAAGAATGACCATGAACCATACCTGGAGCTATAAAGAGGAAATCTTCCCCTACTAAAATCACCTCCGCTGGGGTTACACGGAGCTGCCATAGGCTTCTCCCAGGCGCCTTGTTGCCTGGGAACCCTGCTTTCTTTTCTCCACCTCCCCCGCAATCTGTCCTACTCTCCTTTCTGGGGAGCTCAACTACGGCAGGTGGCAGGAAGGGTGTCCTTGGGGACTGAGGGGCCCCACCCTCCTCCAGGAAGGTACAGGGCCCACGCTGTGCCCTGGAGAAGTCCAGGAGGCACTCATTTCAGGAACCCCCAGGCCCACAGCACTAATCCCTACAGCTGCAGGGGGAGGAGCATTCCTATTTTAAGAGGTCCTGAGCAGCGATGCGCTCACCAGGTCTGAGTCACTACTCCTCTCTAAGGTCTGTGAAAGAAATACATTTCTCAGCCTTCGCTTTGCACGCTCTATTTTCTTCAGCCTCCATCATCAACTGGTTTACCACAAAGTGTTTAAAAGGAGTTAGCGAAGCAGTTGTAACCAAGGTAGCAATGGTGTCTGGAATTAAAACAGAGGCAAAGCTCAGAGTTATACGAAATCTAAAAATAAGTCACTAACCATATCCTACTTCCTTTAACATACACATTCAGGTACCTAGAAAAGAAAACCACCCACAGTTGAAAAGAATCAATAAAGAACACCATGATACCACACCCTACCCTGGCACAAAGACCCCCACCCTACCCCCTTAGGGAACAGTTTTTTAAGCAATGAGGCTATTTCGTGGTAAGATAATTCATCACTATTATAGGTGAGACTGTAGAACCATCAGGGGCCTCCACATTAGCCATCTCAGTAATTAGAAAAGAATGTCACATCACATCCATGGCCTTTGGTACCCTTAGTGCAAACCATTGCCAGCGAGCATGCGTTTCTCCACAGTTTGCCTGCAAAACATGGATTTCTTCCTCATCAGCAAGCTGCTGTTTAATCAACTTTGTCTTCTAATATTGCCATAAAAAATACGAACCACTTATATTTATTGTACATGTACACAATAACTCATTATTAACTCACTTAATCCTTATAGCAACCATTTGAAGCACCCCTTTTGCATAGGAGAAAACAGAGGTGTAGAGAGATTAAGTTTAAATTCAGATCTTCCTAGCTACTCCCCTTAAAAATTTAATCCCATTTCTATACAGTTGTTTACAAGTCAAATTTTGAATGGTAAACAGTTTCAACCTTTATCTTAATGGCAAATTCTCATTCACCCAGCTAGTCTGGCTGTTTTTCACACATTTTAAATGACATCAAATCAAACAGTTTGTACTCTTTTCTCAGACTTCGGTATTGCGTATCACATTTGGGTGTGGTTCAGCAGCCTAAGAAACTCATGCAAGGAATCCCACACTCCCAAGCTCCCCTTTGTTATCCTTTGAGAAAAACTTCGGCCCACTCAAGGGTAGAATGATCCTGGCCTCAAGTTAGGAGCTCCCAATTCTTCAGGACTACCTTGGTATCTGTGTTTGTTTGTTTAGAGCTACCTTATCAAAGAGCCACAGACTGGGTGGCTTAAACGGGGGAAGTTTATTTTCTCACTATTCTGCAGGCTGTAAATCCGATTTCAAAATGTCAGCAGGGCTGGTTTCTCCTGAGGCCTCTCTCCTTGGCTTGCAGATGGCTGTCTTCTCCCTGGGTCTTCACATCATCTTCTCTCTGTACCTGTGTCCACATTTCCTTTTCTCATAACGACATCAGTCATGTTGGATTAGGGACCACCCATATCACCTCATTTTACCGTAATTACCTCCTTAAAAGACCCTGGCCCTAAATACAGCTACATTCTGAGGTAGTGGGCCTAAGAACTTTGATGTATGAATTTGGCACGGGGCGGGGGGGGAGAGACACAATTCACCCCGTAGCAGTACCCTAACAATTTCCTGGTACAAAGTTGTCTATGCTGTGTAACATAAATGCCAGTGACCCTGGCAACCAGGAATTTACACTGCTGCTTCCTCTAAATACTTTTGTGTTACTTCCTTATGATGATACAGACAAGTTTTTCTGTGACCAAACCATTGTTCTTATTCAGCGTTAACAACAATATCAACTGTATTAACCGTTTTCATCTTAGAAAGACACCATGGGCCTCATTTGTAAAAAAAAAAAAAAAAAAAAAATTATAGAAAATGTTCTTACCAATTGTGAATTACCAACAGCCAGTTAGTAAAAACAAATACTGGATTTTTAAAAATGTACGGAAGCCAATAAAGTCCTCTTGAATGATTACGGTAATACATTTGGCACTTAAAAATCTATAACCTCCAGTCAACATACAGCCCAGCATGTTATCTGGGGCCCTCAACATATGTCATAATTCCTGGTCACTCCATGTGAAGATTCAAAATGACCTGACAAGAGGCAATTCAGATGTGTATAGTTACATCAAGTGTAAAAGTTGTCATTATGGGTTGCCTGCTGGTTTCACATATTGTGCTAGATGCGTTACGGGCATTAAATCATCTATCCCCTCAAAATCCCTGCACAAGAGATACCATTCCTCTGCTTTATCAGTGTGTAACCAGAACATTGGAAAGATTACGTAAATTGCCCAAGGTCACATTGCTCGTAGAGAGTTAAGACAAGTGTTAGATGGGAACCTAGTCCTTCTGAGTCTTTTATTTATTTATTTTTCATTTTTTACTTTTTTTTTGTCACTACATGCTGCTTATTTCACTTCTGAAGACGTGTAACAATGTACTCTCAGTGGTTCGGAAGTTTTCCTGGGCCATAAAAATATCCAATCTTAGTTCCATCAACTGGTGAATAGTTTTGGTGAATAAAATAACAACAGCATCTTTGCTTCTATGCTTTAGCTGCAAAATAAATCACAGGGTATTCATCATCAGAAATAAAATCTACATCTGTGTTTGGGTGGTGATGAATACAAAAGTTATATAAAACAACTACGGACGTATTTTTCATGGAAAAAGTTAATTGTATTCAGTAAACCTAGTTAATAATGACAAACTGCCTTGTAACATCTCTGGGACCACAGTCTTGGGTTCCTACAAAACATTTATTTCATTGTTTAATTTTCTCTGTTTTGGGCCCTGGTTTCCCAGTCAAGATTATATATAGTTGTGTTAAAAGCAGGAACCCTTTCTTGCCTTTCTTTGTACTGTCTTGGCGTGGTAAGGACAGGGCCTCACACAGAGAAGGTGCTCATTAACTTTTAACACTCAGCTTTAAAGTCTTTACGAAATGACCACCAAGAGAAGCCCACTGGAGGACTTGGTGATAAACATTGCAATCATGCATCAGGGTGTCTAAGAAATCCCTAAAACTGGCCATGTCGAGATAGTTTGCTTAGCTCTGTGACGTCAGATGTGCATTTTCTAGACCTTTTATCTATAAATGCCTAAGGGGTAGTGGATGGAGCTGGCAAGGGACATTTTGTAATAACTGCACAATTCTATTTGTTTATATAAAGTAGGTGTGAGAAATCTTAACAGGTTCCATTTGCAGACCCCAAAAGCAGTCCTAGTTAGACCAGGATTCTCGCCAATGGCCTGAGAGAAGCCAGTTGAAGGCTTGAGTCAGTCCGAGGCCACCAGTATAACCAGGAGTGCCCTCCTCCTTCCTCCTGTTGCTCGGTTATCTTCTTTCTAATCGGACCCCATTCTTTTGGTTGGAAGGTTACTGAAGTTATACCAACAGGCAAAAGCAGGGTGGTTATATCTAGAACTTAACCAGCCACATGATACTTCTTTACCTAGAAGTAAAAATTAACAATGACTCAAAGAATCTGGTTCCTGGGAAGAAGGCATTGTTCAGGGAACCCACCAAGAGAAACAAACCTTTCTGTGGCTGTCCATCTCCTTTCAGTTCAGGACATACATCTGCAGGCCTGCCCTAAGCCCTTATTTTTGTCCCACAGTGACTCTGGGTGACTCTACTTCAGCTTTCTACACCTCAGAGAACTAAGAAAACAACAAATTTGTTCAGCCTGTGGAGAAAAGGTTTTAAGAATGGTTAAGAGATGAGGTGAGCTTATGGATTTACTGATCCTTTAAGGAGACAGAGATACTTGATGTGGAGTCTGAGGCAGTTTAGAAACCAAACGAGCCCTAGTAGCTCCCTCTGAGATGTGCAATCGCTTGGGCAATCTTGAAACTGGAATGAAGCTCTTACCTAGGGCCTAGGAAGCCTTTAGATGCTTCACACCCTTGATGGGTTATAAATGCACTGGCCCCTAGAAGCAGAAGTGGAAAGGGAGGGCAATGAGCTACCGTCCCTCAATGTAAAGGTCTTTCTGCTAAAACTTCTCTAAATCTGAGTTATCTTTTCTCAGAAGACACAGGTTTGCAAAAGACACTGATTCAGATTAGGGAAGAAGGCCATGAATTTGGAAAAGCCAAATAAGCATACATGAGAAGAAGAAAGTGAAATCTGAGGCACAAAGTATGGCAAAAGGTAGAGCCAGGGATGCCTATGCACGCAGTGTCCTAGTATAGACTCAGAATACAGCTCAGTCCAGAGCACTCCTCCAAAACAGCAATTCTAGAAAGTGAAAGAGGACACTGGGGTTGCAGGAGAAGTGAGTCATACCAAAGCCATCACTACACAGCTAACCCACCCCTTTCATCATGGCAGAAATTACTCCATATTAGCCACAGCTCCCATGATCTCATTAGTAGAGATACTGAAAATCTGCTGTTCCTCTAGGAGGGAAAATTGAAACTGTGCCACAAATTATTTCACCCAGAACATTTCAGTCTGATTGGATGGATGGGGATGGGGGGAAAATCTATCTCCCCATGGTAATTTCCTTAATCCTGTTGTTGGGAGGGTACTTGTGTCATGGAAACTGAGATGTGTCCCAAAGTCTGCTAGCCCCAGGAAAGGTCCAAACCTAGATATCCTGAAGATTTGGAGAACGGGTAAGATGCTTTCATTGCAAGTGATTGGCCATTAGGCAATTCTGGGCTTACACAAACTAAAAGTTCTGGGGTGGATCTGGTTTGGTGTACAGATGGATTCAGGACTCAAATACTATCATCAGGACCTGGTTGTTTTTTTTTCCTTTCAATTAGTCCTACCTTCCCTAGCCTCCAGTCCCACACAAGGGCACTGGCAGCATAGACCTCTCACACACTCAGGGGCCCAGCCCACGGCACAGGAGTAAGAGTCCCGATCCCAGTAAAAATCTCAGAGCATCTAATTGGGTCACATGTTCTCCTCCAAAGCTAGATTCACCAGGGGATGGAATCAGGTACACCAAAGCCACATGGAAGGAGTTAGAAAAAGAGGAGTTTCAAGCTGTGGCTATCTTAAGAAGAAATAGTGAATACTGAGTGACAAAAGCAACATGTGATCCCCTATAGTTAGTCAGTGGTCTTGAAACTGGTTTACAGAGACTTAATACCCATCACCGGCCTTCTGTTTATCCCCCCTTCATTCTTCCCTTCCTTCTCCTACCAATCTTCCTATTTCTTATGTTCCATAAATGAGTGAAACCATATGATAATTGCCTTTCTCTGCTTGACTTATTTAACTTAGCATAATCTCCTCCAGTCCCATCCATGTTGCTGTAAATGTTGTGTAATCGTTCTTTTTGATGGCTGAGTAATATTCCATTGTATATATAGACCACATCTTCTTAATCCAGTCATCTGTCGAAGGGCATCTCGTCTCCTTCCACAATTTAGCTATTGTGGACAATGCTGCTATGAACATTGGGGTGCATATGGCCCTTCTCTTCACTACAGCTGTCTCTTTGGAGTAAATACCCAGTAGTGCAAATGCTGGATCATAGGGTAGCTCAATTTTTAACTTTTTAAGGTGACTAATATAACAAAAGGAAAATTATTAAAAAAATAATAAAAAATAAAAAAAAATTTTTAAAAAAGAAAGCTTTTGACTTAGCTAGGTTTCCACCTAGAAACAGAACCACAAGATAAAAACTCAACTGTGGGCCATTAATTTACAGAGATAAATCCAGGAAAGTTGACAGCTAATAAGAGTGAAACAGGGGCACCTGTGTGGCTCAGTCAGTTAAGCGTCTGCCTTCAGCTCAGGTCATGATCCTGGAGTTCCAGGATCGAGCCCCACATCAGGCTCCCTGCTCAGCGGAGAGTCTGCTTCTCCCTCTCCCATTCTCCCTCTCCCTGCTCCTTCTCTCTCTCAAATAAATAAATAAAATCTTTAAAAAAAAAAAAAAAGGGTAAAACAGGAAAGGAAAAAAAATTAATGCAAAGGACACTGGAGAAGTATATAGGAGGAGGAATCCAGGAAGGGGGCATTGGTCAAGAATTGCCAGAGGTGTTAATTCCAAGTTCATGTGTGAGAATGGCCTAGTAGGTTCCTGCAGCTTTCCTGCACTGCCAAGTTAGAAAATCCCGGAGACAAAAGAGGAAGATAAATGGCATAGCTGGTTTCCATGGTAACGACTAGAGAAAATGGTAGGAGGTGGGGCACAAGAGTTGGCCAATGTACCTTTCCTCTTAGATATTTAAATTGTTTTGCTTTGTTTTGTTTATTATTATAGGTTAATTTTCCACCAAGAATAAACTATGAAGAGAAAAACCACCGGGCAGCTCACGGAATTATGTGTGGAAGTGTAGGGAAAGATTTGGGCTCAAATCCTCACTCCCCCACCAGCAATGTCATTTAGAGCAAGTCAATTAACCTCTTTGATTACCATCAGTAAAACATAGATGTCAATAATGCCTCCACTATGTGATCTGAGGGAGTGTTATTAGTATATTAAGTCATACTGTCACTTTATTAAAAATGTTATTTTCATATCCACTATTAGTAATAAAGGCAGATCCATAAGTTTAAAATGTTCATGCAAACTCAATGGACTTTTATAAGGAATGCTTCTAACCACTTCCACTTCCCTTCCCCTGATGAAGTTTGTAATTCATGATGTTTAAAACAACATTCAACTAATTGCAAAATCGAATGGTGAGGCACAGAAAAGTTGCAAAATGTCATTGAAATTGCTGCAGGAAACACCATCGAGATTCTACCCCAAATTCTAATTTCTTAGAAACATACTGCCATCATCTTTTAAAATCCATTTAACAGGGGCGCCTGGGTGGCTCAGTCAGTTAAGCAACCAACTCTTGATTTCAGCTCAGGTCATGATCCCTGGGTTGTGAGATCGAGCCTCGCATCAATTAAGATCCTCTCTCTCCCTCTGCCCCTCCTCCCTGCCCCACTCTCTCTCAAAAAACAAACAAACAAGCACCACTTAACAATCTAAAGCAAGGGCGGGGTTATTTTATATCCAGCCATGTGGTAATGCAGTTTCCAGAATTTAGAAAAGAGAGTATATAATGCATTTGTTATCACTGACAGCAGCCCATATGCCCGAGCATTTGCTTTCCACAGTTTCTGAGAAACATGCTGGGGGAAGAAAAAAAAAACAATGTTGAACCCAAACATGATCCCAGATCCCTGGTGGGAGACTGTAACCAGCACATCTAGCCATGCAGTCCGCCTCTTGGCCCCTCAGGATATCATGCTGCCCCAAGGATGACATCGCAGTCCCACATGGCTCAGTCTCTTGTTTTTCTCTGCAGAAACCTTCTCTCAGACTGTAAGCGTCAGTGAACCAGTCTCAGTACCCTCTTACTTTGGAAGATCCTAGCTTCTCAGGGATGAAACGCAGGAAGCCACCTCTCCTCTCTCTCTTTAAGTTTCTCCTTCAATGCAGCTTTATCCCAAAGCAATTCAATATTTTCAGCAGAATACCAAACCACCCCTTGGAGCGTGCAGGCAGAGATGGGCCACACGCCCCTGCAGAGAAGCCTTAGCCACCAGGTCTCCTGTAGTTCCCAAACTACCTCAACCTCTACGTCCACTTACATCACTCAGCACAGCCAGAGAAACCTGCCCAAAAGCAACTCAAGTGCAAATCAAGGTGAATTTCAGGGATGTTACACAGACTACATTGTAACTCAGTCCATCTGCACGTACTCTCTAAATAGGACTAAAATCCACCCACTTGTTCGTGCATCATGTACTAATAGGTAAATAGACAACCTTCCATGTGGATGGGGAAGAAACTAACAGCTAGGTCATTTCTGTAAGAATTTCTCAGCTCAAATTTTAGGAAAAGGAAGGTCAGGCAAAAGCATAATTGCAACGAGCCTTTAAGATAGGAGCAAACGCTACCGCGTGGGAAGGTGATGCTCAGATAGGTCATGTACCTGAGGACAGGTGGGGGCGGGGGGGACTGGGGCCCTATAAGGGGAGCAGCAGCTACCCAGCTTCTGCCACATATGGCCATGGGGTGTGCTAGTTCAGGGTTGCCACATTTGTCTATATGATTTCAAGCCCAGTTAACCAAAGTCTCACAGTTCAAACTCTTGAGAGAGGAAATATCAGTGATCAACTCAGCCTACAGAATGATTCCTCCAGGATCAGATGGCCTCCTCCACATCCAATCAGTTTTAGCCAGGAGAACTGAGGCGGGCCAGTCACATGGTCTACCATCTACACCAAAGAAACTTGGAAAGGGTGAGTTGATTTATGAGAAGGGGGCAATGGGAGAGACTAGCACAGCAAAACCTGCCTTTCCAGACCTAGAGGACAACTTGTAGACTAAGACAGTCATGCAATGATTTTCTACTGGGGAGGAGAATCTTCCCCACAATGCCTCTATATGCACGCAGGTGTCGTATTCACTGCTCTGATCCTGTGCTACTCGTATGAGCCAAGGTGGGGATAGAGTGTCAATAATGAGGCTTCACCCTCACTTCTCTATACTGATATTAAGGAAGAATGCCACCGAAACACTTATTACGGCAGTATGTGTGCAAGAGTGAGGGAACAAGAGCCATGTCCCCAAGAAAGCAACAAAGCCCTCAGCCATAAACACCTAACGTACTGCAACATCACAGCAGACTTCAACCTTGGGAAACTGAGCACAAGGCCCAGGGCCAGATACATTTTGATCAAGAGAAGAATAGAGAAGCCTTTGGAGGTGTGCTTCCAGAGACACTATAATTAGGATCTCACCTCACAGACCAGGAAACTAGAGCCCAGTGGGATTTAGATTCTAGATAGAACATGGGCAGGGCTCCTCAAATGTTTGTAGCAGCCTCTGGGTTTGAGGAAGAAGAACTAGAGAGAATATGACACGTAACTATAAAAGCTACATCCTCCTGTCACAGACTTCCAAACTAAAGACATTTTTCACTTGTCAAAAGTGGACAGTCAGTGCCTTGAAATACAATGATTGAAGGGCAAATGCTCCTTGACTTGACAGAACCTGTTTATAATTACAACATTAGCACAGACACACTTTAATTAAAAATCACAAAAATGACCTTAGCTGTGCTGTGAGGCCTATATTAAAATCCTGGCTGAAGGGCTACTTTCTAACCAAGCTCCTATTTTCAGATGCCTGCCCTTTGTTAAAGAATTTCCTTTAACCTGAAATGTCTTAGGTTTATTCTCTGACACTAATGACTCTTTGGCAATACCTGAAAAAGAAGCAGCCAAAAGTACATCGCTCAAACCTGAAAAGATAATGCAATTCTACCCCTTGTCCAAGCAGTTGTGGTTGAGGGGCAGGGTGGTACTAATATTGTCCAACGTGCAGGAAATTGGGGAGGAGACACTGTAATGGTCTAAAGGTTTTGATACCATCTACCATGCAGGAGCTTGGGGAGGAGGCACTGTAATGTTCTAAAGGACCATCTGGCCCAGCCTCTCATTTTTACACACAAAAGAATGGAAGCCCAGAGAAGATAAGTGACTGTTCAGGGCCACTGCCCAAGGGTGGGAAAGGTGGGACATACCAGTACCACTGGATAATCACTACTCGGGAAAATGAGCTGCTCAGTCAACTGAAAGAGAGATGCGATTTTGAAATTACAAATATCATTCTCTATTACTTCCCAGATTGTGCTCCTGAAAACACCAGTCTTCTAGCTACTTGGTTTAATAGAGAAAGGGGGAGAGTGGGGCAGAGAGGGAGACAGATAGGGAGGGAGGGAGACAGATAGGGAGGGAGAGAGAGAGAGAAAGAGAAAGTAGGTTCATCCAGGACGCATAAGCATCAGAAACACTACACACCATATTCCCTTCTTGGAGATTCACATCACACACTAAGGAATCTCAGAAAGAAGACGAGGAGTAAAGAAATGTGTTTAACTCAAAACTCTTTTTTCAAGTCACATCTATTAACATCCTATGGACTCGGTGTTCTAGGAAACATACAGTGGGATGTGCTGGCTTAGTGAGAAGAGAAATGAATTTCAAAATAATTGGGTTGGAAAGTAAAGAAATTGAAACAGTCTGGCTCATGTCAAACAAGAGTTCAGAAATGGCACCATGTCATCTTCATTTCCTTCCCACAGGTCTCTTAAACCGGGAACTTGGAAAGAAATGGAGGATAAGGGTGTCCTTGAGTTCCTTGAGCAACAAAGATAAAAAGAATAAATCTTTTTCCTTAATTTGCCATTAAAGGTTGGTGTAAAGGAGTAAAAACACAGTCCCTACCTTGCCACTCTTCTCCACAGGTATTTAAATTCCTACCAGAAATATAATGCTTAGAATAGTATTCCCACATATTTATAACTTCTTTACAATGAACTACCGTGATTTTCTTTTCCCTCGAAGCTGGTAAAGTTACTTTCTTACCTCAGAAACCGTGAGGAAATCAAATTGGCCTTTAAATAAACTAATTTGAAAGGTTTAAAAAAATATTAGAGACTTTAAAAAAAGGAATAGGGGACTTGAATAACCCAAAGTGTGAAAATGCCACATTTTTATACTCAAATGATTCAAAATAGATGAACAGAATGCTTCCACACTTTCTAAAAATATCTACCTTCAGGCAATTAAAAAAATCAATCTGAAGGGTCATTTATTTCAAGAACCTAAAAGCCCAATTTAGCACTCCAGTGAGCCCCCACAGCTGACTGGATCTGGGAGACCAGGGCTGAGAAAGGTCATTCACACTCCTCCCTAACTCCTTAATGATATGTTTAGCCAGGCTAATTTTAGACCTGTCGGAAGCTTTTGATTCAGTTAACCATAAGGTGTTGGTGACAAGACTGTGGTCAATGGGAGGCGTGGGCTGAGCTCCTTTTGAAGTCAGCTGGGCGTACATTCCTGGAAGGAGGGTGTCAAAAAGTAGTCACGAGGGTCTGTTCATGATCCACATAACATCTCCCAGGAGGTCTCTTGTCTCCTCCCTATTTACCCAACATGGACAGGAGACCTTGGGAACCGTCAGTGGAGGCAACAACATCTTGATGATCCTCATCTCATTATCGTCTTTCGTACTGATCCAGTCCAACTGTCTTAACCTTTGGCTTAGCTCATAGTTATTTTGGTTTGGGCAGGAAATGGCTGGCTTCAAGTCAACCTGGATAGGCTGAGGTTGTGATCTTCAGTCAAAGGAAATGCTTTAAGGATGTCAGAGATGGCTCTGTATCATAGCTATTCAGGGGTAGAGGTTCACTGACAGGTCTTTTAACAGGTGCTTGAGCACGGACCAGCAAAGTAACCTTTTCTCTTGGATTCAGAGAAATATGTGCCTATAGCAGCTTCCAGAAGCGGCTTCATTACACTTACCTATCCCTCTGGTTAATGTAAGTTTCACCACAATAATATCCACTCTTTTATCTGCTTTGTTAGATTCTACAGAGGCATTTCATCACCCTAATATTCATTAGAGAGAATTTCTTTAGCCCTACAAGTTTTTGTACCAATCAACTCAAATCTTTTCCACCTTCTCAAGGTTTACCATGAACAGATTTTATTTGGTGCAATGTATGCTTCTGCTCTGTATATGCTCCATAAAGCTATCTGTAGCAAAGAAAATATCAATATTCCACTCAAGAACTCAACAGCCCAACCAACAGGGAAAATGTGTTTAGTACTGCCTCTTACTAGGTTTCAACAAATTCTGATGCTATATGGAAACTCAGGGCTAATCTGTTATAACCCTTTCATTTGTAGAACAGGAAAGCAAGACTTAAATTTTCTCAACGGTCATAGTAATTCAGCAGAATCAGAAAATTTCTATGGAGCAAATAATCTAATATTATCTTTCTAAACTTTATCAATCACCCCTGGTCCTTACCGTGGGTCAAAAAGTCTGGAGAACAGGGGGAAGACAAGG
The DNA here is from genome assembly GCF_002007445.2 of Ailuropoda melanoleuca. Classification (NCBI taxonomy): domain Eukaryota; kingdom Metazoa; phylum Chordata; class Mammalia; order Carnivora; family Ursidae; genus Ailuropoda; species Ailuropoda melanoleuca. The sequence goes on from NC_048220.1 coordinate 46,879,663, forward strand.
AGGATAGAAAAGAGAAGCAATGGGTGAGAAAATCAGATGAGAAAACTAAGGTCAATTAGTCAGTATCTTCCTGTCATCTCCTTGTCATCACTCTTTCTTTCCCAACCATTTTTTATGTTCTCTTTGGGCTCCTTGGATAAACCAGACATCAGCAAGTCTCACTGGAATTCTGTGGTTCCCACTATCCAAGGGACAAAAAGTGGCAGAGAGACAAGGATATCTAAGTGAGCCCATTTTTCTAGCTTTGGGACTGCATATGCCCCAATGATTAACATTCCAACTGAGGATTCTAAATTCTCATCCCATTCATTTGACATATATCCACTGAACATCTGCCATGTGCTAAGAACTCTGCTGCACATTCTAAGGGATATGAATATGAAGAAGACATAGTCTTGCCTCTAGAAACTTACAATTTAATAAGACGGGGAAGAAAAATATTCCCCTTGGCTGCAGAATTCTAAGACTGTGACATTTCACACTAACAGTTATAACACAGGAAGAAACAGGTGCCCTGTGAGATTTGACCTGAATATTATGGGATTCCATAAAAGATGTATATCATCACCAGGTGGCAGGAGCCAGAAATCCTCATTGAAGAGGTAGAATCTTGAGCTGGAGCTTGAAGCACCCAAAAGACTTAAACAGTAAGAAGACACTGAAGAGTGGGCTTCCTGGAAAAGAAAGGAAATGGCACAAAGCCACAGAACAAAATATCTGTTTGAGAAACAGCAACTGGACTGGTTTGGCTAAAGCATAGGATAGATAAATGAAGAGAGATACACAGCTGGAAAATCTTGTTGCAAGCCAAACTGCAGAGTGTCTAAAAGAATGACCTAGAAAGCTTGGTCTAAATTCTCTTGGTGATGGACAGACATGGAAAATTTTTTAGAGAGTTGGGCTTTAGGCAAATTAATTGGGCTACAGTGATCTGGTGTGGAAGACGCTAGAGGAAAGGCACAGCTTCTTAAGATGACCTAAATGAGAGGAAAAGAGCACATAGTGAGAATGGAAAAGAAGCAGATTCACGAGACATTAAGGATGCAGAAAGGGCAGGAATAAATTGGTGTGAAGGCCGAAGAGTATTTCCTAGGAAACTTGTGATGAAAACAAAATTCTGCCATATCAAATGGATACTTGAAAGCATGATATTTTGAACCTACCACTGAGATGATCTCATTGTTGCCCAATGTTTGTTGATTGAATTATTTTTGTATGTTAAGGATATTTGCGAGATTTTTTTTAAATGGTATTCTTCCTGCTATGTCTTTTTTATAGTCTAGAAAGACCCGAATAAACAAACAGACATGAGATATTACATATCTCAGACTAGAGAAGAGCAAAGGAGTCTCATAATCTCTTTTCTATTGTATAAAAACAACAGAAACTATATAGTGGTAGGCCTACACTGTTGAATATAAAGAAGAAGGTCTCTTACAGACTGTCCAAATCAACAGTTCTGCTTTACCATGTCCTTCCTATGTGTTAGATTAGGCTCCTATCCCCATTTGTTTTTATATATATTTGTTTTTAAAAATGGACATTACAGAACAGGTAAGAACCCACTTATGGAGAGTCCCCCATTAAGAGTACAATCTGTCCATAACATTTCTCTACCACTTTTCCACAGGGCAGTCTCACTCACCTAGTCAGATGCTGCAAGATTTGGTGACAAATAATATTAGCCCTTTCATCTTACTTAGCTGCTAAGGCAGACACATCATTGACCATCTTCTTCAGGCGGTTTTCCTTAAGAAACAGCAAGCAACCTGACACCCATCCGTCTCAGAGAGCCCTCTATCTGATTTGGATTTTGTTCTTTCGTGCACTCATTCTTCAGCCTGACCAAGCCCCCCAAACCCCCTCCACACACACACACCTTAGCAAACATTTAGTCAGCCCTTGGTATATGCCCAGCATTGGGCCCAGTCATGCAGATCAAAAGATAAAAGGCAATAATCCTTTGCTTCGCACAAATATTAATGTGAAGAATTCATTTGCCCTGTGGAACACCTCACCATGAAGACAGGAACCATCTCTACCTACACCCGATGTCATCTGAGCATTAATTAGTGTTGCATAGTGGTGAACCCTATGGATTGCAGAGTCCTAATGATAGGAGGGCTGCCAGCGCGAGCTCAGCCAAATGCTACCTGTGAACCTGGTGAGCTACGGAAACCCTCCAAGCCTCAGTTTCCTCCTCTGTAAAAACAGATGTAATAATCCTAGTACCTAACCCATGGGTGGGTTCTGGTAAGAATTTAATGAGATAATTAATGCAAGGAGTTTAAGACAGCTCCTGCTGTGCACCAAAAAACAATGGCTACATGGTGACTAACATAACATAATAAAAAAAATGAATAGAAACAATCATTAGTAGTATTAATATCTGGCCTGTGATCAGTCTGCAAATGACCACCAGTGGCTGTGCTACTGACTGCCTTTACAGCAGGGAAGAATTCACTTAACAGACTTGCTAGCACTTCACAGAAAAGTCTAGAAAGCAATGCCCATTTCAGCTTGCATGTCACAGGAGCAATTCTTCTTTAGCCAAATGTCATGTTTTCTGTTTTATTTCTCTCGTTTTCTTATACCAGAAAAATTTCATCTGCTCCCGATGTTCATTCCCTATTTAAAGACAGCATTCCGTTTGTGAAGCCAGCAGTTCTCTGCCAATGCTGTCACTACCCAGGTCTGTGGTGCTGAAGGCCCAATCTGTAGCAAGCAGTGACACAAAAGCACGGCTGTTCCATCCAGAGGGAGCTGTGGTATGCAGGCCGGGTTACAGGATCGAGGCCCCACTGAGGAATAAGCAACAGAAAACAGAGAAGGCAAACAAAATAGAAATGTGTTCCTCCTGCAAACACTCAGAGCAATTAAAAATAAAATGAAGGAAAGAATAAATGAAAATAGAAAATTGTAGCGGGTCTAGGGTGGAACGTTTTTTAAAGCAAAGATTATGCTTTCCTTTCCTTGTTCTCTGAGACTCTAGATAATCACTTACATGAATTTCTAACTGTTTTCATAATTTACAGGGAGCACAACAAAGAGCTGGACTCTGGTTGCTGGGCAGGCTACACCCCAGGAGGCCGGGATGCATCATTAATTAAGGTGAAGCCTCAAAGATTGGTGATCTGGGTGCTGGAGGCACCCCCATACGTGTACTTCTCTAAGCCACAGCACGTTGCACCTGGTAAAGTTTTCAAGGTGAATCTGACTTTGCTCAACGCTCCTCACCCCCAGCTTCCTGCTAGGCATTTCTAGCCTAGTTACCCCCACATTCCAGGGAAGGCACGATCTCCTTCAAATACCACGCCCGCTTCTCAGACTTTATCTGCGGAAACGAATTTAGTATTATGCATTACATCACCACCTTGCTGCAGATTACGGACCCAGACAACTATCTCCCACATGGGCCAAGGTGATCCGGGCAGCCTGGGTCACCAGTCTGTCCACATCAGAAGGGAACAGAGCTTCTCACTGAGCAGATGCTCTTGAGCCCAGCAGATCTAGGAACTCTATTTTTTTTTCTTATTTCTTCTTCTTCTTTTTTTTTTTTTTTTGCCTTTAAACATGCAGATCATAATATCAGACCTAGAAGTTTTCCGTGCTGCACAATTTATGCTAGCTCATTACCTCCTGCTACACTCCAAGGCTTTGTAACGGAAATTGGCTCTGATTTCTGAGATGGGCATTACATCATAGTCTTCTTTTAGCACATTATGTCATCCCTGCTGAGACGCATTATCTAGGGTTGGCTCAGCAGTAGTGATTTTTTGTGGGCCGACTGCAGTGTTCCCAAAGAACTGCTGGGAACCACAGATTGAAATCTGAAACATTTATCTTCTAAAAAGCTGAAAAAGGGAAAGATGTTCACATCAGACCCCATTTATTTTCTTTAACCCTCTCCTCTCCCAGCTCTTTTAGATCACAGTGCAGTAAATGCCTATGATACATGTGTGGAGCCTGTGCTCGGACAATCATCTTGAGATAACCATTGCTAAGGGTGCCTGAAATATCGGTCCCCATCAAAGCAGATACACCTGACACTTGTCGTGATTCTATCTTAAGGCATTTTTACAAATGCTTGGAAAAAAATCACCTTGCATGCTCACATTGATAACAGAGAGCACCCTGCCTAATTCTTGGGTTAAGAAAAGAATTTCTTCTCGTGATCTGTTTATAAATATATATGGATGAAAACTACATGCACATACATGCTTATCCTCCTGACCATGTTGCGGCCACAAAAAGAAACTTCTAGAAGGTTTGTATTAGAAATAATTTTTATGCAGGCAACTGAGCTGATATTATCTCTTCTCACTTCAACCATGAAATTAGAAGCCCATTTTGTATCTCCCCATCCTAGGCAGGATTAGAAACCATTGCACAGAGGGAATAGACAGGTGCTTTCAGGATAAAGCAAAGATATTCCCAAACCCCAGAGAATCCCAGTACCTCTCTTGTCACAAAAGCATAATTATGAAAAAAAAAAATCTCTAAATACTAAAAGGAAATGGGATACATTCAACCATGACTAAATTACAATTCCCTCCTTATACAGCCACTAATGAGATTCACTGGATGAGGAGTAAGTGCTGGGGGAAGGGTTACAAGAGAGGTTATGATATCGCCTTCCCCCACCCTTGCTGCATTTTTTTCCACTGATTTTTTTAATAGTGATTATTTTTATGCTCTCAGTTGCCTTTTGTGGCTCTCAAATGGTAGCCACGTCCAAACAACTTCATAATTAAAACAGAGGCAAGTAAAGCTATTATTTGGCCCAGCCCAAGAGCCTTATTTCTACTCCTACCCTCAGCAATTTTTCATGTTCTTTTTTAGTGCCTTCTCTCCACTGCCAATGGATCATAAAGCAAGATGGGCAGCCTTCATCCTTTACTCAGCCCAGAACAAGGCCATATGAGCAGTCTGAACATTAGAAAAGGGATTGGGACACCTGGCCCCACACTCGTGGTGGAGAAACTTCCTGGGTGACAATCAACTAAAATCTCCAACTTCAGCACCTCTTTTTCTTTCATATTGTATGTCCATTGCTATTTGCCTCTTTTCTCCTAACGGGGACGGTATGAGGATTGATGGTATGATCCCACAAAGGGCTCCAAGGCTTTCAGATGGATGGTGCTCTATAAAATAGTGTTATTTAACAGCTAAGGACATTTACAAGAATCCTCTTACCCTTCTCCTTCCTTTCCTTTGTCCCTTCATCTCCACCCCACCCCCCTAGCTCTAGGAATTTTATGATCTGAAGGCCAAAATGCTTTAAATCTTAATAACTACATGTGCCACTTGAAATACTGAAAGGAAACTATATATACTCTTTACCTGACTCATTCCAAGCTTTTACTGCAGCCAAAGTAACTGCTGCACCATTTAAAAATTCCACTGAAAAAGCAAGTAGCCTTCAACACATTAAGCTGATTTCGTGTGTAAGTTGTAAAATATTAAATGACCAGAACTTCTATCCAATAATGTAATTACCTGGCTCAATCACCCCCCTTTCCCTTCGCAGGAGGCAAGAAGGTGGATTCCTAAGTCCTAAAGGATATATACCTGCCTCTAGATATTGGCTGACTAGCCACCAGCTCTGCACTGGGGAGGGGAGCTAAGCATTTCTTCTCTCTATTCCTCCATTGCCCTGCATGTCCCAGACAGTTGTGACCAATCCTACCAAAAAAAGTGCTTTTAGGATGCCCAGAAGTCCTCAGTCCACTCCCCGACCAGGTCAACTACAGAACAGAGCCATTGTGCTCTTGCTCTTGTAACAGGACAGCCACTGGCATGAAAATCCATGAAAGGAGTTCTTCTACCCTCTTACAGGGAAGAGGAAACCTAGCCCTGAATCTAGGTGGTTTCTAAGAGTTAAGTATATATTGGGGGATATCAGACTGCACAGTGAGAAATCAACCATTCCCTAATGGATGTCCCAAAATAAAGATGAAGGGCATGGGTGGTCAAGGCAGAATTGGAGATCATGCACCGAACTCACTGGCTCCTGACATTACAGTTAACCCATCTTGGAGTAAGGAGGGAATTCTGAGCCCAGCGCCAGCTGCCTTTGCCAGGTGCCTTGGCACCAGTGACTATACTTAGGAGGTTAGCAGAAGGGGAACAAAGCAGTATGAGCCTTTCAGGCTCTCCTGGACAGAGGGCATGTGGAGAATTGGCATAGCCCCCCATGTCCCCACCTGCCCAGAATCACTATCAAGATCACCTAATACATGGAAAATTTGACATTTATTTTATCAATGAAAGTTCTGATCCTTCTGTCTACCAGCAATGCCAGGATACCAGCTGTCCTAAACAGTTGCTCTCTGGGTACCACCCCAGAGCTCCGCTGCTGGTCCCCTGGGGGCTTGTGGCATTTTCTAGGCTGCAAACCTTTCCTACTTCTCAGAGTAAGCCCTCAATAATGCATCTTCAGATCCATCTTCTCGGGAACAGCAACAAAAAACTTCAGCAAAGGTAAGCATGTATAAATATACAAACTAAAAAACACCAAAGATTACAATTCAGACTCTTTAAGGTTACAGAGATATGCTTTATCCAGCTTTGCCAAAAAGAAAAAAAGAAAAAGAAAAAAAAAACCATAGAGGTTCTCTAACAATGCAAATCCAGACATTTCTGGTCAGGATCCTTCTTAACTTCCAGAAAGTTTGTATTCTCTTCATCTCTATTCCCAGTCCAGGCTAAGCACCCTGCCTTTCCCTTAAGGCTTTTCCTTCTCAGGTGGCAGGTTTCTACTCCATATTTCCTTCATGATCTGAGAGGTGTCTCTTGCTTACTCCTTAACAAAAATACTAGCTTCTCATTAAACCTGAACAATAGAACAAGAAAGCTTCATTCATTCATTCATCAAATACCTATTGCAGCAGCAAGTATTGTGCAAAGTGTTGTAGGGATGAGACCACAGACAAGCTATATTAATAAATATGTGACAGTGGCTGCCAGCTTTTCACCAAATTCCTCTGTTTATTCCTGGCTACATGGCCAGATATACTTTCCAACCTCCTCTACTTTTAAGTGAGGCCATGTGCCTGAGTGCCAGTCAATAAAAAGTGGATGAGGCACCCGTGAGATCATGCACGCCCTTTCCTCTGTCTGGCTGGTGGCAAGATCGCTAAACCCCAGAAGTCATGTGTTGAACGGCAAGGCCTCAGACAGCCTGAGTCCCTGAATGCCCACTTAAAGGAAAGCTGCCCTCATGGCCTATTCATGCTCACGTCTGGTACAAGAGCAAGAAATAAACTTCTATTGTGTGCACCCATCACATGATCAGGTCTATTTATAACAGCAGCCAGCTTGCTCTAATCAATATAAATGTTGAAATGATTTATTTGAAATGGAACGATATTCACCGTGTACACTAGAGTAAGTTGGAAAACTGTTATAAGAGCGTGACGTTACTTTTTAAAAGAATATGTATATAAATGTGCATAGACACACACAGAGAAAGTTCTAGAAGTATGTATGGCAAGGTATAGGTGTTTGAATGGTTGTAGTATAGGTATGGGTTATCTACATTGCCTTGTGTGAAATTAAAAGATAAAAGCTATGGTTAACATTAAAAAGGAAAGTATGTCTTGAGATGTAAATACAAAGGCACAGCATCTCAAGGTGGTTAAAGGTTTCCTGAGGGAAATTATGAAAGGTTTCTCATACTAAGCATCTATTAATGACCCCTCCAACACTGAAAATCTATAAATTAGCTACAGCCTGAGAAATAGTTCAATCATACAACACACCTGGTTCCCAGCATTTACATATTAAGGCCTTGTCAATGGAAATCAATTCACCTAAGAGGATGGAAGAGATAGATCTCTTACCTTTATGAAGTGCAAAGAAACTACTCTCAGTGGTTGTCTGGGGTGCAGGGTAAGAATGAGGAGAAAGGGAAGTATTGAAAGGGTTAGAGAAGGAAAAAAGCAGCATGCTGACATGGTACCATTTTGTACCTTTTGAATATTTTGCTATATGCATTTATTACTAACCCCCCAAAATTTTTTAAATCTTTATGAATTTTATGTTATATGCATTTATTGTCTATTTTTTAAAATTCTAAGTGTATGACCTTTTGTAAATATTAAGTCAGAGATTCCCTATGAAATGCTTTGAATCCCTTTGCTTAAGAGCAAAGACAGATGCTAAGCAAATAAACCAGGTCACAATTTCCCAGTAGAATCCCACAAAACCATAGATCCAACTGGTCACTACAGCAAAGGTTCCCCTTTTCATGTGGGAAGAGCCTAAATACATTCTTGCCATACACTGAAGTAAAGGGGTGGTCAGTAAAGAGTCACCTCTGCTTTTACACAGTCTTCAAAAGAGCCTGGAGAGGGGGGATAGGTAAAACAAAAAAAAGGGGGGGGATTAAGAGTAGACTTACCTTTTGGTAAGCACTGAGGAATGATATATAGAATTGTTGAATCACTATGTTGTACACCTGAAGCTAATACAATACTGTACGTTAATTATACTTGAATTTTAAAAAATAAAAAATTTTAAGTGCCCAGACAAAGATTTTAGGGTAAATAAGAATCAGAAGTTTGCAAAACATGGTGTGTCAAAGTCCCAACCACTGTTCTGCCATGAAGACTTGGAGGGTGACCCAAGATGGATGAAGAATGTTGCAGGCTGAGATCCCTGCAACCAGACTCTGAAATGGAGATTTGTCAATGGGTGGCTTACTGAGTGGGGCTCTTCGGACGCCAACAGGGAGGGAGGAAACGAAGTAAAATGCGGCAAAAGGTGGAGCTGAGATGTGATGTGGTCACAACAAAGGTGTTGGTGGATCCCTGTGAGTCTGGGATGCCCCTTCTGAGCTGTCCCAAGCTGAAGCTAAGCCTTTATGTGCCCTCAGGGTCTTACACAAGCAGCTCTCTTCAGCCACTTTTCTGGGGAGGACTCAGTTGTGGGGAGATATCCACAGGCAACACACCAAACAGCTTGTTGGAGTTGGGGGGTCAGGGGAGCAAGAGCCTAGGATCAGGGGACACTCTACAGCAACCACTACAGAGTAGTAGAAGGATGTCAACTCTCCTCCTATCAATCTATGCACAGCTGTCAAGAGATAACATCAAAATCTCTCTGAAATTCCTCAGCTTCCTAAGCAAGCCCAGGGGCTCTAGAGGCCAAACCCCATGTGCCACCTCCCCCATGGAACCCAGGCTCCAGCCACATGTAGCTACTCACCATCCCCAGAAATTACCATCCTCTTTTGTGGCTCTAAGCCCTCGTGCACACTGTTCCTTCTGTTCTCTCTTATCTTCCTAGAAAACCCCTAAACTATTCCCTAATCCTCAGAGTAGTTTCCTCTGGGTAACTTCCCTGGCACCCATATTCTCATCAACTCATACTCATTTCACTCCATGTTACCACCATGTTGTATACACCTACGTCACCACGCACACCAGCCTCTGAAGATATACCAGTTCTGCATGTGTGGATTTCCATTAGACTTGAGGCTTCTTGAAAACTGAGCCAGAACTCCTTCCATCCTCATATCCCTGATACATAGGAAGTACCAGCTTAAACGTTTGTTGAATGAATAAATAATTCAATGGGGAAGAAATGGTGTTGGCAACACTAGCTCTGTCGAGGAAAAGCAGACGAACTCTGATAAACCGGTGGGACAGGAGACAGGAACTAGGGACATGGAGAAAGGCAAGGTGTTTGTGACTAGCCATATGCCAGAAACGTTTGTCTTTTATGTCATCTTTATTTCTTGATATCGATTGTCCAACTTCCATATAACAGAATAGAAAATACATTGGGGGCTCTTATGTTAAAAACAAAATTTTTTTTAGGGTACGACAACCAGAAACTCTCACTAGATGACTTTAAGGAAGAGTGTTGGGTTGCACAGATCCCTGGCTGAGGCTGTTCACTAAATGAAATGGTGGTTCTAAGGGAGAATTCCGCCCCTCTGCATTTTCTCCCGGAGAGTATCTGCCAAGGACAAGAGGAGCAGCCACATGTGAACAATATAAATTAATTTTTCTGCTTGGTGCTGAACAATGAAGATGTTCATGAGGGGATGGGCAATGGGACTGCATAAGCCAAGAGTCTTTAGACCAAAGACAAACAAGGGCCCAGGTAACAGGAGGAAAAAGGGGTCACTCTGGAGCCCCCTTACAAGAGGAAAGGGAAGGTAGGCTCTCATCCATACTTCTATACTCAAGAGTAGTAGGACTAGCTCAAACTACAATGACAAGTGACCATATCTCAGTCATATCTTGAGCAAGTAATTTTTTTCCAGAAACCCCTCTCATGCAAATGTAGCACACTGAGTAATGAGGCAAAATTATCTGAGGTCATTGTAAACAGGCATCAGACCAAGTTTGGCTTCAATCAGAATGAATTTTAGGTTCATCCTTCTTTATTTCAAATCTTAATGCCTCATTACAGAACCAGAAACCTGTCATTTTGGGGAGAAAGAAAAATATTCTATTTCCTCAGGAAATGCCAAGGGGCCACAAATTTTAATCTGCTCCAGCTGGAGTGGAGGCTGGGGGCTTATTTAAGCTCAGAAAGTATACCTTGCTGTATTTCCTCCTGCCAACAAACTAAAGATCCTCCTTGACCAAGGTTTAGGTCCTGTTCCCAGTTTCCAAAGAAAGATTGCCCAGCCAAGCAACTGCTCCACCCACCTGAACGGCTGCTTAGGATTCCATTTGAATGTAGGAGTCAATCTCTAAATATAACCCTGAAAGCAGCCTCCGCCATCATCCCTGCACTTGTAGCCTCTCTCCTTCCAAAACAGCAAAATGGCATGGGTGAGTCTTCTGGCTTTTTCCCTCGGAGCGCAGCCTGGGTAATGAGACACGAGAGAGCAACCCTCTGCTGTTGCTTCCCCAGCCCTTCCCTGGAGGACAGGTGGACAACAGCAGTCCTCCACCAAGGAGTTGCCACAAGCCCCAACCTCCCAGGTCCCCACTGGGTCCCTCTCAAAGCAGCTGGTCCCTGAAGTGAGTCAGTTGTCCCAGGGCATTGATTAGCCTCAGGAAAATCCTCAGAAGTGTGCCTTCCCCCACTCTGACCCAGGACTCCCACCATAAAATTCAGAATCACAGCATATCCTGTTCCTAATGGTGGTCATTCTTATCTCACCAGATGGTATTCCACTAACCAACCAGCCTATGGTTAGTCTCTCCCAATAATCCTGAGATCTTTGACAGCCTTGCTGTGTCTTCCCATCCATGGACCTTCAGCAGTGCCAGGCACATAGGAGATGCCCAATACATGCTGGAGGGTTCATGGGAAAGATGGAGGAGGGATGGAGGGATAGATGGATGGATGGATGGATGGATGGATGGACGGATAGGGAATTGCCTCAGCATTGAAATTGGTAGGCAGAAGGACAGATGATAGGAAGTACAGCTTGAAGAGCTTGACTATAGCTGTGCCTTGCTACTCGAGGCATGATCCTGGAACCCATACACAATTCTAGGAGCTCCAAGTCAGTGCCATGGCTCCTGCCCAAAACTAAATCCACTTGCCCCCCCCCGCCCCCCGCTCAATAGCTGGTGCAGGAGGGAATTGTATTAGGATCACCTGTGGAAAACAGTGACCCTCACTAACACAACCCAAGGCAGTCTTCCCATTTCTGTGCATGCTGATCCCCTCTGTGAGGAGAGGGGCATGGAGGCGTAGCCTCTCTCAGGCTCCCAGCCTGGTCGGGAAAGCTGGGCAGGGGCCCTACTGTCTGTTCATCCCAGATGTGGCTGAGGAGAGCCTGGAGCCTGATGCAGCCTGTTCATCCGCACTGGACAGCAGTGCTTCCATTCTCCCCCTAGATAACGCCTAAAAGGCTATAAGCCCTTGAATGGAAGATAGTTGGTTTTATGGAAATGCTATTTCACTGGCTCTGCTTTATTTCCAGCCAGGCAGAGCCTTGTCATCAAGCAGAGACAGCTGACCTCCTCAGGCACTGGGAGTCTGGGCAGTTCTCTTCTGACCAGGAAGGGAGAGGTACCAGCACCAGAATCACTAAGGGGCAGGGAATAAAATTAAGCAAAGGAAAAGTCAGGCTGGAGTAAGATTTTACTACCTCTTGACCAGAGTTCTGCCTCTGTTAAGACCCAGCTTCGGAGAAGACAAGAGCCATCATTTCTCCTTCACCTGCCCTGAACCACCCTCGTCAGTGAGCCCTCCAGGGAAGCAGGCACCCTACTGGCCCTGTGCGTCTAGTAGAGGGCACATCCCTTCTGCTGTGGTCTTTCATCCTGGCTTCTGCTTCATGAAATGTACAATTAAGAACCAGTTAGAAACAAAAGAACCTGGGGCGCCTGGGTGGCACAGCGGTTAAGCGTCTGCCTTCAGCTCAGGGCGTGATCCCGGCGTTATGGGTTCGAGCCCCACATCAGGCTCCTCTGCTATGAGCCTGCTTCTTCCTCTCCCACTCCCCCTGCTTTTGTTCCCTCTCTCGCTGGCTGTCTCTATCTCTGTCAAATAAATAAATAAAATCTTTAAAAAAAAAAAAAGAAAAAAAAAAAGAAACAAAAGAACCTGCCCTTCACAAAAGCTAAACCTGAGGCTTCCTGACCATACCAACTACCCATTTGGCTTTACTGACTAATTTCAAGTAAACCGAAGCTAGAAGTTTTGGTCCCCTTGTGTTCTAGTGTTTTAATTGACAATGACATATAGAATTTCTAACCTATTATAGAAATCTGTTTACACTTATTGTGATGATCATTTCATAATATATACAAGTATTGAATCATTATGTTGTACCCCTGAAACTAATATAATGTCATATGTCAATTATATCTCAATTTAAAAAAAAAAATCTGGTTACACTATAGATAGAAACTGTTTCCACAACAGAGGTAAAGGAGAACAGGGAGTTAACTTTTTTTGAGTAAACCCTGTGTACCCGCCATAAGGTACTTCATTTTACTTCATTGCACTTGATCTTGCCAACAACCCCATGGGGTATTACGATCTTCCACTTATGAGGAAAGCGAAGTACAGAGAAGTTGCTAGGCATGCTTGCAGTAAACAAGTGGAGAATCCATATCCATTCTTCTCCAGCTATGGTTGTCAGCCCTGGCAGCACAGGAGGATCAACTGGGAAACTTGTAAAGATGATGGGGGACCAAGTCCCATCCCCAGAGAGTCTGAATTAACTGGTCAGGAATGGGTCCCAGATTTTTCTGGTAAGAGGATCAGTGGGCTACATCGTATTCAAATGGAGGGCATATGGATCCTGAAAAAGAGAAATGCCTTACAGTTTTCATCTTTAGCACAACGCTAAGAAGTCACCTGCCATGTGACTCCAGCTTAGCCATGTAAGTGATTCCAGTAAGTCTTAGCTAAGGGTGGAAAATCAGGCTGACAGCAGAACACTTTTGTAGCTCATAAATGCGTTTAGCCTATCTACAAAGTTCTACCAAGTCTCCTAGGTAATTGGGATGATTTTTATTAAATTGGGAAATACTGAGCAAGGTGGCTGACAACACTTGCATTTAGATGTTTGTATCCTGTAACTGGTAACTAATTTATGGTGGGATTGGTGGTAAGTTAAGCTCTGTGATTCAGTGTGCTCTCCCAGTCACAGAAGTAGGAGGAAGGGAAGAAAATACTGAGCTGTCTTGCACGAAAAATTGGGAGACATGAGTAAATTATTCCTTGTTTATGAAGTGCTTTGTGCTCCTTGATTAATCGCAGAGCGTCAGGGCCTAGTGGTATTCGTTTTTGCACAAGTCCCAAGATGAATTGCTCCTCTCACCCTCGCTCCTCAACCCGAGTAATGCTCTGTACCCATTCAAGCTCATGACCCTGTGCTCCTCACAGATCACAAAGCCAGAGCTGGAGCTCTCTCTGTGGAGGAGCAAGAAGGCACATATCCTATCAGCAACTTCACTCCTCATAGCAGATACCTTTGAGCTGGAATTCACTTGCTGCTAGTTCCTTGGCATTTGTTCAGGACAGGCCAAGGAGCCAGATCCACAAATGGTGCTGTAGTCAGTACAAGCTGTTCTCACTGGGCAGACTCCCTTTGTGAGACACAGATAATATGCAAATAACTAGGCAACTGAGACCCCAACTTGACAGGTGGGAAGAGTCTCCACTTTATAACTGCAACCTTTGCCCCTACCCTCAATAATTGATTTCAGCACAAAACCAGTGACTTTTTCATAAGGAACTTTTTCATGCCACTTCCTAAGCAAAGAACATAATAATCAGCTTCTCACAACCAAGGGAAACTGACCTTATGCCAGGACGCTGTTTGGCTAGAGAAGCCATTGTTGGATGTGTTTGCCTTTAACAATATGTAATTTTGAGTTCAAATTCAGATGATGTATGTTTTTGTCCTTAGTTTCCATTATAGAGCCTAAGAATGTTACGGTGAGAGGGCGCAGCTTAGAGATCCAGTCCATGTCCCTCATTTTAAGAGAAAACTAAGCTACAAAGCCACGAAGTGACCAGCCTGAAGTCAGCCAGAATGCCCAGCACTCTGTCTTTGGCCCTCCTCTTCCCTTTATCACACATTTTTTTCTCTTGAGAAGGCTCACCCAGTCTTACAAGTTTAAATGCCACTGCATGTTACTAACTCTCAGCCCAGATCTCTCCACCACACTGTTGCTTTTCTACCACAAATCTCCCCAATCCTATCTGCCTGTCCAACACTTTCTCCATCTCAATGTGTTGTACCAGCACCCCAGAGTTACTTGGGTCCAAAATCTGGCCATGATCCTTTAGTCTTTCATTTCTCATATACCCCATATCTAAGTCAGCATTCATCCTAAATGGAGGTACTAGCTCAATCTCCAAAAATAAAGCACTAATTCAACTCTTTTCTCTTTTCCATAATGTCCACTACTATGGACCTAGTTGACACTACAGTCAACTCCTGCCTATTTTATTTTAACAGCTCTGAATTACCCTCCCTCCTTGTACTCTTTCCCTTTCCAGTAGGTATAGTACATAGTAATCAGAATCATCTTTCTAATGCATAAACACATCATCTCATCCCCCTTTCCACTTAAAATGAAGCCTGAACTCCTCCCCATGCTTTCATGCTGTCCAACCCTCCCAACCTGTCCCCACCTCCTGCTCCCTCCACTCCTTTTTCACTCAGTCCAGTCAGACTGGCCATCTTTGTTCCCTGAACAGACTGTTCATATTCCTGGCTCTGTCTCTGCTCTGTAATTCCTTCTGCTCAGATTGCTCTCCCCGCAGTTCTGTACATGGCTACCACTTTCTCATCCCTCAGGCCTCAGCTCAGAAAACCACTCACTGGCTAGAGCAACCCCACAGTCACTCTCCCTGACATTCCCTTGTTCTTCACAGCACTTATCTGTGGCTGAAACTATTTCATTCTTTGGTCTGCGTGCTTACTGCCTATCACCCTTACAGAATTTAAACATCTAGAAAGCAGATTTTCTTGGTTACCACCATATCCCCCACTCCTGAAAAATGCTAGGCTCAGAACAGGCACTCAATAAATATGCACAGACTGACAGATGCTAAGAAACAGCAAGAGAGCCATTAGTAGAATCTATGCTTTTCCCATTCCAGTGGTGCTTCGTTCCTGCCCTTTGGTTTATCAGAAAGAGAAATCAACTCAGGCCAGTGCAAGTAAGGGAATTTTTGTGGGGACACATATGGAGTGACAAAGTACAATATCTCTGAAATCCAAAAACATCAGCCATGGTAGTACCTGAGCCTCACAGAGACCAAAGTTGAAGGAGGGCTCTGGATCCAATGTGGCCCTGAAGAGCTCCCTTTAATGGGTCCTCCTTTTGGTCGGCCATTAACACTATTAAAACACACTCTATGTATCTGCTTCTCCCTCTCCTTTTCCAAATGGCATTTATATTTATTCCTTCATCAGATATTTATTGCAGGTCAACATGCGCTAAGCCATGCTAACTCTGCTTGCTTATCATTTCTGCTTCCCCTTTATTTCATCTGTATTTACATGGCTTTGGTTTTGCATGTTCCCATCGGTCTTTCTCATGATTTTTTGGCTTCAGTTCCTTCTGTTAGCTGAACAATTCTTCCTGGGTTTTATTTGATATTCCCAAGACAAAATCTAACTGGACCAGTCCATCTTTCAGAGCTGGGTCAAACATTATAGATCACTAAACAGTTCACAAATTGGCAGCCTTTGGATCAAGAGCCTGACTCTGATCCAACCAGCTGTGCACATATGTGTCACTCAGCAAGGGCTACGGGTGTGGCAGCTTCCATGGAAAGAAGAGATGGCAGGGAAGATGTGATCATAGCTCTAGGATAAACTTGAATCTAGTGAGGGTCCATTTAGGCAGGAAGAAGAGACACATCTGGACACTTCAGTTAGGATATTACCACATGATGTTTGCCTAAGTTAATGGGCAGTTGGATGTCATCAAAGGTTTCAGAGCAGAAAAGTGATGTGATCAGAACTTTGCTTTGGTAAAATTAATTTTTCAGAAGGGTGTGGGATAGATTGTAAAAGGAAAAAGCAGATGTGAGAAGAGAACTGAGAACCAGCTGCAATACACAGAAGCACTAAGTCATGAAAATGTGAATTAGCGCATGAGCAGTGCAGAGGGACAGTAGTATAGCAGGGGAGACGTTAAGCGGCAGCCATTGGAATGTATGTGGCACCAGGTCTACAAGATTTGAGAGGCTGGCGCCCTCCTATGTGTCACGCACTGTGTTAAAGATATCCCAGACTTTATCATACTTAAGCCTTGAAAAAACCTATAATGAGATAAATACAATTCTGTATACATCCCATAGATGAGGAAACTTCAGGCCAGAGAACAAAGTAACTCTCTCAAGATCACATAACCAGAAAGTGACCAAGGAAAGGAACCTTGTGGAAAGAAGAAAGAATCCTCAGGGCAATTGGAAGAGGCCAACAGCATACCCACAAAATGGCCTGAGACTAGAGAAGGGGGCTGGGCCAAGAAGAGAAGGTCACATGGGAGAAGGTGGCAGGAAAGCTTGCATTTCCAACTGGAATGAGGGATGGGATTGCAACATGGCTTGTAGGATGGAGCCAGGCTCTACTCTTGGCCTTGAAGCCTGACCCTGGCTTAATCGAATGCCTTCTCCCTCTCTTAGATACAACATCTTCTCCTATCAAATAGGATAATAATATCAGGACCTCTCAGATCTGAGTAGGGATTAGTGATAATGTATCCAAAGTAGACCATACGAAGCAGGGTCTCAATAAAAGGTATTGCTGTTGGGGTTAAAATTCCATTATTATACATTAGTCAAGGGCAACATGTAAACATCAGAAGAGATTAACTAGTCAGAATTCTGTCTCCATGTTTTGGAATAAGTATTGCTATGATGATGTGGACCACTAGGCACTGGCCTACTCATTTCTTAGAAGCATGTGTATACAGCTGGCTTGTAAGACAGGTCTAACTTTCAACACCACATACTTTAATCATTCAAGTTAAACAGTCTGTACAGGCAGAGGGAAGTCAACTCTGTCTTCTGCACACAGCACACCCTAGAGCTACATGTCTAGAGTTCGAAGTGCTTGCCATCAAAGTAAAGCACGTTCTAGAGAGGAATACAGTTGGCAAATAGGAACTCTCATGAGTAGCAGGTGGTAAAAACTCCAATAAGTTAGTGAGAACATTTCAAAGCCCAGCATCCAGGCTTTAAATATTAATTTGCCTTCAGTAAGAAAGAGCTAGTTTTTACCCATTAGCTGAAAAGCACTTCAGGTCCTACTTGTTATTTTTAAGCAATAATGTTTTTTTAAAGAGCCCAGTTCTCCTCCCCACAAGGGAGAGGACTGGCTTGAGCAAACCCCAGTGATTTTTTCCTCTTCCGAGTGTAGTAGCAGAGAAGCAATGATTCCACTTGTGCCTTTCCCAGACCACCAAGCTGAAGCCCTCGTAGGAATGGGATCATCCCTGGTTCAAGATCAAACTCTCTCCACAATACAAGATAGAAAAGTGCCATTAGCCAAATCACTGAGCAGAAAAACAATCTATTGCTGACTCCTTTTTATACTGAAAACATACAAAATATAAAAGCTACCTAGCTCCCAAGCTGCCAAAAACCCATGTTCTATTGCCATCTGATACCATCCTACTCTACATGCACAATGCCAGAAAGGAGGCAAAAAATTGGTTCCCCAATCCCGGATCTTTTCTGAGAACCCATCTGACTGAGAATGATTACCTTTTAAACTAGATGTTAGTTTCATTTTAATCAAGGCTTGCAAAGAGAATCAGGCAGAAAGTCTTCTTGGAAAAGGAGTCTGAAGGAAGAAGTTGGCAGAATTCCAACAAACACAGGCGTTAAAAAAAATCTGACAACATGAATCTGTTCACTAGCCAGAAAGAAAATATATTGTATATTTAAGGCAGAGCAGCAACGTTGCATAACTTGGGGGTGGGGTGCCATTCACTTCATATTCTATGTGAATGGTGCCCCCTGGAGTTGTGCAGTGCACAACTGGTGAAACCAAACTAAGACAAAGTTGATTCGGGATATCTAAGTCAAAAAGTATCTATAATAAGCATAGCAGCTTTAGGCTATGGAAAAATTTAAGTTGTTGTGGATTACTCTGTACAAAATTCTTAATGCACACAGTAAAACCCAAACTTTCCACAGAATCATACCCCAAATTATAACCAGGTGGGGGGATCTTGGAGGTCAAACAGACCATCCCCTCATTTTGCAGACAAGGAAACCGAAGGCCAGAGATACAATGTGCCTTGCCCAAGGTCAACAAACCTATGCTAAAAAGGTGAAACAGATTTCTCTGCTTCCCACAGATGGCCAAAATAGGCCACATTGCTGTGAATGATATTCAGCCCACCAAGACCCCAAATTGAGCCTTCTTCACCATTACCATCATTAAACATTTACTGAGCACCTTCTAAATGCTAAAGCTCTAGAACACAAGTAGTCTTTTCCAAGCTCACAGCCTATGAGGCAACAACAGGGCAGAGTTTCACATCAATCACATAGAACTTTGGTCCAGGAAATGAGGATTTTGCTAGAAACGTTTCCAAGCACAAAGGTAGCACACTCTTTGTCGAGCCACAAATGGTTATGGTCTATTGAACGAATCCTTTTCTAGGCAATTTTTTTTTAAATGTGTTATGTCCCCGTTGGAGTTGACTGACTTCTTTGAAGTTGCTTTGGTTTTTTGGTTAAATATTTATTCATTAATATATTTAGAAGCCATATTATTTACACAATAGATTTGGAACCATTCCAGACTATTGAGTAATTATTACCTATTTAAAATCAGGCTATCCAGAGCAAGAAAACCAATGGCCATTTATAGGAAAAATGGAAAATTTACAGGTTACTAAGGTTGACCTTTAATTTAAATTTTATTTTTAAAACAGTCATTCTGCTCTTTCTAATGGAAATTATATGTGTGTTTGAGTGTGTGTGGTGAGTGTGAGGTGGGAAGAGAGAGAAGCCCTTTTACCAAAAGCCAGTGCAACTTAACTGCTTGATAGACAAGATCCCTGCCAAATTTCTTATTGAAATCAAAGACACCTTTGAGTTAGTTATACAAGAGCAGGCAGAAAGCACCTGCAGTCATGTTCTGTTTCTCATTTTGTACTCATGTAACTCAGATGCCTGTGGATTAAGTGAAATCTGCTCCTGAGCTGAAATCATGTACACCACGTGTCAGCTCAGTTTGAATTTGGTAACAGGAGCTCAGAAGGTGCCACTCAAACATGTGGCTCTGGTTTTCCCCAAATATAACATGAACAAGAAAGTCATGTTATGGGGGCCTGCATCCCCAGCTTTACTGCAAGTCACAGATAGAGCAGGACCATGTTTCCATTTAATGGTGTTCCACCTACCCCCACCCCATATCAGTTCTGAACCATTTAAACTTTCCCAAGGAAAGGTCATGGGATGGAACGAGAAGTGCTATAAATGTACATGCTGACAGTTCGTGACCTGTGCATGAATTTACAACCATGTCCTGACACAGAAAAAGGAAGCCAACCGGAATGAGTGATCCAACAACCCCAGGTAGACGGCTCCAGGTCAGTTCTCTGTGTAGATACTGTTTGTGGCCTACATAAATGTATAAAGGATTCCAGTCGTCTAGAGAAATTACATTAAGATAAAATCAGTACTCAGCTCTTACGTTAAGATCTCCAACCAAATTCTTTCCACTGTAACCCAAAGAGGTCTCTTTTAAATATTAGCACTAACAAGGAATTCTGGATCTTGTTTCTTGGGTCACATTTTAGAATATTAGCTCTGTGTCTGGCTCCCCATCTGTCCCATTGATTCAACAAATATTTAGTGAGTACCTACAATGTGTTCTCAAGCATCAGTGAAGTCCATAAAACAGCAAGGACTTTGCTTTCATGGAGTTTCCTTTCTAACCAGGGAAGGAGAGGAATTGGCTTTGAACTAGCTTAATGAAGGCATGTTCCAGTTAAAGTCAAATCTCCATGTGGCACTCCAGATTTATACAGTATAAATTGGGATGTGATAATTTGCTTCAAAAAAAGATTCAATATTTTACTAAAAAAAAAAGTCACAGAAGGATTCCCTTTGAATCTAAAACTCCCATAGCACCCCCCACCAAGTCATTTTATTTATTCTGAATTTTTGAGGACTTCATTGTTAGTGTGTTCCTTCACTGTTCTGGAGTACATACATCCCCCCTAATCACCACTTCCCCTGCATAAAAAAAGCACCACTTATTATGTAAACAACTGCTCAGGAGAGGCCATGGGCAGGACTAGATGGAAAAACTCTCAGCGATTCCAGCACTTGTGGCTTCCCCCAGAGCATTTCTGAACCCTTTTTATCTAAGAACTAAGTCAAGGGCAAAGAAAGTCTGGAGTCAAGGGAAATTTTCTTTTCAGTTTCTCTAGATTTTTCTCATTGACATGAACGCGGGTAAAATGAACAAGCCCAACTAATAGAGTTTAAAAAATGAACCTGGAAAGGTAAAGATGTCATTTTTCTCTCCTGACACTTTCAACTACTTAGATACTAATTATCTGTCACCAGAATCTCTCCTTGTGAGCACCAGCAATTCGGCCCATTAGCAATTAGTGAGAACAGTTACTCTACTGAACTTTTGTGTGAGAAAATAAATAGAGAGCTGCCACATACAAACAAACACACAAACGTAGAAGACATGAGCATTCCCAATATCACAACTGGCCTCCTGTTATTTTCCCCACATTGGGGTTTTACTGATCCGTGACCACATTTCTCCTCAGGATCATTATACTGCCAGGAAGCTTCCTGGTCCAGCTGCATAGCAGTTAGTTGGCATCAAAAAAAAAAAAAATTTAAGCACCATCCCTACCCTACTCTTCTCAGAAAAGATAATGCAATATCATGAATTTCAGCTCCACAGATTGGAAGGTTATCCTGTTCAAATAGGAGAAGCAAAAATGTCAAGCCAGCTTTGGCTGTTTCCACAAGCCTTTCATCTGCCCAAGAAGGATTCATACTGAAAGCCTTCATAGTAATTAGATAAGTTTAGCAAATACAGGTACAAAAGTGTATTCAGAAATTAAATGAGCCATTCTTCAATTGAAGAGCTTTGCTTTAGAATAAAGAATTATGCTCAGTGTATTTGGTGTTGCTTAAATTAGCCCTGGAGAAGAATTCTTCTTAAGGAAGAGAGAAATATATGTACAAAACATGAGACCAAGGTGGAAGAAATTGAGTGTTTTTTCTGTGCCAGTGTTAAATCAGTCCAAGCAGACTATAGCCAAAGCCAACTCTCCACACACACGTCACAACCCTAGCTCTTCACGGTCCCTCCTGGCTGTAAGTGTCTGGGTTTTCACTGTGCCTGAGGCAAGGTCCAACACCCACATCCAGATAGACTTTCTGATTCCTCCAGGAGAGCCTGTAATTGCTGCCATTTGACACATTGGAGAATTGCACTTGACTTTCAGAGAAGGGCTAAGTTTTCTTGCTGCCAAGTAGCATGCAATACCTTGGCAGAATGTGAGGCCCAGCATCAGTGTTTGGGTCAGGTAGAGAAACGCAATTCAGCTTTATCCGTAACAGGACACATCTCCTGAAGGGAAGCACTGAGCAAAGGTGTGCCTGGGGGTCCACAATTAACCTAAGTTTCTCATTACAAGTTACCTGTCCATGTCTATCTTTTATACATGCCACCATTTTCCTCAATTGACATAATTAAGTGAAAAGAACTGAAGAATATTTTCAAGGAGAAAAATCTCCTCAGACGTATGCAGGTTATTGACAACTCCCAATATGAAAGTCAAGCCTCGAACTCTTGGTACTCTGCAGCAGACCACATGGGAACTGACCAAAAAAAAAAACTTTGAAAAACCACTCACAAAAGTCATAGATGACTTAAAGTCCATACAACAAAATGCAATCTATTCTTAGGAGTTAGTCACACAACAAGAAGTTAAACCAATGGATTTTAGAATGACACCATGGCTATTTAGAGCTGCCTACCAAATGCTGGGTATGATACCCAGCAGGATAATGCAAAATGCTGTATTCCAAGTAACCACTTGGGTCTTAAGGTAAGGTAATATCTCAAAATAGATAAAAAGAGAAAAGACAGACATTTGACTTCAACTTGATATTGTAATTCCTAATGAGATCTGTGAAATGAATGGTGGAGAGGAGTACAGAAAGACCACCCCATTCATGTAAGAATCATTAGGAACACATAACAAAAGCAAGTACAAAAGATCAGAAGATTGAGGTTTAGAACAAAACATACAGTGTGTGCTTCGGAAATGTGGCTTATTCATAGTTTCTTCTGTGTGGACTAGTAGAAGTAGACAATTACATAACTTCCAGAGACTTGCTGAAAGTCATTTTTAAGAACTTGGGATTACTGCCCCTATTCATTGTTCCATGTTCAGTCTTGTTTTAGTGTTGTTTTTCATTGCCTAGAACAAGATGTCAGCATCAATTAACTTGCTCTGAAATCCAAAGTTTATTGAAGAATTAGAGATGGGTTGGTCCTATAATACAGATGTAATAGGGTTTTGGGGTTTTTTGTTTTTTGTTTGTTGTTTTTTTTACTTTATGAGCTGTCCCAAAGTAGTGTAACTTAAAGTATAGCACAAATCCTCTAGAACACTGTTCCAAACATGACTAGATTGTTCAGGATAGAGATTCAGACTTACATATACTTAAGAGTGAAGTTCTACCATCTAATTGATTCTCATTACCAGAAAATTTTGAAAGTCTAACAATTCTACTGTCCATATTTATACCAATCCAAATCTCAGGTATTTCCTAGCTCTAAAATTCCACAATTTTATAATTCTGATCATCATTTTTTCTCTCTATCCTTTTAAGATGGACTTATCTTGGGGGTGCTTCATTTACCACTCCCATCCCTAATTCCTTCTCTTTAGTACTTTGTATCTCCATTAGAAATAAGGATCAACACATGGTTTATAGCAACTCCGTTTTCACAGTGGACATAATTTTTCAAGGACTGTGAAGCAGCTGCCATCAGTACGGATCACAACCTCAGCAGTTCAATCAGAAGGGGGCTCCTGGCCAAACCTAAAGGCAGAGCTAAGGAAACAACTCTCTGCCCTCTCTACAAATGTCCTGATGTTATTTAAAGATTATTAATGCCTACTTCACTATTTCTTTGGTGTTAATGTCAATAATTTTAGACCTACTTCACACATTTGCTATAGTGCTGCTTAAGGATGTTGGCAGATTATAAAAATAGCAGTAATTCTTTTTTTTGTTGTTTTCATAAAACTTTATTATTGGACATAAACTTTACCTCTTGGTGGTTTCTCTCTTTTTTTTAATTTTATTATTATATTACGTTAGTCACCATACAGTATCCCCGGATCCCAATGCAAAGTTCGATGCTTCATTAGTTGCGTATAACACCCAGTGCACCACGCAATACGTGCCCTCCTTACTACCCATCGCCAGTCTATCCCATTCCCACCCCCTCCCCTCTGAAGTCTTCAGTTTGCTTCTCATAGTCCATAGTCTCTCATGTTTCATTCCCCCTTCTGATTACCCCCCTTTTCTTTATCCCTTTCTTCCCCTACCGATCATCCTAGTTCTTATGTTCCATAGATGAGAGAAATCATATGATAATTGTCTTTCTCTGCTTGACTTATTTCACTTAGCATTATCTCCTCCAGTGCCGTCCATGTTGCAGCAAATGTTGAGAATTCGTTCTTTCTGATAGCTGAGTAATATTCCATTGTATATATGGACCACAGCTTCTTAATCCAGTCATCTGTTGAAGGGCATCTCGGCTCCTTCCATGATTTGGCTATTGTGGACAATGCAGCTATGAACATTGGGGTGCATATGGCCCTTCTCTTTACTACGTCTGTATCTTTGGGGTAAACACCCAGTAGTGCAATGGCTGGGTCATAGGGTAGTTCAATTTTTAACTTTTTAAGGGACCTCCACACTGTTTTCCAGAGTGGCTGTACCAACTTGCATTCCCACCAACAATGTAGGAGGGATCCCCTTTCTCCACATCCTCTCCAACAATTGTTGTTTCTTGCCTTGTCTATCTTTGCCATTCTAACTGGCGTAAGGTGGTATCTCAGTGTGGTTTTGATTTGAATTTCCCTGATGGCTAATGATTTTGAACATTTTTTCATGTGTCTGTTAGCCATTTGTATGTCTTCATTGGAAAAGTGTCTGTTCATATCTTCTGCCCATTTTATGATTTGTTTATTTGTTTCTCGTGTATTGAGTTTGAGAAGTTCTTTGTAGATCTTGGATACCAGTCCTTTATCTGTGGTGTCCTTTGCAAATATATTCTCCCATTCCGTGGGCTGTCTCTTAGTTTTTTTGACTGTTTCCTTGGCTGTGCAGAAGCTCTTTATCCTGATAAAGTCCCATAAGTTCATTTTATCTTTTATTTCTCTTGCCTTTGGAGATGTGTCGTGAAAAAGGTTGCTCTGGCCGATGTCATAGAAGTTGTTGCCTATGTTCTCCTCTAGAATTTTGATGGATTCCTGTCTCACATTGAGGTCTTTCATCCATTTGGAGTTTATTTTTGTGTATGGTGTGAGAGAGTGGTCAAGTTTCATTCTTTTGCATGTAGCTGTCCAATTTTCCCAGCACCATTTATTGAAGAGACTGTCTTTTTTCCACCGGATGTTTTTTCCTGCTTTATCAAAGATTAGTTGCCCAAAGAGCCGAGGGTCCATTTCTGGGTTCTCTATTCTGTTCCATTGGTCGATGTGTCTGTTTTTGTGCCAGTACCATGCTGTCTTTGTGATCACAGCTTTGTAGTACAGCTCGAAATCCGGCATTGTGATGCCCCCAGCTTTGTTTTTCCTTTTCAACAGTTCCTTGGAGATTCTGGGCCTTTTCTGGTTCCATACAAATTTAAGGACTATTTGTTCCAGTTCTTTGAAAAATGTCCTCGGTATTTTGATCGGGATAGCATTGAAAGTGTAGATTGCTCTGGGTAGTATGGACATTTTAACTATGTTAATTCTTCCAATCCATGAGCATGGAATATTTTTTCCATCTTTTTATGTCTTCCTCAATGTCTTTCAAGAGTGATCTATAGTTTCTAGAATATAGGTCCTTTAAGTCTCTGGTTAAGTTAATTCCAAGGTAACGTATGGTTTTTGTTGCTTTTGTAAATGGGATGGATTCCCTAATTTCTCTTTCTTCAGTCTCGTTATTCGTGTATAGAAATGCAACTGATTTCTGGGCATTGATTTTGTATCCTGCCACCTTACTGAATTGTTCTATAACTTCTAATAGTTTGGGAGTGGATTCCTTTGGGTTTTCCATATAGAGTATCATGTCATCAAGATAGCAGTAATTCTTGCTTGATAATTTTGCTCCTTTTGTCCTAGAATGCTGAGTATGATGGGATTTTTTTCATGAATAATTCCGAAAAATTCACCCCTGCTGACATTCCACACACAGAGCTAAAAGACTCAGCCTTAGATTCAGTTTAGCCAAATCACATTCAGACTTGCTACTCTAGGTAGACCAAACAACATACAGGCAGACTGACCATTATTCATAAACATCTTTCTTTGTCATACTTCATTAACACCAGGAGAGTTTTCATTTCTTCCTCTCAATCTTGCAAACATTTGGAGAATTTAATTTATGCATAGAATTACACTGAGTAATCCAAGTCTCAAGGATAATATGTGTTAGCTTATGTTTGTTAGTATCTAGAAGGATATGACCACTCTCAGACTGACAGCAGCCTGAGAAGCACAATGCTTAGGTTGTTGGTGCCTGGCGTGGGGTTTCCAGTCCTGGATCCTGGGTAAGACTCCCCCCAGTGAGTTACACAGCCTTGTTAAAGAAGATCCCACACATCATTACTTTTTACATCAGTTCACTCATTTGGTCAATGACAATGAAAATATCAACTGTTGTTTCTTTTACAACTACGGTGATTTATTTATATAACAATCATTACCCTGTACCAGGTCCTGAGCTAGGCACTGGGATAAGATGACTAAAGTTCAGTTCTTCCTTTCAAAAAGCTAGCAACTCCTTGTACCTAAGTACCTATAAGGTAGTGAGTGGGAATAGGGGAAAGGAGAGGGGAGGGTGACAGTGCCTAGCGTAGACTGAAAATGTAATTAGGCAGCCTTGAGTTTTCCACAGCAACATAATGCAAATGCAAACCACCAGATTCTGTCAACGTCCGATCATACCCTTATTTAGACAGAAGGAAGAACATCTAGTTGAATAGGGGGGAAATGTAATATTGCTCATTGATTTGTAAATACGAAAATGAAAGTCACAGCAGTGAAAAGTATAAACTCTTTTATACAAATTATAAAGCAAATATTTTCCCCCAAAATATCCAATTTAGTGGGGTGAAATCCAAAGAGAAAAAGAGCTTTCATACACAGAGTTGTCTAATTTCCTGCCCACCACTCCTCTCAAAGTTCTTTTAAGCTTAAGTATCTTCATCCTCCAATTTCATCAATGTCTAAGATGTCACTAATACAGCTGAACACTAATAATGCCCCTGAAACCACACAGTTCAACTTGGTAGGCACTGATGGCATGAATACTATGTCCCGATATCCTTACCTAAGTTTAGTAGTTTCCATTTCAAGTGGCATTCTGAATTAGAAGTATTTTATTAGTTTATATAAAGTTTTAGGGATTTTTCCCCCTTGCTGGGAAAGTGCCAGAGAAAAAATTTTTTAGAGTCTTCCATCTTTACACTAAATAAAAAGGACCGTTAAATAAAGGAGCAATATTACTTGTCATAACATGCCTATCAATATTTAATTATAAAACTAAAAAACTTAAGGGAAATGAATTAAATAAACTCTCAAACGAAAATAATATATTGCCAAAGAACACTAGTTAGGATTTTTCCATCCTAATAGATACAAGTTAAACATATCCTGACTAAATACCTACTATGTGTAGGGCACATAATTACTGGAGAAAGAAGTCATTTCTACCCTTAAAGAATAACACTGTAATAACCAGTTTAGCCAATGGAACTTTGAATAAATGAGTCTGAATATCACCGTAAGAATAAAACACCAAAAAAAAAATTGATTTAGATTTTGTCCAAAGGATCAGAGACTTATATCATATACTAGATACAAAGTCAAAATGTAAATTCTAGGAGCTACATTTCCTACATAACCTTTCCTATACATGGAAAGATGCATTCTGGAACTTCTACTTCTATTACACTGATCACCATCTTTTGAAAGGTTTTGGAGAGACTATGATTAAACTTTCAGGGGCACCTGCATGGCTCAATTGGTTGAGTGTCTGCCTTCGGCTCAGGTCATGATCTCAGGGTGCCACCTCTTCCTCTGCCCCTCCCCCCCACCAGCTCGTGCTCTCTCTCTCTCTCTCTCAAATAAATAAATAAAATCTTTAAGAAGAATTTTAAAAAACTTTCATTTTCATATTCATATTTTCACCTATAACAATAGAACAAGTCACAAAGAAAAACAATAGCAGAATAAGTGATATACTCCACATATAGAAAATGCAACCAATTCTCAAGAGAAAAGACAATCCCAAGAAACCAACCATGAAATGGCCCAGATGTGTTAAGGGGTCTACTTTAACTATGCTCATTGACAATAAATAAAAGTGTGTGTTTAATAGATGAAAAGATAGGTGGGTCAACAGATAACCAGAAACTATTAAAAATAATATCCAGATAAAAATTCTAAAACTGAAAAACAAAATATCTGGGGAAATTTCAGTGGGTAACCAAAAAAAAATTTTTTTCCACTGGGTAAAAAAAAAAGTTACCCAATTTTACTGGGGAAAAAAAATCTACCTTGATAACAGGATAGAGGTGACGGAGAGGAAAGAATCAGTGAACTTAGAAATACACCAAAAGAAATTCTCTAACATAAAAGCAAAGAAAGAAGACTGGGAAAAAATATGAATGAAGACTTATTGGAAAATATCAAAGTAACAGTTACCGCAATTGGAGTTCTAGAGAACAGGAAAGAGAGAATGAACAGAAAATATATATGAAAAAATTAAGAGCCAAAAATTCCACAAATTCAGTGAAAGACATAAATTTACAAGTTAAAGAAACTTGATGAACCCCAAGCAGAATGAATACAAATATAAAACCATGACTGAACACATTATAAACTGCTAAAAACACAAAGATAAAGAAAAATATCTAGAAAAGCATTACATATAGGGAAAGAATGATTCAAATGATAGTTAGCTTCTCATTACAAACAAACCAGAAAACAGAAGAACAACATATTTAAAGTTCTGAAAAAAAAAATTGTAAACCCAGAATTTTAGATTCAGTGAAAATATCTTTCAAAAATGAAAGTAAAATGAAGACATTTTCAGACCAGAGGAATAGAGAATTTACCACAGTAGCCTTATATGATAAGAAATGTTATATACAGAGTTGTATAATTTCCTGCCCACTACTTCTCTCAAAGTTCTTTTAAGCTTAAATAACCTCATCCTCCAATTTCACCAACATCCAGGATGTCACTAAGATAGCTCAACATTAATAATGCTTCCAAAACCACAAAATTCTTCGGAAGGAAGTTCTTCAGACTGATGGAAGCATGGATCTTCAGAAGCGAAAGAACATTAGAAATGGCTTGAAATTTTTCATGATGAAATGATGGACAAAAAAATAATTTAAAAGTATAAGTCACTGAAACCTTATAAATCCCAATATCCTACACTAAAAGAAAGAATAATAATGCTATGAGGAGTATGTGTGAGTGCACTTTGTAAGAAAGGTAATTTTTATTAAAAAGATACAGTGTGCTTATAAACACACCCAGAATCAGGAGAAGGTCGCAAGATTTCAGTGCTGAGCTTGACATTTATGCAACAAGCATTTATTAGATGTCCATTATTTGCAATAGAACATGCTACATGCTTCAGATTTTCTACTTGGCAATCAACCAATCAATCAATCAATCAATAGTTTTAATTTCCAAACTAATCTGATAAAAATTATTGGCAAGTCACAGTGTTAGGGGATTTAGGAACAAAATGTAAAATAGCCAAAAATTGTTAAATAATCAATCTACATCTTTATTCTAAAAGTCATCTCCTGCAAGCCCAGTTATAGAGAGTGAATTCATGTTTGTATGTTACTTGCTTTAGGTCTTTTACTCAATTTGTCCTTACAAAATATGAAAACAATGTTAACTCACCAGATTACATTTTTGCCAGCCCGGTTTCCCTTTAAGCTGCTCAAAGTATATATGTCTCAGTGTAGCCTGCATGACACAGAGAGTAATGATAAGAAAAGCAATGTTTTATTTCTGACACCTGGAAATTTGCATTGACTGCAGACCCATGGAAAGACAAAGGGCTACCCAGCTACTTATCTTTGTGACATTACAAACAAATAAAATAGAAGATGTATTTGTATATATAGTATATTTTCTTCTAAAAAGATGCTAAGCATAAAGCTCTGATTATTTTTCAAAATATTGGTTCTGGAAGAGATTCAAACTTTATATTCCTTAAGGAATTCTAAAAATCCCTAACTTTTCCCATTTTCTTTTCCCTTCCCATTCTGGGTCATAAGGTTTTTCTACTCTTGCTCAACTCCATACCCTGAAAGATTAGGATCAGGAATTCAAATACTCCATTCAGAGATTTCTCTATCACACATCATTGAAATGTCAGTTAAAGAAAAATCATGAAAGAATATCATATATCAGAGTTTTACCCTAAAATTTTTTTTTTGGTTCTTTATATTTGTTTTCCATTCCTCTCTCTGTACCTTCTTCCAAGTCACTTTCTGAGGTGGAAAAATCTTTCTACCTCACATCTGCAGAGACAACTTCCGGTCCTAGTTGAAAGAGGAATTAGGGACCAATGTAGTATATATGGTGATCTGGTTAACCAGCCATTATCTCTCTACTAGACTCTCTGCTTTGTAGAATCAGATGCTATTTTCCTTTGTAGTTGGTAGTTCATGTGTTATAAGAAGAAAAAGAAGTCAATATAACACAGGTGCCCCTGTCAAGACTAGATTGTCGGTCTGGCTAGTTCATTTCCTTGGCAAGCAGAAAAAGGATATTTATGGGCCATGTGGTCTTTGAGTGTACTGATGTTGCAAAGTAGTGACTAGAATCCATTTAAGACAGGCCAAACTATCTGTCTTAGGGCTTTATTTTGGCTATAAGTCCAGTGAAAATCTGACCTACCCAAATCTTTTATACCTTTTATGTAAATGAATTGCAGGCGGTACTATTCCATCGAGGCAGTCCACTTTCCCAAGAAACTCCTTTTGAATTTCTTCACTTTAGAAAATTAAACCTTTTAATAATATAGTTCCTCTTTACATCGTAAAGAGCCAGAAAAGCTGACTGACTGATCATCATCCAAGAGAAACAGGCACAGGCAGTCCACCCTGCTTGTTGGTACACTCAACTAGAAGTATGTTAGTAGCAGTGATTGCCCAACAATTGGGATTGAAAGGATGGATTGCAGTGGGAAGCCTGCTTAACAAACATTGCAATTAACACCACCTACATGTTTGAGAGTGAACTAGGTAATAAACAAAAGATTAAATTAATATGCATGTTCAGTCCCCAAAGGTAGCCAGATGGCTGGCTACAACATCAGATGTTTCCGCTCTGCCTTTACAGAGAGAATCAGTCCTTTGTGCAGTGACTGGTGCAGCTGACATTTTTTTGTGAGCATGGGCATCTATGGGGGATGACAAGAACCATGAACAGCCTAGCTGGATGCCCTGAGGACTTTGAACTCAAAGCCATGCCAGATGTCCTCAGGGGCCAGGAGGTACAAGGAACGGCAGTCATAAAATGAATGAAGAGTGAATTTCACGAGCACAATGCTGACCACATTGCTGTAGACTCACATGGCCCAGGGAAGAAAGGATGAAGTCGAAGGCTAAAAAGGTCTGTTTTCTCTGTGTCTCAGGAGCTCCCAGTGTCCAGGGTTTCCTGTTCTGTGTGGTCAGGCTATGACTAGAGCCACATAGGTAAAGCCCTTTTGTTCCCACTTTGCTGAAAACAAAGGGGCCCTTATTTGTTTCTAAAGTAAGCAGCCATATCCGCAGCTTTTGTCATATTCCAAAACCAAAAGACAGCCATCCACACTGAGCCCCAGGCACAGAGGAACATCTCATTGCTGAAGACTGAGCCCTTTGGACTCAACTTCCACCATAAAAGCCTTTCCAATGCCTGGCTCACTTTTTCCTTCTGCTTATTTTGTCCTTCCATCTCTCCATCTAACTGCTCCATTTGTGTTTTACTAAGATTTTTCCAACTAACAAATAGCTAAGCAGCCCCAGTCAAAAAGGTCAAGGACTAACCCCTCATTCCAGGACAACAAGCAGCGTCTCTCCTGTTCTCCGCCTCCTCCCCCAGGTTTGGAAGACAAAGAACGCACTGTGCCATTGACCGTGTAGGCTACTCAGACGTCTGTTCTACACCTTGCACTTGATGCCCTTCTGCAAACTTGGAAGAACGCTCTCCTCGTTCCACAAATACCGTCAAGAGGTGTTCTTAGGCAACAGAGGGCAAAACATATCACTGGCCTAAAAAACTGCAACATCGTGGGTGTTCTTGGTTTACTCAGTAAGCATGGTCCTTGAATGAGCTGCTGAATAAATCTTGATCTTGTAAATCAAATACTATCTTAAAGCCCTAGAAGAACTCACGACTTAGAACAAGACTGTGGTATATTACTTTGCTGAACCCCATTTTCTATAGGAGTTCTTAACTGGGGACCATGATTCCCCAGGCAGATATGGACAGAATTTACAGAGTGCATGAACTTGAATAGGGGAAACATTCATCTTTATTTTCAATAATCACTCAAACTTTGTACTTTCTTCAACTATGACTGCAGGCACCAAACCACCAGTATTTATTAGCAGCACCAGTAATTTTGTCAACAATTGAGATCTCAGATAATCTCATATCACCTTACAGTTGTTGCAGATATCCCAAAATATCACTTAAGCTCACCAACTTGGAATTACAATCATTATTAGATGACTGCTAGAGCTTGTTACTAATTATATTGCTAGTAAAATGTATATATTACTAGACCACAAATGTATTTTCTTTATTGATGACTTTAGTACAATTGCTTTCCTTTGCAAACTTATTATTTTAATTTATACATATAAAATATTATACTAAGGAGGCCATAGGCTTCACCAGACTGTCACACACGTCCATGGTACAAAAATGGTAAAGAATTCCTGCTACAAACTGAATGGACCGGTCTTTCTTCCCTCTAACACATTCCACACTTTGGACCAAAAGATCTTCTTTCCTCCCTTCATTACCACAAATCAAAACCTTGCCTCCCTGTCATGTGTAGACCATAGGCTACCTCCTTCAAGAAGAATCTCCTGACCCCCTTCCTCTGGTCAGGATGGTATTTTAAATCTCTTTTTTCACATTATCACATTCTACCTTGTAACTAGTTATGGATAGTCTTTGTTCCATTTGACTAGTATAAAATCACCTCAAAGGCAAGTACCATGTGTTCTTCATCACTGAGTGACCAACAGCATCGAGTGACCTCTTGACAGCTCTGCCCATTCTTGGCTGTCCCACCTCTACATTGTCCTCATTTCTCCACATTTCTAAACCACAGAACTGCTGTTCATGTCAGTCCTCTTTTATTCTGCAGAATAAAACCAATTCCTCTGCATGGCATTCAAGGCCCTTCCAGAACCTGCTACCTCCTTCAGTTTGTCTTTATCTCTTCAATCTGAACCCTGTGTCTTGTCAATTCCCAAACTCCTACACAGTTTCACATCTCCATACTTTCATTTCCAGCAATCCCTCTTCCTGGAATGCTCTATGTCCTTTTGGATGGAGAGGAGAAAATGATACCCTCAACATTCCCAAAATAGCACTCATTTTCAAGGGGGCCCGACCCAGATTCACACAGACTGTGTGTGAAGCAAGAGAAACAGACTGGTGGCAACAATGGCATTCCATTACCTGAGTTTTATCACTGAAAAATTTCATCACAAAATCCCATTCCAAAATGCTATATTTGTGTTTTATCACTTTGTGACAGTGTTCTGAATGTTTCAGAGCCAGGATGAAACTATGCCTTCCCCCTTACCTGTCACCACCTGAATTTCAACTCCATTGCCAAACCCTCTCCCCATATTGCTCTGGGCCTCCTGCCCAATGACCTAGCCCCCAAAGTTGACCTACCTCCCAATTCTTTCCACCAATCCCTATGCGATTTCCTTGGCAAACAAATATCCTCATCACCATGGAATCACATCATGGAATGTTAACCTCAAGTCCCTATAGCCATCTCCAGGAGATACTATGAAAACAAATAGTAATGTAAGCTTTTTCCCAAGCCATCACTGATCCTTGCAGCCTTCAATGAAACCCTCCCTGCCTTGGAAACTCATGGTGGTTAGCTTTGCCACCTCTACCTTTCCTTGACATCATGTCCCATTCACCTCCAGGCGCTCTCCAATGATATCCAGTAAGGATGAATGCACCTCAACCTGTGCCATGTTCTAGGACTTTGGGTCACCCAACCCCTGATCTCACAGTTCCTAAACCTTCTGGACTCCATCACTCCCTCTTGCTCTACACATCAATAACTATTCCCATGGTTTACATAGGGCCTTATCTCCATGTCCTAAATGATTAAACCTGATGGCCCATTCTCTAAACACTGCAATCTATCTCAGTACTAATAGTCCATCTAAACATTCTCCTCTAGCTCATAAAATCCTCCTTTCTCTTTATATATCTAACTTCTCTGAATCTGGAAAACAAACAAAAGATAAAACACTTATTTAAGATTCATCCTTCCCTACAGAACATAATTTTGGCTCTATCCAATCCTCTGAATCCAATATAACCCACAAGATACTTAAAAGATACAGTTCCTTATTCATTTGGCATACCCCCAGAACCTAATACAATTCCTGGTATGTATTGGATACTTAATAAAGGCACAATTCCATCTAGTCCCATAAGGTTTTTTTTTCTAGTGGGTCTATCCTCACAAATCTATATACTCAATTCTTATCCGAGCTTGGATTCATAGTTCCAAATGCCCGTTAGACATTTCTATATGGTTATCTGACCTCAACGTCAGTATGTCCAAAACAGAATCTAACACTCACCATTCTCATTCCAGCTAAATATGTTTTTCATCCTAGCCTAATAAATAGCCATCACCACATGCAATGCTGGTCCTTACAAACTGAAAGCACTAATTCTGGCCATTCCTTTTTTTTACTATATCAACTGGATAAGTCGTGTGTATTCTCTTCCTTCCCCTCTGAGCCACCATTGATACTGCCCTTAGTTCAGGCCATCCTCATCTTTTGCCTGGACTATTACAGTAGTCTTCTATCTTTTCTTTCCTCTAGTTTCTTACATAAATAACTACAACAGTTCCCATAGCCTTCTGGATAAATTGCAAACTCTTTATTATATCAAATGATATCAAATATCAAACCCATCCATCATCTCTAACCTCTACCCAGTCTTAGTCTAGAACTCTTAGTGCCTGACCAAAGTAGCTGCTTAATATACTGATGAACAAATATTATTGATCACTCTCTCCATACAGAAAGTCTACACTATAGTATAGACCCATCCCAAACTATGTGCAGTTCCTCAAACATACCACGTCAGAAAGGGATGCTATTCTCTTCTGCCCGGAATGGTTTTCAGTTATCCTCCTATCTGCCTGAAAACTCCTACTTAGTCTTCTGGACCCAAAGCAAAAACCCAACTCTGATTGCAAATCAAAGACTTCTGTGAAGCCTTGAAAGATTACCTCCCAGGAAGTGCTATGTGTCCCCGGTACACGCTATAGAATATCCATTTTGGGGTCTAACTTATTTCATGGCAGTTTTTGTTTACAAATCTCATTCCTTTATTAGATTACACATTCCCTGCTGACAGGGACAAGAGCAGATCTCTCTAGGTATCTCAGTGCCTAGGAATGTGCCTACTGCAATGCAAGTGCTGGAAATACTGATTAAACAGATCTTTCAAAGCCCAAGGCAGATGTCAGCCCTCCTAGGAAGCTTCTTCATCAGAAGGTGTTGCTCCTCCCTCTACCATAACACTTACCACACTCTGAAGACTCACTCCCCACATTTGCAGGGCCCAGGGTAAGAGAAACAGACTATTAAGTAAAGCAGGCTTATCCTATTTTACCTACTTTGACAAATTACCTTCATGGTGAGCTGGAAGACCAGGTTGAAATTTTAAATTCTCGAACTCCTCCAAGTTCCAGTTCAGAACCAGCCACTGGCCTATGGCTCACTCCCCTTCTTTTCTTATATTATGATGCACCTTATACACATGCTTACAAGCACCCCAACCTGCACTTCCAAGCTCTGTCCACATCACTTACAAAGAGCTGCCCTTTGACACTGCCCCTCCTTCTCTTGCCCAGGAATGCTCATACCAGCAGCATAGGTGGACCCAGGGTAGCAACCTTCACAGGTCCTGGAAGATGACTTGAGCCATCTGAGCAGGGAAGTCCAGGGCCCCAGTACCCACAGTGTCTAGAGCAAGGTGGTGTAGATGCTGGGTGGGCTCCTCCCCAGAAACTCACTGGCTCCTCCCTCCACAGAGGTGACTAATGTGGGGCCTTTGAAAGGCACTGCCCAGGGCAGGAGACCTCATGCCTGGGTCTAAGGGACTGAGGTAGAGTCATAGTAGAGTCAGCACCCATGCCTGTCCTCTCGTGGATTGTAAACCCACTGAGGCTTAGAAGTTTTCAATGCAACTTCCTGGAAAAGGAGAGAGAGGGCGCTCTTATCAAGCTTCCAACCCCACAAAGGATTACCTTCACCCCTAAGAGGTTGCATACAAGAGATGCTGAATTGACAGTTATTTCGTAAATGAATTAACAAAGACTCTTTTTATACTTAGAACAATTAACAATTCTAGCATTGGGGGTATTTATTGCTAATTCTTCCATTGTTTCTCAACCTTATAGTCCCTCAAGCCTGATCACCCCTAAAAGGTTTTAAGTTCTTAACAGGTTTTCTATCTCCCATAAAAATCCCAGTGTCCTAAACATAATCTACACTCAATAAATATTTGCTGGACTTTTTTACAAGTCATCCTCATTAGCATATTGAGGTTTTTATTTTTTCCAGTCATCTCAGTAGTGGCATTGTGAGTTGTTACCCAAATGGTAACAGTGACTATCATAACAGAAAGCTTCTGAGAGCAATTTTAACCTGTTGCTAGTAGTAATTTATTTTTAATTTTTAAAAACCATTGTAGCTATAAATATTTTACTAGTCAAACACAATAGCTGTTGTTAATAGTGTTTGGGCAGCTCAAAACTAACAATTGAACCTGTGCTGATGAACCAGTCCGAGGAAAGAGTAAGTGAAAAGAATGACAAGTTTAAAAGACAATAACTGAGAAACCGAATTTGTTTGAAGTTGTTGGAGAAAAAATCTGGCTGAAGGAAGAAATAATGATAAACCCCAGAGCCAGGACTTTTAAAACTCCAGGTGAGATTTTGCAACCTCATCAAAATTGAAGCAGCCTTTGATTTTAAGAAGAGACTACTGAGGAGATTATTATAAGAAAGTAGAGAGATCTATGCAAGCTTCTTGAACATGACACCAAAGCCACCAAAAAAAAAAAAAAAAAAGACCATGGGAGCAT
This sequence comes from Ailuropoda melanoleuca, assembly GCF_002007445.2. Taxonomy (NCBI): domain Eukaryota; kingdom Metazoa; phylum Chordata; class Mammalia; order Carnivora; family Ursidae; genus Ailuropoda; species Ailuropoda melanoleuca. The sequence continues at coordinate 46,916,745 of NC_048220.1, forward strand.
TTGTCCCATTGCCATTTTCTTGCAGGTTTCCTTGAACATCTATAAATCAGAGCAATCTGATTTATAAATCAGATTATAAATGAGTCCTGTCCTGTGCCAGGAGAATCCAGGACAATCTAGGCAGAAGAGTCTACAAGAACCTACTGTCCATAAAGGATGTTTATGAAGGGAGCTATTTTTTAAAATAGCTTTATTGAGATATAACTCACATACAGTCAAATTCAACCACTTAAAGTGTGCAATTCAATGGGCTTTATTATATTCACAGGGTTACACAACCATCCCCACAATTTAATTTAATCATGTATCAGTATTATAATCCTTTTTAGTACTAACAACATTCCATTGTATGGCTATATCACATGGAAACTAACATTCAGCTATACAATACAAAAGTCATGAGGAGGTAATATACAACATAGGGAATATAGTCAGTAATATTGTAATAACTTTGTATGGTGACAGATGGTAGCTAGACTTAACATGGGCATCATTTTGCAATATATATAAATATCAAATCACTATGATATATACCTGAAACTAATAGGATACTGTATATCAATTATACCTCAGTAAGATAAAAACATTTTTAAATTAAAATTGTATGTTTTTTCTTTAAAAATTTTAGTAAAATTATTTTAAAATAGAATTTCATTTATTTAAAATTATTTTTAAAATTTTTAAAGAGAAAATAAAATTATCATGTCTGTTGGTGCTTTTCCCTAAACTCTCCTCAAAAGATCTCCAGTTTCCAGACTCATGGATATATGATAGGGTATGTTCTGTCACTCAGTGAACCTGAACAGGGTACTTCTCTAGCTTTCAATTTCCTCATCTATAAGGTAGAAACTATATCAGTACCTACCTACAGAATTATCAGGATTCTCAGAATCTTTTAGTCTAGTATAGTGATTACCCATAGGAAGAGCTCCTGAGATATTAGGCTTCATCTTAAACCTGATTGGATTTTTAATTACAAAATTACACATGCATTGTAACCAGTAAAAAATACAGAGATGAGTTTTTAAGTTCATAATCTTCCTCCCAGCTCTCTATTCATTCCCAGATGTTGCCGATGTAAAGCGTGGTGCACACATTTTCACACCATTCTCTGCGCTTAGACAAATTCATAAAACAAAAATGCACACTTAAAGACATTTTCCTTTTTTCTTTTACTCTAATATATACTACACACATGACGTTGTAATTTGCCTTTAAAAAAAAACTTTAAAAAATCTGGCCGTCTTTTCTGGTTAATATGTGTATATCTAACTTTTCATTTTAGTAGCCATACCACATTCCCCAGTATAAGTGCACCCCAATATATTCATCATTCCCACTATGGAGGTACATATGGAGTATTTTCAGCTGCCATTGTACAAATGCTGCCATAAAGCTGCTATTAATGAAGTAACAAGTAGTAGTCATAACCATGATTTTGTTATTATCATTATATCCATATCTTTACATTCCCAAGTCCAACCCAGGCCCACCCCCTACCTCATCAATACCAAGGAACAGAAATTTTATAGGCCAACGATGGAGAAGCAGATTATCATAATGAAGGATTTTCAGCAGAAGAAATTTGAGGGAAAATAAACGAACTCAGATGGACAAGTCCAGGGACCCAGACCCTCAGGGGAGACAGGACAGGGCATTCTGGACAGGAGAGAAGGGACATTTGAGGAGAAAAAGGAGACAGAAGATGATCAGACCAGAAGAGCCAGAGAGAGTAAGTTTTCTAAAAAAAAAAAAAAAAAAAAAGCTCTGTTCCAAGCCAGGCATGCTTGGCAGTGGGTGAATTTTTGATGTTTTAGCCAACATAGTCATTTTCCTTCATGTTAGAGATAACATCCTCTTTTAGATCAACTACTTTCTGGAAACAATTTTTAAATTTTTAATTAGTATTTAAACATTTGCAATTAAGCTTAATTACTCCATAAATAAATAAATGAATCCAAAGTTATCCAAACAGGGCCAATGAAAATAAATGATAAAACTGTGTGATGTGCTGAATGAATTTTAATACCATCCTAGAACTCGACTTTCGGTGATGCATCTCTCCATTTCGTGGGCAAACCTGTCACTGGAGCATATATGTTTATAAAAGCTTCTTAACAAACTCCCCTCAGTGGGCTTTGGTCACCACAGCACTAAAATGAGATCTGAAAAATGACTGAATTATGACGTATTTCATCCATACCTTCCTCATGGAATGGTCACCGGGATATCTTCCAGCGGGTTCCAGTGTCCCATGAGTGAATTTACTATAAACCTCACAAATGCCACTCCCTTTCCAAGAGCCAAACCAATTTAGGGAGAACACAGGGAAAATGATCCATTTTTTTTATTTCTGGAAATATATGCTATGTGGAAAGAGTTTTTATCCAGAAGGAAAACTTCTGGATTTTACTGGCTCACTAAAATATAAACCATTTAGTGGCTTTTTTTTTAACCTAAGATTAAGCTTTCTTTCGTCTGTTTGCACATGTCAACCCAAAATAGCAGCCTCCATATAAGGAAAAAAAATGTGTTTGTACAAAAAAAGAAAATGTATACCCCAAAAGACATGATCTCCCTTTTGCTGGGGTGGTATTTCATGGGGTTTTTTAATTCGGTGGCTTATCAAATTTCTGTAATAACATGAAAGAGAATAGTGATTGCCTATCAACCCTAAAAATTCTCACAAAATTTGCAAGGGACTCACTAAAGATAAGGAAGTGCTGACAGGGGAACACTAGCAATTGCACAGAAACCCAGTCGGGTAAACACATATGTTAACTGAGATTTAATATTCTGTCATAAGATGGAAAAATTAATAACTCTTTTAATTGACAGATTCTTTATTTCCTTTTACCAGGGAAGGTCTATATGGCCCCCAAAATAACCTGTATATATATTAAATCTTGGCAGCACGCAGCTGTTTCCTCTGTGGCCTTCAGGGTCCCGCCACCCTTCATCTCCTACAAGGCAGCACATTTAAATCTTTCAAGGGGCCTTTTAGAACCAGGCCACCCTGTTCTCTTCACAGAAGATACTGAGCGCATACTTGTCACAAGCAATATGGGACCTAGCAAGGTCTGCTGACAGGCCCAGAGGAGGCCCACCTGCTCATTCCTAACCCAAGGATTGAGTAGTTTCTGTCGGTCATGGTCTTTCCAACAATTTTACAAGCAACCCATCTCACACTTTTTCCTCGATCATCACTTTCAGTAACAAGTGGATAGCCATCTAGCAGCAAGAGGGTTGTCAATATGACACGAATTCCCAACATTTCATAATGATATCTCACAGGGCCCTGTCGTTCACTCAATAGCACTGCATCATTTATGCAAGTCCGGAGTTAGAGGCAGAATGTGCCTTATGCTCATCCAGGCCCGTGGGTTCCTAAGCCTGGGAGCCGAAGGTCGAGAAAGATGATGTTCTCTCCAAATCAGCTCTTCCTGCTTCCTCGGCCACTCCCAGCCAGCCCCATGCGCACGCAGGCATCCTTCCTGTTTTCAGCATTCTCCTTACATCCACAGCTCTCCTTCTCTATGCCCTGCTGTTTGTCTCACACATGAAAACCCCCCAGGGCCAATCCCCACACCACCACCTCAGCTGGGCCATTTTGCCTCCATAAAGGCTCTCAAACACCTTTTTGCAGGAGGTTGTGAACTCTCTGGCCCCAGAGATTAAGTCTAATTCATCTTTTTATCTCTAGAGCCTTCCTCTTAATATATAGTAAGTTTTCATTAAGTACTAATATTAAGAGCAATAATAACAATTATAGAATACCAACATCTTTTGAGCACTTACTTTGCTCCAACAACTCTGTTGAACATGTTATTTGCATCATCTCGTTTTGTCTTCACAAATGCACCGCAAGAGAAGGAACAGAATGATCCCCACTTAAAAGATGAAGACATTGAGGCTGAGATAAGCCATTCGCTCAAGATCGCAGACACCCAATAAGTGGAGTAAAAGAGAGTGAAATTAAGGTTCATCTGACTCCAGAGCCCAAGCTCTTTAGTCTTTCTGTTAAATGAATTTAATTAAGACTTCAACTATTTTAACCCTTAGGTGCCACCAACAGGAATCCCACGGACAGAATGAGATGAACAGTCTACTCCTTGGGAAACTTTTTGTCTACTCTGATTTCCCTCTATCGCTCGTAATTTTCGGTACCAGGGGACTACACAGCCAGCAGATAATGTTGTTGATGAGATCAGCACTTATCTATTTTGGTGCTGTGTGGGAGTGTATCAAACAGTACACTTGCAATTTTACACTTTGTTCTTCTCATGGTGGGCTCCCATTTAACCAGCATTTGTTGAGGGAGAACTGAACAAGACTCAGGCAAGGGACACGAAGTTGCACTGCGATTCTAATTCATTGAACAATCATAATGCCTCTCACATGGTGTTTATTCTAACTCCATTTACCTCTCTTGCATAATCACCATCAATTTAGTTTCCAGTGGTTCTGCCTGCTGAGCAGGTGATGAACAATTTCCAGGCGCTAACTTCAACCTGCAAATGGCCCCATCATCACTTCCCCACACATACTCTCTTATGTTCCCAGGTGTTATGTAAAGTTCAGTTACTAAGCTTTCTGGGCTGTGAGCTGCCTGTCTTCCTGGAACTGTGTAAGCAAGAGGAGAAAACTGTAAGCCATTAGCTTACTTCTAAGGTTTGGAGACATGAAGCTTAGCTAAGGTTTACTGGCAATTGGGTTTGTCCTTATTCCAAATCCTTCCAGCTCTGGCCCCCATTAAGTTTCTTTGAGGAGTACACCCTCTTCTTTTCCCATTTCCCAATACACTAAAGTTTCTTTTCTGGGGCTGAATCATAAATTACAAGGTGTAATCTAAAGGAAAACATTTATTTTGGAGTCTCATTAACTCAGAGGAGAGTGATAGTGTTTATTCCCAACATGATGGAATGGACTCCTGCAGACGTGAAAAAGGCCAAGCCCTCTTCCTAATCCTTAAACACACACACGCACATGCACACACACGCAACATGGTTAATATTCACAACAGTGAAAGTACCCAGATACACAGAGGTAGGAACACTGCATTAAACAGTCTCTTACTCGTTAAACACCATGTTTGAAGCTCCTTTTAGTTAGTGATTTACTGGCAACCACACATAATTATTCACCCTATGTGCCAGTCTTTAAGACATTGTTTCTCGGCTCCAAAACTCAGCCCCTTTAGACTCTGTTCAGTGATGCTGGGGCTGGAGCACTGCTAACCCCATTTGTCCTTCGCCAGATGCCTCTATATTCAACTCTACCAATAGGGGGCACTAGAAGGAAACTGCAAGGTAGAAGTCAGGAGATTCCACATTCTCCTTCCTGTTTGCTTTTTGTTCCTGTTAGCATCAACACAACACTGGCTGCCCCCCCATCCCAGAAGGGGCAGCTGGTTCCATTCTCCTGCCTCTTTGTGCCCCATTCAGAAGCAGACTTATCCCTCCCCACCCCAGAGCCTGAGCCTTGAGCTGCTGAGGTATCTGTAGGTGGAGGTACCCCCTCTTCAGAGGTCTGAGTCCCAGCTCTGGGAGACCTCCTCACACCTTCCTTTTGTTCCCCAGCCCTGGAAGTGGCTGCTGCTTCCTGCAATTCTTACCTCTGTGTTACCTCGGTGCTCCCTTTTTGCTTTTTCTAAAACGTTTAACCAATTCCCTATCTTCAGTCTTCTCTGCTAAAAGCCCTACTCTGGATTCTGACTGGCCCCGGTGAGTACTTCCTGCATTAACCATAACCTGTACCCTGCCTCATCCCTAAGCAAAATCCTAACCATTCCGCTCCTGGAAGACTTGTCTTCTGTCTGCCAGATCTTCTGATTTTCATGGTCTAACACCTGGATGATAATTCACATCAGTGGACGGAGGCGGAAGAGAGGGCAATGCATCAAGGATCCTACACCCCAAGAACCAGAGGCCGTGTCTGAGCATGCGTTGTCAGTTGGCCCGCTTGTGGAAGGGAGTGCAGGAAGATCAAGTGAGAGCAAAACTCCCGGCCGACTCTAAAGTGATACAAGTAAAGTATCTTGTTAAGATACTTCGAAAACAGAATCAGAAACTAAATGAGCTGGGGCGCCTGGGTGGCACAGCGGTTAAGCGTCTGCCTTCGGCTCAGGGTGTGATCCCGGCGTTATGGGATCAAGCCCCACCAGGCTCCTCCGCTATGAGCCTGCTTCTTCCTCTCCCACTCCCCCGCTTGTGTTCCCTCTCTCGCTGGCTGTCTCTATCTCTGTCAAATAAATAAATAAAATCTTTAAAAAAAGAAAAGAAAAGAAACTAAATGAGCTACATTCATATTTTAACAATTCCAGGAATTCACAATGACCTTTTAAATCAACAAGTTACAGGCACTACCACTGCGTATTACATGGGCACCAGGAAGAAACTATAGCTCAATATTACCCTCTGCCCCCTTCCATTCTTTTCCACAGTCAGTGAAATCCCACCTTTTGAGATTCACTTTCTGGGCTCACCTCCTAGCTTCTTCCAAAGCCCTTGTCTAGAATTGCAGCAAGGGGAACGACCCATGATTTACAGTCTTTATCACTTCAGAATATTTCATGAAAAGAAATGAAGAAGGATAATTCTGGGGCACTCAGTAGGGCTTCATTAGACACTTTTAAGTGCAAGTTTTGAATCTGCACTTTCTAGCCTGAGCCTTGGTTTCCTCAGCTGCAGAATGGGAGTGATAATGACCTCGCAGGACCCTTATAAGGATGAGATCTAACATATGGAATGTCCTTGGCATAATGTCCTGGCAGAGAGTCACTTGGCCATGGAAATTTTTTATTAAACCTGGCTTGTGGGGAAACATATTAGTTGTCTCAGACTGTAGCAATTTTCCTTTTCTTAAAGCTTTTATTTATTCATTTGCAGGGGGTGTAGCAGTGGGAGAGGGACAAGCAGACTCCATGCCAAGCACAGAGCCCGACATGGGGCTTGATCCCACAACCCTGAGATTATGACCTGAGCCAAAACCAAGAGTCGGACACTCAACCAACTGAGCCACCCAGGCACGCCCCATTTTTTTTTTGAAGCAGCAAGGATGACGTTGGACTTCTGTCCTATCACATCTGTGGGTGAAGAACAGGACTGGTGATGACTTCTCTCCCAGTGTCCCTCTTCTCAGACCAAGAAGAAGAACAACTACATCTCCTTGACCTCCAGAATAGGTCACGGGTGCCTGGGTAGCAAAAAGTCCACTAACCAAGCCTCTGCCCTGTGCAGGGCAGAACCCTTTGGGCCATTGTGTCACTGTGGTGCCATATGTGTGATTCCAGGGAGCCTGAAGGAGTACGTGGATTTTGGGGACGAGAGTAAGAGTGTGGCAGACATAGAAGGGAGAGCCCTTCAAAAGATCTACTCCAGCCACTCAGGGCTGCCACCTGCAAAGGGTCTGGTCACTCTTTCCTCTGTCTTCCCTTATGTAGCTATAATTCTATGCAAATATGTCATTAGATCATTTTTAACCAACACAGTAGCAAGGGCATAGCAAGCCCAATGCTTAATACATTCTAGTCACTTCCTAAATGCTTACTTACATTAATTTCACAACAATACCATGAGGTAGTTATTATTACCCATTTTACCATTGAGGGAATTTAGGACACAATGAGGCAAGTAACTAGCCTTCTATCCCACCCTAAGTAAGGGATAGAGCTGAGATTTGAACTCAGGCCTGACTCCAAAGCCCACATTCCTTTCCATTATATTACACTTTTCCATTAAATCTGTCCCACCCCTGCCAAGGACAGCCCTTGCTAATCCTTGGCAGGATCTCCTAGAATTTTTGCTATTTAGTGAGAAAAGGGTGAGTGCTCCCAAGCAAACTGCCCAACTTTCTTCTTTTCATTTAGCTGGAGTATTATTTCAACAGATATGCCTAAATTTTAAACGTACCATTTGGATCTCAACAATGAAATATGACACGTAAGGACCCACGTACTTTGGAACAGAAATCAAGACTGCCTGGGGAGATGCAGGCTGAGGGCAAGCAAGGGCCACATCCAGCCCTTGCTCATGGACTTCCAGCCCTTACTTGATGCCTGGTGGGCTCAGACCTCTGGGCTGGTTTCCCTTCTCCTCCAAGTGAACAGACGTTATGGGAACCTGTGTGTTCCCTCAGAAACAGAAGCAGTTTTAGAAAGTTGGGAGGAAGGGGGGGCTGAATTTTTTTTTTCTTGACTTTCTTGTTTTGTCTTTTTCCCACATTATTTTTTTGTTTGCTTTTTGTCTTTGGGGTCCTGCTTTTAAGGGACAGTGATGTTATTTGGTGTTAATTCCCTTCAGAACCGGGTTAGCCTTGAGCAAGTGATGAAGAGCCTCCTTAAACTCCTCACAATCCCTAACCTCAGGAAAGAAAACAGTTTGTCATCCTTTCCTCTCCCTTAATCCACGTCAACATAATACTGGGGAGAAGGTTCAAATAGGCTGGGCCATCATGATCCCGGCCACCAAGACCTTGCCCACCAGCGCCATTTTAACCTGACTTGTTTTTCCCTTCTACCTACACCCAAGCTGACACAGGCCACAAGCCACTGCTGGGAAGGAAACCCTTGCCAGCCACTCCCATGGAAATAAGAGGCCCTGTCGAGGCCACTTTGGAGCCCCAGCCAAGTCAAAAACAATGCTCCTGTCCTGGCCTCATCTTGCCTAATGTCCTTCCCTCACAGCTGGCTGCTTGGGCTCATCACCTCTCAGCTGACTGTTGACCCAACTCTACTTCAAACAGAAAATGCCTATTCCTGTTGGTCTAATAAAATTTCATCTGCTTTTTCCAAGCCCCAAGGCAGAAGCAATTTTGGCAAAATGTGTCCAACAGCACTAATATAGTGGGGGAAAAAAGAAAAAAAACCAAGCTTTTTAACATTCTGGATTTTTCTCAGACTTTCCTCTATTTAATTAATATTTATTACTAATTAATGTTGTTAACACTTCTTTTCTCTACTTGATTCCAGAGATACTTATTGAATAATTACTACCATTTGGGGACCATGCTAGGCACTGAGAGGACACCAACGAACAAGTCACACACCCTATGATTCGTGAAGAAATCAACTCAGAGCGGAAAAAAAACCACATGATTAAACAATCTTCCCATGTATAGCTTGCCTGTCATAGGTAACAGAATCACCAGGCATTTTCCACTAAAACACCAGAAAATTCCTGTGGTAAGACATTAATCTCCTCTTATAGGCCATATCCAGTCAGCCCTGATCTTGGCAGTTGATCTCCTTGCATGTACAGAGCTGATAACAATGTCCATTAAGACATAACATGGAAAAGTGTTTTCTTTCCCTAACAGGCAAGCATGGAAGAGTTTCCATTATCCATTACGCATACTGACAGTTTTTCTGATCCAAAACAGCTGTGGCCCTGAAAAGACTGAGAGCTGTGTTTTGATTCTGTTTCGGGGCCAATTAAGAGCCTGGCCTTTGTGATGCCAGTGTTGGCACCTCTTCTGTGTCCCTCATTGGCACCTTCTCATATGTCCTTTTTCTGTTTGTTTATGTACATCCTCCTGACAACAGAATGGCCCTGAAGGCAAAAACCAAATCCAAATGGTCTAGGGAAGCAAATCCTAGCATAGAGGCTCCCAGGCCCTGGGCCTTACTAAAGTGACTATCCCATAGTGGCTTCCGATCAATCCTGTTTCCTGTATGCAGAGATAATTAGTGGGGGGAGGGGGCAGGGGAAGAGGGGCATGTTCTCAACAACTGGCAAGTCACTCGCTGAATATGGCGAAGGCATGGCCCAACCTCTTGGGGAACTTGCGATATATTACCAAAGACCAGCACATGAATTTATTCAAACTCTGAGAGAAAGAAGGAATTGTGTTTAGAGGAGATGAAAGGAAAATAACACTTTGAGGATGATAGTTGACCATCTCCCATTTAATAAGGTAAATACACGACAGTGCACACACAAACTATGCTAGAAATGACATAATAGAATAAAAAAGGAGAAAACCTAACATTTATGTAGAACTTTAACACATGCCTTCACTTGTATCATTTATTTAATTTCCTAGCCACCATGCTCAATGGGCTCTTTAGCATGCTCTTTGTTACAGATGAGAAAACCGAGGGTCAGAAATACTGAGTGACTTGCCCGAAGAGCCACAAGAGACGAGCAACAACATTTGGGCTTGACTTGCACAGCCTGCCCCCATGCCAGGCTGCCCCTGGAGAGGGCAAGCATCTTCTTGGAGCCTGAAGAAAGGTTCTCGTGCCCTGAGCGGCTTGTGGAAGACCCTACCAGGAGGGCCAATGAAAAGGGAAACGAAATGACAGAGGGAGTTACGTGACCCACATGGGATAGGGCAAGGTAAAGGGCAAGACAAAGAATGTACAGAAAAGGAAGGTAATAAAAAAGCATCTGGTTTCACTCAGGATTTGGTGGCACTTGTGACTGAGTCTCTCACCTCATGCCCTCTTGCCATGTCCCTGTCCCTCCCTGCTCTCTTCCTTCTTTGTTCTCTGTGAGAGCTACCCACTGACCTCTCCAGCACCACAGAGTCACATCCGGGGCTCATGCTAACTGCAACGCTTCCTCTCTTCCTGCTGTCTCAGACTTTTGGAAGAGTCCCCAAAAAACAAAACCATAGTTTTAAAGATGCTGGACCATTCTTGCAAGACCTACAAGGGGGTGAGGATTGGCCCCTAAAACCACCTCTAGCCCATTTAAGAAGTTTAAGTTGGGGAGTAGGGAGAGAGGATTTCTTTGGAGACAGTTACCAATGCCCTGTGCACTTCCCACTCCAACCCAAACCCTAGAGAACAGGCTTGAAAGGGCCCATTCAAGAGCTAGGCCTGCGTTTCCTGGGTTGTAAAGGGCCTAGAGACTAGTCACACTGCCTTTGCTAGAATCTATCCCAAGCACATACTAGGTGCCCAATCAATATTTGTTGACTGATTGAATAGATGAATGAGTGAAAGAATGAATACCTGAAAAGTGTAAAAGTGAAAGAGCATGACCACAACTACAGAAAAGACAGGCAGAGGAGACATGCACATTCGTGCATAACACTTACAGAGAGCACATCAGCACATGCATGCCCAAAAGCTTACAGAATGAATGAAACAAAACCAAGGCTATGTCAACTAAACATACTTTCCTTGTATTAGACATTTTGGCAAAAAATCCCACAATGGTCCAGGAGTTCTCCCCATCTTCCTTAAATAGTTCTGGCCTTGAATTACTCCCTAGGAAGAAGACCAGAGAAAATACAGGAAACATTCCAGATGAAAAAAAAAAAAATCTCTGGACTTAAAAGTGGTTACCTCTGGTTGATAAGAGATTCTGGTTCCTGAGTCTTCCTTTATTTGCTTCGGTCCTGGTGTGATTCTTTCTTCTTCTCCAAAATGTTCTCCTTTAACCTTAGTCCAGTCTTTGCTACATCACAACACTTGACAGTAGAAGGGAAAGGTGACACAGTCTCACTCCCCACTCCAATCAGCACACTGAGAACCTTCCTCAGCATATCAGCCCAGAGACCCAGGTCAAGCCCCCACTGCTGATGTTCCAGCAATAAGCAGCATTTGTCTGTATACCTCAGCTTTTTTTTTTTTTTAAAGACAGAGAGAGAACACACAAGCCCTTGAGCAGGGGGGAGGGCAGAGAGAGAGGGAGAGAGAGAATCTTAAGCAGGCTCCATGCTCAGTACACAGCCCGACATGGGGCTCCTTATCAAGACCCTGAGATTATGACCTGAGCCGAAATCAAGAGTCGGTCGCTTAGGCCACCCAGACACCCCCACCTCAACTCTTTCAACAGCAAGACTTTGTTTACTCACAGTGAAAATCCTCCATCGTGATTAAGCATGGAAACTGCATTTACCATCTATCCTAATGCCCCAGAACAATTCCAGATTTAGACCTTATATCTGTGAGCTCCAAGATTCTCCATAATAAACAGTGTGCTTCCATAAACACACCCAATTCAGCTACAGTAATAAAAGAGAAGTATGGGTTTTTCATGTGAACATACACTTGAAAGACCAGATCTAAATGAGAATCATCAAGGTGTGCCTATGCACTTGGACTTGGAATGCCCTTCACTAGGATCGATTCACTAGTCCTTCTGATGCTCCCATGAAGGGGGAAGATCAAACCAGGCTCCGACAGTGACCCACATCAAATCCCACCATACTTCCAGTATCCAACTGATCAAATCAAAGCAGCCAGGGTAAACAAGCACAGGCTATGTGATTTTCAAGATCTATTTATCCAGTCCTATTTGGAATAGGGAGAGATTCCAAGGCAAGGAAATTCCAGAAGGCCCCATATGAGGAGCCAAGCCTTTGATATAACTTTCTGTCGCTCCTTGCTTCCCCATGCAAATCTCTCATTACTCCATCCAAATAACTTTCAAAACCACAGCTTCCTCTGTTTCTTGCAATAAGAAAATCTTTGCACTTGTACTGGGATAAGCAGCGTACTAAGTACCTGCCCTCACTCCTCCCGTCGTCTGAAGGGAAGGAGGCCTGGGACCATCAATAGCTCAGTTCAGTTTGTTCCTGAATGGAAAGGGGAGGATCAAAGGGCCAGAAATATTCATTTATGGGGAAAAGTAAAAGATTTAAATATGCAGAACTTGGCCAAATGACGCCTGAAGGGGGAAATAAATACCAAGGAGCATTTGAAGGGTGTAACCAAACACCACAAAGAGGGACTTTTTTTAAAAGATGGTTCAAGTGGTTGTAACTAGGAAAGACTGAGGAAAGCAAAGGAAAATCTGAGCTCTTGAAAAAATTCTACCTTCAGCAAAGACTACACTACAGAGGAAATTGGTATCAATACAAGGTCCAAACGAAAGCTTCTTCTCTCTACAATTTGTATGTTTCCACTTCCAATCCATTTCTCAGATATGCTTATTTCCACTTGGAACTATAAGCTTGAGTGTTGTCTCTTGTGTCTATTTTCTCTCTCTTGCATGTACTCCCTGTCGCACGATTTGGAAGAGGCCTGGGCTGGTGGCACCGGAGGTCAGCAGGGTACATCATGTGTCAGAAAGAACAAATAAACTCAAGAATGGTGACTTTAGGACTAAAACACCACACGAAGAATCCCTCCACATGAGTGACTTCTATGATGCCTCGAACAGACCTGAAGTAAGTTCTGGAACAGACCTAAGTGCTTCTCAGTCTTCTCCAATCTCTCTGGAGGGGAGATGGGCGAAGTCAGCTGAATACAGCCAGAAAATATATCTTAACAGTTTTCTCCTGAGATACACTATATGGCAAGTCCTTCTGGAATTTCTAGATAGAAAGAAATATGTACAGTGAGAACAGCTTTTCTGAGAGTCTTTCGACACATTTATCCCCAGATGGGCTCAGTGCAAAAGTGAAAATTACATTTTTAAAGAGTGAAGAAATTTCAACAAAGGTTTGGTTTAAGTTTAAACTGGAGATTGAGGCCTCTAGGTCACCTGATTGGTTTAAGAGGGGGTCTAGGTTTGAGGTACAAGCTCTTATTTGGCTCATGCTGTGCAGCAAAGGGGACACCAAACTGGAAATCTGAAGAGTTCAAATCCCTTCTTCATCAATGAAATACCTGAATGACCTCCAATCAGTCACCTCTCTTTCCCAGACCAGTTACCTTACATCTAAAACAGGGAATTTGACTAAACTGATGGAGGTTTTTAACTTTTTTTTCCTTAGGCAGCAGAATCACTTTTTAAATATAATATTACACTGAAGTCCAATAATACAAACTGTATCAAAACCTTTCTGGTTAAAACAAAACTGAGTGGCTCGGAACTTGACCATGTTCCCCACATTCCCCGCTGCAGGTCACAACCCTCCGTACCCGCCCTCAGAAACCACTGAGGCACCTCCCATGGACCACTGTCCCTCCCCAAGGAGAACACTTTGGAAATCACTGGGTTCCAGATTTTTCAAATCTTCTCCAACTCTCTTTCTCTATGGGTTTAAACATCAGCAAGCAGAGCAGCAGGGACGCAGCCGATTCTCGAGACCCTGCTGATGAATGGCTTAAAATGACAGGACCTGGTGGCCCAAGGTCTCCTTACAGTTCAAAGTCTAAAGCAAACACACCCAGAAGAGAGGGAGGGATGAGAACAGAAACAAGAATGTTGACATGCAACCTCTCTTGCTCTTTCTCTTAGCCCCCACCCTTCCCTCTCTCCCTTTCTCTCTCTTCCTCTCCTTCCTCCTCACACTCCTTAGACCAAATCCCATGAGGATCCAAAGGCCAGGCCAGTTGCCTGAAGCCACGCCTCATGGGATGTGACACAGAGAAATACATGTTCAGGAGCTGGGGCCAGCTAAGCCCTCAGAGACGGGGGCACAGTAGGCTCTAAATCCAAGCACAGAGGAGGGAGTTCAGGTGCCCGCCCGTGTTTGGGTGTCTACAGGCTCAGTTGTAAACCCTCTGGAAAGAGGGGGGTGCCCAGGGTAATCCAGAGCTGAGAAATCTGAAGGCCTCCCCAGTAATGTAGCCTGGTTTCACAGGAAGGACTACTCGTCAACCAGTTGCCCAGCGTGAAGATGATACTCTTAAACACAGTTGTTAGGCATGTCCCACCCATCAGGGAGCAATCTGGCAGATCAATCAAAATATAAAATCTATATAACATGTGACACAGGCATTCCACTATTAGTATATCTCACAGATCAACTTGCATGTGTGCAGAAAAATACCTCTGCAAAGATGATCACTGAAGCATGTTGCAATCACAGAAGACTGGAAACTACCTAAAAACTGATTGATTGGGATGGGATGAATATATTTAGGTTTGCTCATACAATGGAATGCTCTATAGTCTTTAAAAAGAATGAATCCACTCTGTATTGATGACATGGAAAAAGCTTTAACATCCAATGTTAAGTGAAAAAAGATGCAGATATTGTGTACCAAATGGTATGTTATATCTTACACACACACACAAACCCGATATATACGTATATATACTTGCATGTCCGTGGAATATTTCTAGAAAGACACACACAAAATGCTAATAATGGTTACCTTTACGAGAAAATTTGAGGTGCGGGATGGGGAGATCTCTCTGGCAGGAAAAGACTTTGTTATACGCCCTTTCATTCACTGACTCAATTTCTTCTTTTAATGTGCATATAGGATTTTAAAAGAAAACAAAAATGAGAATGTTAGAACAAAACATGTCAAATCAATGTAGCTTTCAAGAAACCAATGTACACTTTAGCACTCCCAAAATCACCCAACTGCTATCTTTATCGGAAAGTAGAATCAAATGGGGAAACTGGCTGGGTCACTAAGACTTCCACTGCAAACACATTTGACAGTGGTGAACAGTGAGAAAAGTACTGGATGCAAGAGGAGAAGACCAGGTTTCCAGTCACGTTCTCGCCACCCCAGCAGGTCACACTGCGCTCTCAGGCTTTCTTCCTTCATCAATGGCTGCATGACCTAGGTGATCCCCAGCTTCCTTCTCTCCTCTAGAAGCACCCTCCCTGGCATATCATGGTCATAATCTTGGGACTTGGACTTCGATTCCCAGCCCTGCTGACCTATGACTTCGTGACCCTGGGCAGTATGGTCCATCTTCTAGACCCAAATTTCCTTATTTGAAAACTCCAGGTACTAATTCCAACTGCCTCACAGGTTTTTGTGAGAACTAGGAGACTGCTCTAAGGACTCAGCATGGGGGATGCTCTATCTGCCATGTGGCAGCCCAGCTATTCTCAGCCTTGGTTCCTAGCTCAGGCTGCCGACCAGGCTACATGGACCTTCCGCTCTGCTCTGTGTCTGTCACATCAGCTGGCTTCATTCCTTTATAACATAAATTACCATTTATAATTACCTCAAATATTAGTTCATGTATAGTCTGTCTCGCCCCAACTAGCATGTAAACTCCGGGAGGCTGGTGATTTTCTTTCTCATGCTCACAGCTCCGGTTCCAGCCCCTAGCACAGTTGTGGGCTGATACAAATTTATTGGATGAAAATATGAATAAAAGGATGTTAGCTGCTAGTTCCTGTTGACCCTCACAACAACTCCTTGCCAGAGGAGACTGATAATATTTCTCTCTCGTAGGATGGCTACAAGAATTGCTAACCCCTCATTGCAGCTTTTTCAGAGCACTTAAACAGTGTGCCCAAAGTTTCCTGCTAATAAGTGGTAGAGCCAAGACAGGAACGCATCCGTTTTTCTTCCCTTTTTTTTTTTTTTTTTTTTTTTTTCCACTCCAAACTCTGTTCTCTCACCCACTAGGCTATTCTAGGGCAGTATATTCCTTTGACCAGAGTTACACGCATACAGCTCCTGCCTGGCTCCTAATTACATGCTTCAAACAACAATCATGTTCGACCTTTCAATTCTACATTGCCTGAAACACCACTAATGGAAAATCCTATAATGAACGGGAAACCTCACTAATCTATGCTATTGCACATTTATCCCCTGCAGTCCCCTCCTGCCGACCCTTGAAAGGTCTTTGCTGGAGGCAGAAAACAGAAGACATTCCGGAGCCATGCATCCCCGCTTTGAAACATCCCGGGTGAAGCTCAGAATTATTCACAATTACCAAACAACAGAAGCGATGGGTTGTCGTTTGAATATCAGCAAAGTCATAAGAAGTACTCACATGGAATGTCTTATTACATTGCAAGAAGGAAGGAGAAGCTACTAAAAAGAATCAGTGAAGTCTTAGAGGCTGATTAATGGCTCACTGTGTTGTCATTTGGGAGGTTATGTAAAGTTTATGGGCATTGCCTGCCTTAACGCTGTTGTTGTTATTGAGCGCTTCGGCATTTGTAAAGTTTCTGCCTATAAAATCCACAAAGACACAAGAAGTTGTGAATAATTACTTTGTTTTTAGGTATAAGTTCTACCATTGGCAAGCAGGAAAAACCTTTTAGACACAAAGGTTCAGAGGAAGAGAGGGAGAAATGTAAACACGGCCTTGGCCAGGATACTAATAATATGTAGCACCAGCCTTAGCAGAGCAAATCACAGAATAAGCAAGCACCTGTTATTGATTAACCAATCATCTGCCTGTTCTGGGCAAGATGCCTTTGAAGCCTAGGTTGAAAACACTCAGCAAGGAAAAGCTTCCACATTTCTGTGTTGCTCTTATACAATGAAATGGGAAGACAATAGTTTGCTTGTGCTCAAAATCCAAACAGCATATTTGGTCACCTTAGAAAAAAACTGTTTTCCCAGTGAACAAGTTAAGAACTATGGTTTTGTCTTTACCGGTCAATTCATTCAAAATTATCTCCAAGGAGTCAAACTGGGTCTCTTATAAGAAAAACATAGCTCAATGGAAGGTTATTTTGGACACATGTAAATATGGTCACCAGTATTATCTACACAAGCAAGTCTTACAGGATCAAGCCCCAAAATACACCAGCAACTCAATTAAATGGGTCGTTCAGTGATAGAGATCTTCAATAGCTGAAGAAAGTGTCAAACCGCAATTGGCAGCTCCAACATGCTAGAGAACAGTGTTTCTCAAAATGTGGTCTATGAACCACTTTTATCATGAATACCCTGGAAGCTTCTGAAAACACAGATTACTAAGCCCCACTGAGGCCTAGAATTTCATGGATTGGGTCTGTTACTCTACAAAAACAAAAATGAACAAACAAACCAAAAACCCTTCTCAGGTGAATATTTTACGCTCTAACATTAAGAACCACTGATTATAGAAATGAGGCCACCTGCTCAGGACAAGGAACCTAGGCTTCTCACAACTACATGATGTAGAACAAGATGGAGACAACAGCAGAAACAAACTGCCACTTTGGTGGAAACAAAAACGGAACTGTCTCTATAAAATAATCAGAACTACAGCTTACAGACACCTCATTTCACCTTTTCCTCTTCTTCCTTCAATAAAGGGGGACTTTATCAGGCACAGAAAGTCTCACTTTCTTTTACTATAAGAAATCAGTGGTCCTTTCATGCACATGAAAACTAAAAACAAAAAGAAAAATGGATTTAGAGACAGAGAAATGGTGAATTGAGTTCTGGACATTAGTTCATAAAACATTTATTAAATAAGCATTTCCAGTTTGAGCATTATAGGGTCATCCAAATGGGAATTTTCCTTTGGGCAGCCTGAGTATTCTGGCCTCACACTCAAGAAGGAGTCTGGAGTCAAAAGCATATAAGTGACACTAGAAACCGTGAATATAAGGTGTGTAGAATGGGGGTGCCTGGGTGGCTCAGTTGGTTAAGCGTCTGCCTTCGGCTCAGGTCACGATCCCAGGGCCCTGGGATTGAGCCCTACATTGGGCTCCCTGCTCAGCAGGAAGTCTGCTTCTCGCTCTCCCTCTGCAGCTTCCCCCACTCATGTTGTGTGTATGTGTGTCTCTCCCTCTCTCTCAAATAAATAAAATCTTTAAAAATAAATAAATAAAGTGAGTAGAATGGCAAAAGAAGAAGCAGCACAGAAACTATGGGAGCATCTGAAAGAAAATTCCTCGGGATAGAATAAAGGATAATGATGATCCAGAAAGAACAAACCGAGCTGAGAGACTGATGTGTTGGAAACCAAAGGAAAAAACATCAAGAAAAAGGAATGATCAATACGCTGTCAAATACAGAAGAACGAGCGTGTAATCTAAGTCCAGAAAGTACCCAGTGAATTTGTTAACTGGATCACTGGTAATCTCTATAAGCAATGCTTCCACAGAATACTGTGGCAGGAAGCCAGACTGCAGATATTTGAGGAGCAAAGGAAGATGAAGAAGTCAAGCTAACAGGGACAATAGTTTGAAGACATTTGGCTGGGAAGGAAGAAGTTGTGGTATGCAGAGAGGGATGTTTAAGAAGGAAGAGAAAGGTATTTATTTATGTACCAAGAAAAGGAATCCATGGAGAGAGAAAAAATAAAGATACAGAAAGGAGTGAGGATAATGTACAGACCAACTCCAGGGGAAAGAAGAGGGTGTGTGATATAAAACACTGAGGGAGAACTGCCTTTAAACAGGAGAACAGATGCTCAGAGGAACACTTATTTGGATACTAGAGTGAAGGATAAGTTCGCAGATGAGGAAGGGAGTAGAAGAATGAGTAAGGTCACAACTGATGACCTCAATGTTCCCTCCAAGATAGAAAAGAAAAAGGGCATCTCTTTAGACAGAAGGTGGAGGGCTTAGAGCAGACAGCTTGAGGAGATGAGAGGACTTGGAATAGCTATCATAGGACATAGGAGACAAAGCTGACAGGGGCAAGTGGAAAGACTGACAAGCCGAGGTGAGGCCCAGTTAAGGTCAGACACCATGAGTCGGACCAACTGCAAAATTGTGCAATTCTCGCCACCAGCACTCGATACCCTGGCAAGAGATGTAGAAAAGACCACGAGAGTGAGCATCTTAAGGAGGGTGGAGGTGAAGGTCATGAGAGTCAAAGAAGCTGAATAATTTCTGGTGGAAATGGAAACTGAAGTCGATCAGGAAATGGAATGAAAAATAAACCTATCAGCTAGGTTCCAAGGCCCTCATAAATGCTGGGTAAGCCAACATTCATGACGAGGAGCAGGGGAAGTAGCATAGCTAGACCACATAAATTTCAAAGGAAAAGAGACTTTTGCATGAGGATCCAAGAGAAATGGTTTCGTGGGACATGAAGAAACACAAACATGTCTGTTGGCCTACTGATGTGCGGAATATAAAATATTTCCTCAAAAGGGCCACGAGGAAGCGGGTTCTAGAGAAGAATATATTTCAGTTAAAGAAGAAGGTGAAGAGTGTTCTGTAAGAATTCTAGGATATAGAAAAGTTCATTTAAAATAAAATCAGGTTTAGAGGGCACAGTAGAGGGTGAGATGGGAGGAAATGATGGGGCTGGGTCAGTGAGGAGGGAGTCCATAGCAGTGGGGAGGATGATGCGAGTTCAAAAAGTTTCTTGCTCTTAGGCCCCACTACATTCAATTCCAGCCAACTTCTAACCTTATGGTGGTCCTCCTCTCAGACTCAGGCTTCCCCCACTGCTGCCCCTTCAACATGACTGATCGTGGCTTCCTATATTATTAGGAAGACCTTTCTTTCAACACGTTCCTGGCTGCTTAGAGGAAGAGACCCAGCCCCACCTTGGTCCACCAGGATGCCCTATTTCTAACTCAGGATCCAGGTCCTGTTCTTTGTCCACCATCCTTCCTGGACTAGCTTTTCATTATGACCTAAGCTCTGAACTTTATCTCTGTCCTCACCTCTAGAATAAGATCCTGGTCTCTGATCAAAATTCCCTGAAGCACGATACCATGTTCAACTTTACAAAGGCCTAACTCTGCTGACTTTCTGCAAATATATCCTTAGGACTCTGTGCATGACCCTGCATGTGACCCAAAGGGCCACCAATTATGGCCTTTCCTGTACCCTGCTGAGATGTAGCCCACTGTCCCATGTCCACCCTCCTTCAGGGATTTTTCCCTTCTCTTATATTCAGGCTCCTGGCATTGCTGGGACAATGATGTCAACCTCACACTAACTGTTACATTGAGGGAGTGGGGCAAACCACTCTGATACGATCAGTCAGGAGGCAAATTAAA
The DNA here is from genome assembly GCF_002007445.2 of Ailuropoda melanoleuca. Classification (NCBI taxonomy): domain Eukaryota; kingdom Metazoa; phylum Chordata; class Mammalia; order Carnivora; family Ursidae; genus Ailuropoda; species Ailuropoda melanoleuca. The sequence goes on from NC_048220.1 coordinate 46,937,255, forward strand.
CTCAAGGGAAGTGGCCAGGCCACTTAATTGTGTGATTGTCAGGGAGGCGGTGGCTAGGTACAGTCAGATAACGTGCCACAGGCTTTAGGAAGGCAGATTTCCAAATCCTCAGATAAGAAGATATCAGTGTGATCACATTGTCTGAGACTCTTGCTAGAGAAGAAGAAGCAAGAGCATTAGGAAATGTTTGAAAAATTAAATTCTAACAAGAACATTACAAATGCGTGACAAGGCACAAACAACCAACTCATGACAGAAAAATTCAAATAGCCACGGACAGGAAAAATGTTCAGTGTTACTAGCGATCGAAGGAATGCAAATTACAAGAATAGGGCTCCAGGTTTTACCTAGACAATTAGCAGAAATTTTAAAAATTGTTATGTTAATAAGAATGCAGGAAAACTGGTCATGTTAAATATGATTGGAGAGAGTATACATTATCATCTCCTTTTCAGGAAGCAAATTAACCATATGAATCAAAATCTTTAAAATGTGTAATCATTAAGAAAAATTTTTGGAAGAAAAAATGACATGGGAAAAGAATCATGATATATTGGCAAGTAAAAAAGTTTACAAAATGTCATGTGTGGTGTGATCCCAATTTTGTCACTATAGGCATATATTTACATACATACACATACAGAGACACACACACATATATACTCTTTGTGTAGATATGCATAGAAAAATGTCTAAAAAGACAGCAAAGTGTTAACACTAATTATCTCTGGACATTATGGTAATTTTTCCTTACGATTCTCTCTACTTTCACATTTTCTACAATGTAAGGTTAATTATTTCGTAATTAGAGGAAAACATTTTAAAGGTTAATTCTTTTAAAGGATGGAGCAAGATAAGCTAAATAAGTCAAGCAGAGAAAGACAAATACCATATGGTTTCACTTATATGAGGAATCTAAAAAACAAAACAAACAAAAAAACAAAAAAGCAAACAGACTCATAAATTACAGAGAACAAACTAGTGGTTGTGGGTGGGTGGAGTGAAATAGGTGAAGGGGATTAAGAGGTACACACTTCCAGTTATAAAATAAATAAGTCACAGACGGGGCACCTGGGTTGTGCAGTCACTTAAGTGTCTTGGTTTTGGCTCGGGTCGTGATCTCCAAGTCATGGGATCGAGCCCTGCATGAGAGTCAAAGAAGCTAAATAATTTCTGGTTGTGAGATTCAGCCTCGTGTCGGCTCCACGCTCAGCAGAAAATCTGCTTGAGACTCTCTCTTCCTCTATCTCTGCCCCTCCCTGCTGTGCTCTCTCTCCAATAATTTTTTTTTAAAAAAATCTACTGGATTCCTCCAACTCTCTCTCCATCTCTCCTTGCAATGGCAGCCTTGGAGCTCACATATTTCAGATGAAAACAGCTTGGATTACCAAGTCAGCACTTAATGGAAAGAGCTACCCTAAAAGTTCACCCAACCCACATTGGAATATGATGTGAATGAGAAATAAACTTCCGTTGTGTTAAGACATTGGGATTTTGAGGTTTATCTCCTGAGGCAGCTAGAGCTAATTATCCTGCCCAAAACGATAATAAAGCACTCCCAATAGTACCTGCCAGGTAAAATGCACCCAGTAAATGTATGTAATACTTGTCATCATCATCGATAGTGGAAAGGACATTGTAGTCTTCAGAATATTTGGAATTAAGTCCTTACCTTCTATCAAAAAAAAGACATTTGACCTGTCAGCACCTCATTTGATAAATAGAGAACAAACTTAGCCTCATGAGGGTGTTGTGGGAATTAACACAGAGATATAAAAATATTTTGGAGGGGCGCCTAGTTGACTCAGTCGGTTAAGCATCTGACTTTGGCTCAGGTCATGATCCCAGAGTCCTGGGATCAAGCCCCACATCGGGCTCCCCGCTTATCAAGGAGCCTGCTTCTCCCCCTCCCTCTGTTCCCCTGCTTGTGCTTTCTCTCTCTCTGTGTGTGTGTCAAATAAATATATAAAATCTTAGAGAGAGAGAGAGAGAGAGAGAAGGAAGGGAGGGAGGGAGGGACGAAGAGGGAAGAAGGAGATTAAAAAAAAACATTTTGGAACTGACACATAAATGTTAAATATTTTTACCAAATGATTGTTAATTATTTCTAATTATTCACTGCCACTCATTGTCATACTTCTAGAACATTCCTATAAAAGGAGTACCTATCCTCATTGTATTGATGTTGGGTTTGGTCATGTGACTTGCTCTGGCCAATAGGGTGTGAGGGAATGTGGCACATTCACACTCAAGCAGAAGCTTTAAGAACCACTGTGTGTGAATTAGCAATATCTCTTTTTCTCCCTTTGACATGAAAAAGTAGATCACAGACTGGCACTTTTTTTTTTTTTAACATTTTTGAGAGCATTTTTTTTTAATGTTTTTTTATTATATTATGTCAGTCACCATACAGTACATCCCCGGTTCCCGATGTAAAGTTCGATGATTCATTAGTTGCTTATAACACCCAGGGCACCATGCAATATGTGCCCTCCTTACTACCCATCACCAGTCTATGCAGTTTTCCTTCCCTGACATTTTTCTAAACAACTTCTATTGTAACCAATGACTTGAAAGAGGGAATAGTGCTCAAGTGTGCATGTGAAAAGATCCTGCGGTTAATTGCTAATAGTTTGCAGGACAGAATCAACATTCAAAAAAAGATAAACAAACTGAAACAATGGGCTAGGTCTAGCAAGATGTCACTTAACTAGAAAGAAATATAAGATCCCCCACACAACTGCTGGGTAAGGAAGTTCTTATGAATATGAAGTTTTAATATGAAGTTTTGTTTATTTAGTTCTCATGAATATGAAGTTTTATTTGATAGGCAACAGAACATAAGGCAAGAGTGTGAACTGTCTGCAAAGAAAACAAATGGATCTCATGCTACATTCATAGAAATCTGGTACCCCAAATAGAGTTTTAAGTGTGATCACTTTAATTTATTAAATTCCCCCTTAATGTGTAGAACTTAAATGGAAACACTTAAATTTGTTTTGATTAACTCCAAAAAGACAGTGACTAAGTTGGACATGCCGTGTGTAAATCTTGTAGGAGAGAAGAGCAGGACAATTGGAGGGAGGAAAGGGGAGAGAAGATAGGAGGCCACCCCCATAAGTGAGTTTAAATATTTTAATTCAAATATTTGAAAGCCTGTCTTTTGGAATATGCATGAGAATTACTCTGCATGACTCTGAAGTACAAAACAAAAGCACAGTCAGGGGAAAATAGAGGATTTTCACAAACAGTCTCCTCCAAAGATTGAATGGGCAGCTTAGGATGTGTTGGGAAAGAGATCCATGCATTAATGTAAATATGGATTGGTCTCAATGATGGCAAAAGTTTCTCCTAAATAAGAAGAATCAAAACCAATTTACAGAGGGCAGGACCGGAGTAAGCCAGTGGAATACCTTGGGGAGGCTATTAATAATTCACGATTTGCAGTTCATGTTGGAAAATGAATTTCACTGACCAAGGAGAAGGGCTAAAATGGTATTATTGAAGCACAAGAGGGGGCAGGGAGCCACCCTCACTCCCCCAGAGCCAAGACAGCCAAGGTGCAAGGAGATTAAGGAAAGAGCTGATCTGTCATAGGTGGGTTTTCTTTCTCGTGTCAGCAAAAGAAAGACACATCTTTGGCAAACTCTCTCTTCTAAACCTGGCCTTTCCATTTTTTATTTCCCTAAAACAGAGGGGAAAAGATGGTTACGGGGATACAACTAGTCCCAACTGGTAAAAGAAAGGCAAGTGGCCAATATAAATATTATAGCATAAGGCTGAACTAGAGGAGAAATGAGAAGAAAAGATCAGTCACTCCAAAAACGTTCTCTCAAAATAAAAGGTCATGCCAAGGAAAGCCACAGATGCAACACCGCAAACCCAAGGAGAGCTTTAATCAGGAAAAGCTGGCCTCAGGCATGCACGTGCTTGCTACCCGCCTTTCTGTGTGCCATTTTCTGACAGGAGACAGGAGTTTCATTCATGGCTAGATGAAAAAGCAATACACACTTTAAATGGCAGCCCTGGTAGGATTCGTGTTTCCACAGCTTTTTTACTCTTCCTCTCATAAATCTCATTCTATATATTCTCCCAGGGCCATCACACTTGATCTTATTGTTTCAACTATTGTCTTTAGGCTGACCACCCCTAAATCTAAACCTGCAGGTCAGATCTATCAAAATAACTCAAGACCCTTTGATTCTATTCCTTATTAAATATCAGCCCCTTGAATCACCTACTCACACCTCAATCTTAAAATGTCCAAAACTCCCACATCTATTGTCCTATTACATTCCCATCCCAAGGAATGATAGATCCCCAAGTCAGGAACTTGGAAATCATATTCCTCTTCTTCTCTCTCCTTCATCATCTTGTCCATTAATACTCTGCCTTCCCTCACTTCCCACCCCTCCATTCCCATCCAAGCCCTGTTCATTATGTCTCCCAAGCACTTCTCTCCATCCTGGCTAGCACTACCTGAGTTTAAACACCATCATCTCTCATCTGGGTTACTTCAACATTCTCCTAAGTGGCTTTCATGATGTTAATCTTCCCACCCTCCAATCTTTTCCACACAGCATTCAGAGTAATTTTCCTAAAAATGTAAATCTGATCATCTTACTCATCTATTTAAAACTCTTCAGATATTCCCTCTTGCCATCAGAATGAAGTCCAAAATGGCTAATGAGGAAGATAAAGCTCTTGTGTTCTGGCCTGTGCCCCCTCCCCAACCTCTCTCTAAACTTTCTCCTCTTTGCCCTCTCTGTCCCACAAACACCCCTTCACATGCGAAAATCTTCATCAAAAGTTACTGAATTTATCATACTTTCTTTTACCCCAGAACCTTTGTACATTCTGTTCCTTTTGTCTGGAAACTCCTACCTCTTTGTGCTACTTCCAACCTCTGCCTCTTACCTCTTATCTTCAGGACCACTGGAAAGCCTACAAGACCCCATCCGTACCCTCATAATATGCCTTTGGCTTTCTAAGCACTGTCCCCATACATCCCAAAAGTTTCCTGCATCTCACCATGTAAAGGCATGGACCAGGGGATTGTGTTCCACCCGTCAGTCAGGGTGACTGACCCTCAACCAGTGAGTTAGGAATGGCTGGATAATTTGTTCACACATCAGTAGGACAGTTCTGGAATACATTCTATGCTTTTGTAACCATACATAAAAGTAAAGATTTTCTCAAATTTGTTGTCCATTTTTGCTTAATAAAATGAAGGCATAATTAGCATACAAAGACTAACCCCATAAAGTCTAGAAAGCAGTAATGCCCAAAATGCATCAAAAAATTCAATGTAAAGTGACATTATACACTTACAAATTGAAAAAAAGAAAAAATTTTTCCTAAGTAATATGGAGTCAAAATGAGAGAGCACAGTGACTATTTTTTTAAAGTGAGAATACTAAGTATCAAAAATTATTATAGCCAAAGCTGTGCTCAAAGGCAAATCTATAGCCTTAAGTGTAACACTAATTAAACAGAACAGCTTGAAAATTAATTAATTAAGCAGTAAGCTGAGTAACTTAAAATGTTTTAAATGCCATAGCCACTTAATAAATAAACTAAAATGAAGGTAAAGAACAGTAATCAAAGAACCAACAAAAGAGAGATCAATACAATTCAAATTTAGGACCTGTTATTAGAGTAAGGAGGACAATAATAGACATCTTCTGACAAAACAAATCACAAAGGGGAAAGTCTTAGTAACATACGTAGAACGTAAGAGAACAGTTGAAAATTCAGCAGAAGTGTCTTCTTTTATTGAGATTCTTAGTTGTCTTAATGACTTCTAGAACTACCATGTGTTCAACACCACCACAATTTTGGTGAGGCTGCAAAAACTACAAAGTTATTTCCCTGCATTTAAAAAAAGAAGCAATAAAATTGATTTTTTAAGGCTATATCCTTGATCAGATTTTAATTTTGATAAAATTTGTCTCTATTGCAGTAAATATCCCGAAGACGTGTGTCTCAAAGCCCTGAGGTTTACAGCCAAACATAATGGACTGCCCATGACAATGGATACAAATGTTAGCATGGGTTTAATTATGCTAGAATTCTTATGACAATTATAATGATATTGCTATGAAGTAGGCTAGGCTTTTAGCGGCTAGTCTCTAAACCTATTTTCCTTATAAATCCTTTTATTTTTAGTAAACTATTTTGTAGAATGAGAGGTTTTTCAGGAACACATATATTGCAATAAATCATAAATACCTGTGTATGTAAGAATTTAGTATATAATAAAGGAATTAATTATATAAATCAACAGAAAAAGTATGGAATGTAAAATATAGTAATAATGTTAAAAATAGGTAGCATCTTGGTGGAAAAACAAGTTAAATAATTACCTTAGATCAAGAAACCTCCAAATAATTAAATATAAAAGAATAAAAATATTAGAAAATTTTAAAATAGATAAATATTTAATGTTGAAATGGGGTAGCATTTCAAAACACAGAAGCAGTGGAAGTAGTCACAAAGGAAAAAATTAAAACACTTCATCAAATAAAATTTCTAAATTTTGTTGGTCAAAAATGTATTTTTAAAAATAACAACAAAAACCCTGAGAAATAGTTGCAAAGGATTAATATCCTTTATTAACTCGAGAAAAAGAGGGGAAAAAACTACACACACACACACACACACACACACACTGAATCATCAGAATGAAAAAAAAGAACTATGACATCAGAGAGAAGAATGTTTTTAAGGGGGAAGAAATTAGTGATGTACTAACACATTTGAAAATCTTACTTAAATACATTTCCTGAGAAAAAGTCATATCAAAAGAGAAGTAGAAAACATGAATAGACCAATATCCACGGGAAAATGTTTAAATACGCATATTGAATGATTACATTCCTAAAGTGGTTTATTAGTAAGTTCTCTCAAACTTTCAAGAAACAGTAACTTTTGCAGAGAATAGAAAAGATGGAAAGATTCCCAATTCAGGGCTTGGAACTAGCTAACTGATACCAAAACTTAACCAATTAGCCTCAGGGAAACTTCTTTCTGAGGGACTTTCCCTAGGAAGGGGCCCACACTGTGCTCTCCAAAATATTCCTACATCATAGGTTCTCTGGCTTCCTCAGCTCTGAGGGACACAGATGCCAATGAGCCTCATGCTTATTCTCTCTTGCCAACACTCAACCGCATATACTAAGACACATTCAGCCTTACATATCTACTAAGGCTGAATACATTCTCAAAACAACTTTGGAAGGAAAGGCTGGTACGTGGAAGAGAAAACAAAGGCCCCCTGGCCCTACATTCAGTCCTCCCATCAAAAAAAGTTGCTTATAGAAATGTCTCTCCTAGGTATACACTTAACAGAAATGCATACATATGTTCACCATGAAACATGTCCAGGAATAGAGCAACACTATCCATAGTTGCCAAAAAATTCACAGTTGCCAACACTATTCATAGTCTGCTATGTCCATCTATAGCAGACAGGGCTGGGACCAGAGTGAGGTAAGGGAAGCACTCACCTCAGGAGTAAAATTTAAAGGGGTGTCAAAAAAGCTCATAGTCAAGATAAACAATATGTTAATGCAATATCTTTTTAATCAAAAGTAATACAAAAAGGAGCCCCTGAGTGGCTCTGTTGGTTGAGTACCCAACTCTTGGTTTTGGTTCAGGTCATGATCTCAGGATCCCGGGATTGAATAGTTTCCCTCCCTTGAAAGGGGATACAAGGAGGTTTCTGGAATGCTGGGAATATTCTATTTCTTGGTCTGTATGTTACATGGGTTTTACATGGGAAAATTCATTAACCTGTTTGCTCATGGTCTGTGTACTTTTTTATATGTGTTATCCTTTAATTTAAAAAATATTTAGAGTTAGTGTCTTACTCAGAAGTTAAAATATATCAAAGCAAGTTAGAATTGAGATGAATCCCCTGGAGGAGGAGGAAGAAAAGCTATCAGAGCTGCAGGAGGCAGCTTTCAGGGCCCTACCTTATTTCTGGGCTTCTATCCTTGACTAGCCCCAAGGCCAAAATAAGTAAAGTGAATTCTTCATTAGCAAGCACGGCTAGCACCCAACAGACATCATGTGCTCTGCCCATTCAGAACATTGGGCTGTCAGGAGTTAACCCACCAGTGGGCATGATTCACCAAGTATTAATTACATTTGCTGCTTGCTCAGATTTTTCTGGGGATAGGACAGGACAGCCCAGATTTCATCCAAATCCCAGAGGAACCTTTCCTCTAGAAACCAGACCCTGCCATATCAGACATGACAAGACTTCCAAGCAGTAGACAAGGCAACAGTCCAGGAGACTGGCAGTCACTGGCCGGTTCTGCCAATACCCCCACGTGGCTGTCAGCATGACCGGCACAGAAAGTGACTGTCTCCCTACAGACCACCACAGAAGTCACGCATTGTATGGTGGGGCAGGAGCTGCTGGAGGCAGGGAAAGGTCGTTTCAAAAGGTGAATTGGAACCAAACGTGGTAAATTGTGGCCTAGTTCCCAAGCAGGAGCAGAGTCTGTCCTGGCTACCAGCAGTGCCCATCCTCACTGCCAAGCCTGCAGAGGCTTTTCAGTGGGAAGACTTGGCTGCTTTGGATTTTAATGGCCCCTGAAAAGGGGGAGGCAGCAGGCAATGAGAATGGTCAGCAGATTTTTTTCCTGAGTATCCGAGAAATGCTAACAAGGCCATCACCAATCTCCTTGACAGGGAAAGGATCATCCAGGGACCCCTTTCTGAACTCAGACCTGGGGCCTGAGGCCTGCTTGCCAGTGGTCAACTTGTTCCTTTTTCTGTTTCCAAATCAGTTTCTAAAAGCAGCTGGGGGTTCCCACATGGATGGACCTTGAAGACATAAAGCTAAGTGAAATAAGCCAGTCATGATAGGACAAAGACTATATGATTCCACCTAGATGACGTACCTAAAGTAGTCACATTCATAGAGGCAGATAAGAGAATGGTGGTTGTCAGGGGCTGGGTTGGGGGAAATGGGAGGGGTGGGAAATTATTGTTTCAGGAGTAAAGAGAGTCACTTTGAGAAGATGAAACAAGTCTTGACATGGAAGGTGGTGTTGGTTGAACAACAACATGAATGTACTTAACACCACTAAACCATGTGTTTAAAAATGGTAAATTATATGTTATATATATTTTACCACAATTTTTAAAAGAAAAAAAGCAGCTGGGGAAAGTGAAGTTCTCAGCCATATCCCCCATGCTGTGAAGTCACCTTATCTTTCATCAGTTCAGCCCTCGGGCTGTGCCCTGACCCACCTCTACCTGTGAGCTCAGCAATGCATCTCCAGAATGTGTATTTGGGATAATAACGGCCTTTTCTTCCTCATCCTTTCCCCAACATGCCTCCTCCCCACACACTACCGGAGAGGTAAATTTACCAATAGAATTATACCAAAGAATTGAGCTAAAATATTAAAGAAACAGTTCAAGAGACAATTGTGAACAAGATACCAGAAGAAGAAAGGTAAGTAGCCAACCCTGGATGGTATGTCTATATCCAATGCAGTTTTCTTCAAAACCTCTCATTCTGTCATTTCCTTTCTCCAGTCTTTTCCTCACCAGATACTTCTTCCCCAAACTCAGCCTCAGGTCTCCTGATCAAGAAAAAAAAAACCTCTTCCAGGAAAGGAACCCAAAATTCAATCCCACAGAGGTGTAAAGTAAAAGCTTTAACTTGTTAGCTCTAGCAAGAGTTTATCGGCTTACAGATTTTATCTGCAAACATGGTTTTAGGTAAAATCTGACAATGGGATTTCATGGAGGAAATAAGGGGAGTGGGAGGGCATAAGGGGCATGAAGTTCTTCAGAAACTCCTGAAGGAATATTCAATAGCTGCCTACTTCTCATCAATCACAAACAGTCCTGAGTTTTCCTCCACAAAGACTTCTGTCTGTGAGGGCCCACTCCCAGATTCCTAAGCACAGAGAAGAGGAAGCCAGAAATTCTAAGAAAAAAAAAATACATAATAGCTACTTTTTTGGCATTTACTATACATAACGCATTATCCTATGTAGTCTTTATCACTGTCTTATAAGAGGAATATTACTCACATGCGACAACCGGAAACTAAGACTTTGAAAGAGAAAGCAATTGCCTGTTTTTTAACTTCTACTTAAACACGTGGATCATCATGAAGGGCCTTTTGGGGTTTTTTTTTCTTTTCCACATTGCCCTTTGTCTCCATTTACAGCTCACTCTCTTGGACCCAAAATCCCAGCAACCCTAAGAGTATAGAAGTCAGGAGCACACTCTAGAGTCCCAAAGTCCCTGTGTTTAAACTCATCACTTACTAGTTGGAAAACCTGTGTATGTGTGCTTGCAACATCAAATCATGTGTCTGAGAGAACATGCCCAAGACCCAACCCTATCTAATAAACATCCTTTATGTAACAAAATTAATTGCCTTGAGAATAAAAATCTTTAAAAAGATGTCTGAAAATATAAGTCAGAACTAAGTACTATGAACACATCCTATCTGGTTAGCTCTACATCAAAGAAAGCATTTTGCAGTCCAGATTGTACCAACTCCTCCCACATGCAGCAACAAATACATGTTGAGCACTGCTGTGGGATAGATACAAAAAGGAGTAAGAGCTGGTCCTCATCCTCAGTAGTTCACAGTGCAGGAAAGGATATACCCAAGTAGACAAGTAAGTAAATGAGTGGCAGGATAGGTTTTAATACAAAGATGGACACAACACAGTGGGGTCACAATGAAAAGGGTGCATTGATAGGAATAGGAATATACTGAGGAACAAAGGAGGGAAAACATCCCCAGCAGAAGGGAAAAGCATGTGTAAGTATACAGGGGCCGGAAGGAACACGTCACCCTCAGGTCACTGCACGTGGTTCACGACTGGAAAACAGGAGTGAGGTGCTGCCGGGGACACAACTGGTCAGGTAGGCTAGGGCTGCTGAGATGGCCTGTCGGTCCCTCAAGAGTTTGGATTTCACCCTGCAGGGAACGGGAAGCCGTTCAAGGTTTTTAATCTGACGGTGATGAGATGCAAAGTTCATGTCACAAAGATAACTTAGGTCACTGTATGGGAAATGGATGGGAGGGAAGTGGGAACAAGGACACGCATGAAAGCTCATGCAGTGGTTCAAGGGAGAGATAACTGGGGCTTAGAACAACAGATTCAAGAGATTTTGTCTGGGAGATGACAAAGAATTTGGTGAAGAGAAAGGGTGTAAAAGAGGAAAGATTTAAAATTATTCCCATATTTTGGGTTTAGATATAGGACAGTAGCCAACGATTCAACAAAGGAAAGGACACTCTCCCTTCAGTGAGCTTGAGAGCACACCATTGAAGCATGTGGGTAATCTAAAGCCCGTGAGTGCATATCTACTAAGTAAGGGAGCCTGGTGAAAGAAACCCTTAGTTCCTATGATCCACTCCCTCTCATTGCTTCATCTCCCATTCTGCTCATGAGGGCTCAGTACAAAAAAAGACCTCCATGAAAGCCCATCCTTCTGCACACCCAGCTGTCTAGGCCCAGATGCAGGCTGTACCCAATTCATCTGGGTGAGCTGTGTGGAATCCTCTTCTTGGGGTTGCTAACATATCACCAGCTTATCACATGAAGCAGCACACCTTTATTTTTTAAAACCACATTGAAAGTAGCTGGGCCTCTAAAGACTCCTGAAATTCATATATGTCCTTAATTAATCTATGGGTCCAAGCGCTGCCAGGCAGTCCACCTGGGTCAGCTGAAGGACATCCACACAGCCTCTCCTGCCCCAGCCCAAGCCATGCAGGCAGCCAGGTCTATCAGCCGTACCCTCTGGGCTCAAGTGTCTTTGGGACTAATTCCCTGCTGGTCACAGCCAGGGAGTACACATAGATTCCCTCTACCTGAGGGAACATTCAGTCTTCTTAATTTTTCACTACAGCCTTTACTTCTCATAGGGATATACACACATATTAGTTATAAGAATGTTCATCAAATCATTGTTTATCATGTCAAAAAGCTGCAAACCATCTGAATTTCCGACAACAGTATAAAAACAGATTAAAGCCTATCTATATCATGGAATACTATGTAGCTCCCAAAATGTTGTTCCATAAATGGATCCATGGATATGAAAAGATGCTCACTACAGAATGCTTACTAGCACATAAGCTCTATGAGGGCAAGGGCGTTGTTTTGTGCATCAATGTACTCCAAATGTCTAGAACAGAACCAGGCATATACCAATCATTCATTAAATATCTGCCGACTGAATCATATAAGAAGTGGGAAAAGCAGGTAACACAAGAGCATGGTTCCATTTCTGTAAAAAGAACCACTATGCACGTAGATATAGAAAAGGATCTGGAAAAATATGCATCAAAATACTATCAGTAGTTTTCTTCTAGGTGGGTAGACTTTTCTATACTATTTTATTTTATTTTAAAGATTTTATTTATGCGAGAGAGAGAGAAAGAGAGCACACGAGCAGGGGGAGGAGCAGAAGGAAAGGGAGAGAGAGAATCTCAAACAGATTCCATGCTGAGCACAGAGCCTGACACGGGGCTCAATCCCATGATCCTGAGACCATGACCTGAGCAGAAACCAAGAGTCAGATTCTTAACCGACTGAGCCTCCCAGGCGCCCCAGTACTCATTTATTTTTTTTTTTTCTGTGCAAAGCTCAAGTCTCTATCATAACATGGACCAAAACAAAAAAGAAACTATTGGGGGTGAGGGATTGGAGGGGAGATTCAATTATAAACTGAGCTCTTGTTTCTCAAATTCACCTATGCTTTGCATGTCAGAATAACACTACATTATCTATCCACAACCCTGCTTGTAACCTGGAACGCTAATTTGCACTAACACGGAACAGTCCCCTTGGCTCTAACCTCATTATCAGCCTGGGTTCCATCTAGTGCCCACAGGACCCCCATCACTCTTGATAGACCCCATTTAGTCCCTCATGACTGAGCTCTACAGAAGCATCCAATTTTCCCTCCAACTGAGAAAGGGACATTTTACTACTCTCTTCACAGAAACAGATTGCCCATGTTTGCAGGACAGTCCTCCTTTCCTTACTACCCCAAGCGTGAGGGTGTGAATGCTTCTCACCCAGTTTCTCCATAGGCATCACCTACCAGGGCCTAGTCCCAGGTGAACTATGACTGCCCTGGAGGAAAACAGGGCAAACAAAAACACTGAAACTTTGTAAAATCAGTTCATGTCAAGTCGTCCGGCTACCAGAGCTAGTGCATATAATCCTCCTCTGGCTGAGCTAATTGGCTTAGCTCACTGATGATTTTATAGCCCCAGAAGCTGTTCTCTGATTGCAAGAATGAGAGTTGCCAAATGATCTTAAACCACAGCACAGACGGGCCCAGTGCCATCAGAATATTTGGGGAAAGAGCAATTTTAAACAAATTCTCCTGTGGGTATAAGGATACTATTCTGTCTAGACTCCTTCTAACACCTGTTGCTCACTCATCCTACCCCGAGTCCACCTCCCCCTTGACATCACCATGGCCAAGACTAACCATGGCCACCTGACCAAGCCCAGAGATGTGGCCACGTGAACAGCAGTTGCAAGCAGCCCAGGCATTGCATGCTCTGGCAAAGCCCATCAGGTCCAGACAGCTCTGCTGCCAGGTATCCAGGAGCCATTGACAGGCCGAGAGCAGACCTGGCAGGCCATTATTTTAAACTTTCAGATGGCCAGCAAAAAGAGTCTTCTTCCTGAGAGTATCACAGCTTTGGTTCTGGCATGCGAACCCACATCAAGTATAGAAAGAGAGGATAGCATGACCCAGCCATTGCACTACTGGGTGTTCCCCAAAGATACAGACCTAGTGAAGAGAAGGGCCATATGCACCCCAATGTTCATAGCAGCAATGTCCACAATAGCTAAATCGTGGAAGGAGCCAAGATGCCCTTCAACAGATGACTGGATTAAGAAGCTGTGGTCCATATATACAATGGAATATTACTCAGCTATCAGAAAGAACGAATTCTCAACATTTGCTGCAACATGGACGGCACTGGAGGAGATAATGCTAAGTGAAATAAGTCAAGCAGAGAAAGACAATTATCATATGATTTCTTTCATCTATGGAACATAAGAACTAGGAAGATCGGTAGGGGAAGAAAGGGATAAAGAAGGGGGGGGTAATCAGAAGGGGGAATGAAGCATGAGAGACTATGGACTCTGAGAAACAAACTGAGGGCTTCAGAGGGGAGGAGGGTGGGGGAATGGGATAGACTGGTGATGGGTAGTAAGGAGGGCACGTATTGCATGGTGCACTGGGTGTTATACGCAACTAACGAATCATCGAACTTTACATCGGAAACCAGGGATGTACTGTATGGTGACTAACATAATAAAAAAAATTTAAAAAAAAAAAGAAAGAAAGAAAGGATAGCAACACACTTGCCCAATCCAGTACATCCCTCCATACCTAAGTGTCCTTTACCATATCCCCAAGAANGAAACAAAGAGAGGATAGCAACACACTTGCCCAATCCAGTACATCCCTCCATACCTAAGTGTCCTTTACCATATCCCCAAGAAGTGGCTGTCTAGCCTATCCTTGAATCCTTCTGGTGACCAGGAAGTTCACTATCTCATGAAACAGCTCACTTCATTTCAGAGCAGTCTTCCTTATACTGAGCTGAATCCTTTCCTATAGCCTTTCCTGCCCCTGCTATACTTCAGAAAGTTACATGGGAAAAAAAATCTCCTGTCTCTCTCATGCAATTCAAATCAACAAAGGTTTCTGCATGAGGCACATAAAACAGTTCAGATACATAGGGAAAGCAAACTCCCCCAGGGAGTTCCTGACAGCTTAGAGCCTGGGTTTTAATATGTCCAGGGGACAAAAGGGTAAGGCTGGGCTTGCACTGGGTTAGAGGTCAGATCTGGGATCACTGCGTAAAGACAGGATTCGAAAGGGTAGTCCTCAGAAAAAAGAAAAGAATGACAGAAGTTGGTATACTGAAAAGATATTGTGTGATTCAAACTAGGTTCTGAATAGAACAGGAAAAAAATTACTTCCCCAATAATTCCCCAAACACAAGTTCACATTCTTTGAAAAAATATTTACACTATATATGTAGGCTGAAAAACTTAAGTTGAGGGGCGCCTGGGTGGCACAGCGGTTAAGCATCTGCCTTCGGCTCAGGGCGTGATCCCAGCATTCTGGGATGGAGCCCCACATCAGGCTCCTCCGCTATGAGCCTGCTTCTTCCTCTCCCACTCCCCCTGCTTGTGTTCCCTCTCTTGCTGGCTGTCTCTATCTCTGTTGAATAAATAAGGAAAATCTTTGAAAAAAAAAAAAAACTTAAGTTGAAATCTTCATTTTAAATGGTCGTTTTTTAATTCGTTTTTTTATTGTGTTATGTTGGTCACCATACAGTACATCATTAGTTTTTGATGCAGTGTTCAATGATTCATTGTTTGGGTATAACACCCAGTGCTCATTACAACACGCGCCCTCCTTAATACCCATCACTGGGCCACCACTACCCCCACCCCTCTCCCCTCTGAAACCCTCAGATTGTTTCCCAGAGTCCATAGTCTTTCATGGTTCATCTCCCTCTCTGATTCCCCCCCTTCAGTTTTCCCTTCCTTCCCCTAATGTCCTCCATGTTATTCCTTAAGTTCCACATATGAGTCAAACTATAGGAAAATTTCTTTCTCTGCCTGACTTACTTCACTAAGCATAATCCCCTCCAGTTTCATCCATGTTGTTGTAAATGGCGGGTATTCATCCTTTCTGATGGCTAAGTAATATTCCATTGTATATATTGGTCCAAAACCAAAGCACATCTTCTCTGGAGGAACACACTTTAAACTCAAGTCTCGGGATTTATCACACAGTTTCCAGAAACAATAACTCAAAATCAAAAATCATCAAACATACAAGGAAATAAGCTACATGATCAAGAATTGGAATAAAGAGGGGCGCCTGGGTGGCACAGCGGTTAGGCGTCTGCCTTCGGCTCAGGGCGTGATCCCGGCGTTATGGGATCGAGCCCCACATCAGGCTCCTCTGCTATG
Source organism: Ailuropoda melanoleuca (assembly GCF_002007445.2). Lineage (NCBI taxonomy): Eukaryota > Metazoa > Chordata > Mammalia > Carnivora > Ursidae > Ailuropoda > Ailuropoda melanoleuca. The sequence continues at coordinate 46,953,271 of NC_048220.1, forward strand.
AGCCTGCTTCTTCCTCTCCCACTCCCCCTGCTTGTGTTCCCTCTCTTGCTGGCTGTCTCTATCTCTGTTGAATAAATAAGGAAAATCTTTGAAAAAAAAAAAAAAACTTAAGTTGAAATCTTCATTTTAAATGGTCGTTTTTTAATTCGTTTTTTTATTATGTTATGTTGGTCACCATACAGTACATCATTAGTTTTTGATGCAGTGTTCAATGATTCATTGTTTGGGTATAACACCCAGTGCTCATTACAACACGCGCCCTCCTTAATACCCATCACTGGGCCACCACTACCCCCACCCTTCTCCCCTCTGAAACCCTCAGATTGTTTCCCAGAGTCCATAGTCTTTCATGGTTCATCTCCCTCTCTGATTCCCCCCCTTCAGTTTTCCCTTCCTTCCCCTAATGTCCTCCATGTTATTCCTTAAGTTCCACATATGAGTCAAACTATAGGAAAATTTCTTTCTCTGCCTGACTTACTTCACTAAGCATAATCCCCTCCAGTTTCATCCATGTTGTTGTAAATGGCGGGTATTCATCCTTTCTGATGGCTAAGTAATATTCCATTGTATATATTGGTCCAAAACCAAAGCACATCTTCTCTGGAGGAACACACTTTAAACTCAAGTCTCGGGATTTATCACACAGTTTCCAGAAACAATAACTCAAAATCAAAAATCATCAAACATACAAGGAAATAAGCTACATGATCAAGAATTGGAATAAAGAAAAAACTGCTGAATCAGAACCATATAGATCACAGATATTATAATTATCAGACACAGAATATTAAGTAAGTACCTTTAATGTGTTTAAAGAAATTAGTAAATTTTTTGAGAATGTAACAAAGGAAAAAGAAAGCTTATCAAAACAAATAATTGAGATTGGAAAAATACCAAAGTAGAACCCCTACAAATAAAAGAATGCAAGAATGGAAATTATAAATTTGGTTGATGAGTGAAACTATATAAAATGGAAAGAGAGGGAGTATTTTTAAAAATACACAAAATACAACATGGAAATACAGAGATGAAAATATTGCAAGAGGTTAAAAGATATGGAGGATAGAATGAGAAGGTCTGACATATGTCTAATCTGAGGCCTAAAAAGAGTAACAGAATGAGGCAAAGCAATATGACTGTTTTTCCAGGAAAAAAATCCACAGATTGAGGTAGCACAGTAAAGCTCAATGAAGATAAGAAAGAAAAAAGGAAAGAAAAAAAAGAAAAAAAGCCTTGACCCATTATAGTGAATCTGTAAACACCAAAAGCAAAGAGATCTTTAAAACAAGCAAAAAGGAAAAAAACAGATTACCTATAAATAATTCAAATCAGACTGACAGATGATTTCTCAATTATAACAATACAAGCCAGAAACCAGTAAAAATGGTTATCTTAAAGTGCTGAAAGGAAATAAATGTCAAACTAGTATTCTCAACCAAATTAAATTTAAAGACTGAGTGAAATAAAGATATTTTCAAAAAGAATCAAAACTTAAAGAGTATGCTACTAGCAGAAATTCACTAAAGAATTTTCTAAAAGATGCATTTAAACAAGAAAATGGGGGCACCTGGGTGGCACAGCAGTTGAGCGTCTGCCTTCAGCCCAGGGCGTGATCCTGGAGTTCTGGGATCGAGGCCCACATCGGGCTCCTCCGCTGGGAGCCTGCTTCTTCCTCTCCCACTCCCCCTGCTTGTATTCCCTCTCTCGCTGGCTGTCTCTATCTCTGTCGAATAAATAAATAAAATCTTTAATAAATAAATAAATAAACAAACAAACAAACAAACAAGAAAATGACACTGGGGCACCTGGGTGGCTCGGTTGGTTAAGCACCTGACCTTCGGCTCAGGTCATGATCTCAGGGTCCTGGGATCAAGCCCCACATCAGGCTCCCTGCTCAGCAGGGAGTCTGCTTCCCCCTCTGCCCCTTCCCCTTGCTCTTATTCGTGTGCTCTCTCTCTCTCTCACTCTTTCTCGCTTCCTCCCAAATAAATAAATAAAATCTTTAAAAAAGAAAAGAAAATGATCCTAAAAAGTAGGTCTTAGATTCAAGGAGGATTGGAGAACAAAGTAAATATTAGTAAACATAAAGTAAACACAAACAAATATTGACTATATAAATAATAACAATTATGATCATCTGAGAGGCTAAAAGATCAATGTAGAACTAAAACAATAAGTCATGGCAACAATTTATAATAAAGAAAAGAAGATTAAAGTTATGGCATTTGATTTCTCATACATAAGGAGAATAAAGATATTATCTTTAGACACTATTAAACATATCTGTTAAAATTTTTAGTGTAACCATTAAAGAAATTGAAATAGAGTATACAATTTCCAAACTACTCATGTTAATCAACATAAAACAAAAGGAAATAAACATTGAAAACATGGGGGGAAAGCATGCAATAAGATAAAAAACAAACCCAAATCAAACAGGAATCATGATATAACATAAATAGATTAAGTTCTCCAATTAGAAGCAAAGATGGTCATTTTCATTCCAGCTATATGCTAACTATAAGAAACAGAAAACATTAAATAATAAGAATGTAGAAACAGTGAAAGTAAAAAGATGAAATATGCCAAGTAAATACTAATTAAAAGAAAGCTGAGATATTCTTATCAGATAAAATACATTTTAAGGCAAAAAAAAAAAAGTATTATTCACTCGTAAGGTAGAACACTCTGAACCCATAAGCCCCTATGAAGTAGGGCTTTAAAGATATAAGGCAGAAGTTAAAGAAACCGCAAAAATTGACAATTCCACTATTATAGAGGGAAACTGTATACACCTCTCTTAGTGAATGATAGATTAAACAGACAATGATAGATTTGCCAGGTTTGCATGTATGACCCAGTTTCCTGGTATAATCCTGGTCTATGCCCATTTCACTGTCATAACTATTAAGAGCACCCTATTTTACACTCAGAAGTGTCTGGTATGGATAATAAATTGTATCATTACTCTACTTATATGTACAATACCATAAAAGCAAAAGTTTTTTCCAAGCATTCTGTGACTCAAATATCAAAAGCCACATTACATTCAGAGATATAATTTTTCCAAAGAGGTGAACAATTCTTTTGGGCAAAATAAGATATGGCATCCTTGGATTTACATGATATGACATTCCTCGAAATTCAGTATATATTAAAGGACGAAGACACTTTAAAAAGTCATGCAGGATGTGGGACAATTCTTCACTGTATGAGGCTGTTCTACACATTTCGGGACATTAAATATTTACTACTTCCGCCCACTAAGTGCCAGTTGTGCATCCTTCAATTATTGTAAGAAAATCAAAACACTCCCAACATGGAGGCTTCACCCCAGTTCAATACCACTGAGTGCAGATGGCAGAGGCAATTAAGAGGCCATTTCATTTCATGTGGACATCAAGAACCTGAGTAATATGCCATGAGCTCTGAAACCTTTTAGTACATACCCTTTTCCTGCAGGTAAAATGCTTCCCTTCAGGCTCCAAAGTAAGTTAGACGGTGGCTCTGAGCCTGAATTTACCATATCTCCATCCTAGAAGACATTTCCAAAAATTATCTTTAAAAAAAATAAACTGTTTTAGAACAGTTTTAAATTGACAGAAAAAAACTGTAAAGATAGTTCCATATACTCTACACCACGTTTTTCCTATTGTTAACATCTTACATCAGTATGGTACATTTGTTAGCATCAATGAACCAACACTGATATATACAATATTGATATAATTTTACAATACTATACAATATTATTATTATCATTATTATTAACTAAAGTCCATACTTTATTCAGATTTCCTTAGTTTTTACCTAATGTCCTTTTTTCGTTCCAGGATCCTATCTAAGATACCACATTATATCTAATAGTCATATCTCCTTATGCTCCCCTTAGCTGTGACAGTTTTTCAGACTTCTCTTGGTTTTGACGACCTTAACAGCTTTGCAGAGTCCTAGTAGGTATTTCATAGAATGTCCTTCACTTGAAATCTGTCTCATAATTGGGGCTGTACTTACATGTTCTTAGGAGGAAGACACCCCTCATCTTAATCACATCATGGCAAGGGTAACTGCTATCAACAGGACTTATCACTGTTTATGTTAATCTTGATCACCTGGCTCAGGTCATATTTATCAGATCACTGTGGAATTACTCGTTATTCTCCTTTTCTAAACTGTACCTTTTGGAATGCACAGTTTACACTTAAGTGGGGGGTAAAGCTCACCCTCCTTGAGGACAGAGTACCTACATAAATTATTTGGAATTCTTCTACATGGAAAATTTCCGCTCTCTCCCATTTATTTATATATTCAATTATTTATTTATATCAGTATGAACTCACGGATATTTATTTCACATTTTGGGTTATGATCCAAAAATATTTTATTTATCTTGTTTCTCAAATTGTTCCAGCTTTTGCCATTTTCCTTGTCTCATATGTCCTTTTTATATACCCTTATTATCGTGGGGGGGATTTGAGGTTTGGGGGTTGGTTTGTTTTTTTGTTTTTTTTTTTGATGTCCTTACTTGCTGGTACTAAAAGATGTTCCAGAATCATCTTGTGTGTATCCTGCAACCACTCCTAGAATCAGCTATTTCTTTACTTCTTTTATTGGAGAATTGCTGTATAGATATACGGCTTGCTATAGGGGTAATGTTGCTTCCAGCCTCCTCAGCTAACAGCAATGAAATATATGTGCATATACTAACACAGGTATATAATCTGCTCTATAAATGTTTCTAAACATAAGCATCTGTATCTATATTAGCCTAAATATATTAGGCTGGGAGTTCATCCTGGTATCTCCAAATCTCCTCCTCCAAGGATCATTCTAACATCCTCTCCTTGCTTATCTGTAACCACCACTCTAACACTGAGAAACTGGGCTCCCACCATCCATCATCCATCTACTTAATCACGTAATTCCAGTATACATGATAGCAGTATCAGAATTGTTAATCTCATGGGAAAGTTTATTAATCTAAGTACAATGCTTATGTACATTTCCATTGGACTTTAGACCCACAGACTGCACCATTTCCAAACTTACTTAGGTCAGCACATTTCCCTCCACCCCATCTCAGTGAAGTTCTCTCATACATTTGTAATGTAGCTGGATTGTTTTGTCACATTCTCTGTTCTATCCTGGGATCTCCTGAACTCCTAACTTATTTTTTTATTTGACTACATTAAGGTTCACTCTTTGTACTCTAAAGTTCTATAGGTTTTGACAAATGCATATTGTCATGTATTCACTATCACAGTATCCTATTAACAGCTGGACCACCCTAAAAAAATTCCCCTATGATGTTCTTATTCAACCCTCCCACCACTAAATCCCTAGCTACCACTGATGTTTTTACCAACCCTATAGTTTTGCCTTTACTAGGATATCATATAATTGGAATCATACAGTACGTAGCCTTTTCAGACTGACTTATTTCATTGGCAATATACATTTATGATTCATACACATCTTTTCATAACTTGATAACTAATTTCTTTTATCACTGAATAATATTCCATTATATGAATATAACACAGTCTTTTCATCATTCACCTACTGAAGGACATCTTGATATTTCCAATTTGGGGCAATTATGAATAAAGCTGTTATAAACATTCATGTATGGGGTTTTTTGAGGGCATAAGGTTTAAATGCTTGTTGGATACCATGGCAAGCTATAATTAAATTTGTATGGAAATTGTCATTCTCGTTTCCAAAGTGGCTATATCATTTTGCAATGAATAAGAGTTCCTTGTGCTCTGCATGCTTGTCAGCAATTCGTATTGTTAGTTTTTTAGATTTTGACCACTCTAACAGGTGTGGGATGGTATCTCAGTGTTGTTTTAATTTACAATTTCCTAATGACAAATGATGTTTAGCATCTTCTATAGGCTTGAAATCTATACAACTTCTTTGGTAAAGTATCTTTTCAGATCTGGTTTCCATTTTCTTGTTGAGTTTTAAAAGTTTTTGCATATTTTAGATACAAGTCCTTTATAAGATATGTGTTTTGTAAATAATTTCTGCCTATCTATGGTTTGTCTTTTCATTCTCTTAATAGCATCTTTCAAAAAGCAGAATTGCTGATTTTAATAAAATTCAGTATCATATTTTCTTTCGTGGATTGTGCTTTTAGTGTTGTATCTAAAAACTACGAACCAAACACAAGGTTACCTAGACTTTTCTCACATTTTTCTTCCAGAAGTTTTATAGCACTGCAATTTACACTTAGGTCTATGACACATTTTGAGTTAGTTTTTGCGAAAGCTATGAGATCTGTGTGTAGCTTCATGTTTTTGCATATGGACATCCAATTGTTCCAACACCATCTGTTGCAAATACGATCTTCTCTACATTAAATTCCCTTTGTCTTTGTTAAAGATCAGTTGATTATATTTGTGTTAATCTATTTCTGGGTTCTTGTCTGTTCCATTGACCCCTGTGTCTATTCTTCAGTATTGTATTGGCTATTCCATATAAACTTTAGAATCAGTTTGTTAATATTTACAAAATAACTTGCTGGGATTTTGACTGAGATTATTTTGAATTTATAAGTCAAACTGGAAAAAATTGATGTCTCAACAATATTGAATCTTCCATGAACACAGAATATCTCTCCACTTATTTATATTTTTGTTTTTTAATTAGTTTTATTTTGTACTGAATATAGTTCCTATATATTTTGTTGGGATTACTCCTGCTCATTTTTTGCTGCTATAAATGGTATTTATAATTTCAAATTCAAATTGTTCCCATCCATATAGGTATGCAGGTAACTTATACAGAGTATTCCTAACTCATCCCTCCTATCTCTTAGGACAGTGCTATCATTCATTTCATTTATTCATATGCTATAATCACCCAATACACTGTTGCTATTAATGTTTTAAATAAATGGGTATCTTTTAGATCAATTAAGAATAAGATAACAGTAAAAGATATTCTTTATTCCTTTTCCAACATCTTTCTTTATGTAGAGCTGAGTTTCTCACCTATTTCATTTTCCTTCTACTTGAAGAACTTCTTTTAACAGTTCTTACAAAGATCTGGTGGTCATAAATTTCTTTAGGTTTTTTTTAGTAAGATGTCTTTCTTTCTTCTTCACTTTTGAAGGATAATTTCACTGTATATAGAATTCTAGGTTGGTAGGGTTGTTGTTCACACTTTAGATATTTCACTCCATTCTCTTCTTGCTTGCATGGTTACTGATGAGAAGTTCACTGTAGTTCTTATCCTTGTTCCTCTCAAGCAAGATGTTCTTTCTTCTGGCTTCTTTCAAGACATTTTCTTTGTCTTTGATGTTCTGCAGTTTGAATATGGTATGTCAAGCAGGTATTTTTCCTGCTTGGTGTTTTCTGAGCTTCCTGGATTTGTTCTTTGATGCCCATCATTAAGTTTGGAAAGTTCTTGGCCATTATTTGTTCTGTTCTCTATTTCTTCTTCTGGTATTCCAATTATACATATGTTACACCTTTTGAAATTATGCCTACAATTCCCAGATGATCAGTTCTATTCTTTGTGGCAGTTTTTTCCATTCTTTATTAATTTGCATTTCAGTTTGGGAAGTTTCTATTGACCTTTCTTCAAGCCCAATGATTCTTTCTTTGGTTGTGTCCAGTCTACTAAAGAAGCCATCAAAGACATTCTTCATCTCTGCTGCAGAGGTTTTTTTATTTCTAGTGTTTCCTTTAATCCTCTCCTAGAATTTTCCTTTCTCTGCTTACATTATTCACATGTTCTTGCATGCTTTCTACTTTTTCCATTGGAGCTCTTAACATACAAATCATGGTTATTACTTTAAAATCTGCATCTGATGATTCCATCACCTGTGTCATATCAGCATCTGGTCCTGATGCTTGTTCTCTCTCTCCAGGCTATTTCATTCTCGCCTTTGACAAGGCTTGTGGCAAAGCATGAGAGAAAAATAGCATCCAATCATCATATGATTTATTCCCATCTTTTAATGGGCCTGTGTCTCTGGACTGTAACCTTCACAAATTCATCTAGCTTCCCTCCACTCTCCCTCCAGAAAGAATGGCTGGAGGGAGCTGAAGAAAAAAGAATGTCCTTTCCCCAAGGACATAAGGCTTTGGCAAAGTATTTTCCCATGGAGAATAGGCCTTTGTTAGGGAACACACTCTTGGCATATCACAATGACTACTCATCCCCTCCTTCTGCCAAAGTCACAGAGGATTTTTCCTGGATCTTCACCATGAGAAACTGGTGGTATTCCTAAAGGTAAAACTCACAAAAGCGTGAGGGTCTCCCTAATACTGCAGCACTAGGAGTTTCTCACTCTCAGGCTAGCCCACACTTAGCTTCCTGTAATTCATCAATTACTCCTTAATTACCAAAATTTCCAGCAGCTTCTTCTCCAAATATGTAGTTCTCAGGTGTGGCTGTTTGGATTCACCTGTTTCTCCAGTTTTCAGGGTGGTGATTTGCCTGGCAACTTCATTCCTGTGATGGGTATGAGAAAAGTCACTGATATTCACTTTGGTCAGTTTTTTCCTGTAAAAACAGGAGTGATGACTTCTAATCTAAAGATGTTTCAGAGCTGAAACTGAAAATCTAAAAATTATCCATTTTAATTAGAAAAAAATTTAAGCAAGATAAGCAAAATGTGGTAATTGTTGAAGCTGAAGATAAATTTATAGGAGTTCTTTATAAAATCTCTACTTTTAATAATATGTTTGGAAAATTTCCATAACAAAAGAAAAGTTTGTTTTTAATAAAAATTATTGCTAAGCATCTGAAACAGGTCAGCTTTAATTAAGAGGGCTAGGGAGGAAAAAAATCAGTCATTAGTCAACGATATTTACTAAATGTCTAATATATGCCAAGGACTATGCTATTTGGAATTAAGAGATGAAGACTATTGTTTCCTACCCTTGTGAGCTTAGGAAATGCTGGCATTAAATAAGTAATTACGAGCTAATTACTTGTGCTAGGTGCTAGAAAGAAGTTTGTTGTTTTTTGTTTTTGTTTTTGTTTTTGATGGTGCTGTGGGAGCAGATAACAGAGAATAGAGAACCTAGCCTGATCTGAAGAGTCAGAGGAGGTCACCTCAAAGACTATCAGAAAAGATGGTGCAGGAGGAACCCCTTGGCTGTGCCTAACTCTAGGAGACCCAACAGTGTGGATCAACAATAAAACGTGAAGATATACTGGATCCAAGGGCTGGCCTCCAAGGGTAGACATAATAATGATAATGTTAGGGGCGCCTGGGTGGCACAGTCATTAAGCATCTGCCTTCGGCTCAGGGCATGATCCCAGCGTTCTGGGATCGAGCCCCACATCAGGCTCCTCCGCTAGGAGCCTGCTTCTTCCTCTCCCACTGCCACTGCTTGTGTTCCCTCTCTCGCTGGCTGTCTCTGTCAAATAAATAAATAAAACCTTAAAAAAAAAAAGAGATGACAAAAAAAATAATAATGATAATGTTAAAGATAAAAAGAGTAAGAATGTTTCAAAAGCAAGCAAGCTTTCCATAGGTAGGAATCCCAGTAAAGTCTCAGACCTCTGACCACCTGAATTTAACTTGCACAACAAGGTGAGATTTTCACAACTCATTCTTGCTTTCTATAGATATTAACTTTTTCACGAACCCTCCTTCCCTACTACACAAATTCTCTTTAGATACCAGTAAACTCTGATTTATTTGTTTTTTTTAAAGATTTTATTTTTATTTATTTATTCAACAGAGATAGAGACAGCCAGTGAGAGAGGGAACACAAGCAGGGGGAGTGGGAGAGGAAGAAGCAGGCTCACAGCGGAGGAGCCTGATGTGGGGCTCAATCCCATAATGCCGGGATCACACCCTGAGCCGAAGGCAGACACTTAACCGCTGTGCCACCCAGACGCCCCTAGTAAACTCTGATTTAATTTGTAGTTTTGTTCCTGGAGTAATCCCAGAGAAGGATTGAGACTTCATGTTAGAGAAAAAAAAAAAAAAAAAAAAAGGAGCGAGGCAATGAGAAAAGATTGAAATTTTGGAACTACCTCCTCAGGTGTGCTTTGGTTGCAACACATAAATTAATGCAAGTTACATGTCTTTTGTGTGTAACATTTTCCTCAGCTGGCAAAATGTTACACACAGAAATTATGCCACTTAACCAACTCTAGTGGGAACTATTATTAACCAAGTTAAAAAAATGATGTCTGTATAAGTACTATTAATTTATTCTATAACTGATGAAAATTTATGATGGCAATTATTAAAACATAGATTGATCACAAATTTAGAGCAACATCCAAACTTCCCAAATTATTATTAATTTATAATTTTTTAAATAACAGCAATTAATCATCATTATTATTATGGTTAAATGATAATGATTTTTAATATGGTATCATATGTTTGCTCTAAACAATAAGAGGAGCACTAATCTTTTATGGTGAAACTAATAAGACTAATAATGGAAGAGTGACGACTGCTAATCACTTCCCATTATTAGTATGAAAATACCCAAATCATCAAAAATCCAGTGAAATACAATCTAGTAAAGGCATATGGCCAAAAAAGTGATCTGTTTTCATCAAGTTGACCAAATCAGGATTATAGGTCAGTGGTCCACAACACCAGCTGCCCATTAGAAAAGACTGTGGATCTTTAAAAAAAAAAAAAATCAATGCCCAGCCCCCACCCCCAAGGAATCAGATTTAATCAGCCTGGGTGTGGCCAAGTTTTTGAAAGTTCCCTGGGAAATTCTAATGTGCAGCCAGAGTTGAGAACCACTGCTGCAGATGTTTGGTTTTCATGCCTGAGAATGTAGATGAATTTGCTCTTAGGGGCACATTGAATTCAGAAACCCACTTGCCCAGCCTCTGTCAATCAAGGCTGTGTATAGCAGAGGAAGAGTTGTTAGTTTTAGTTGTCAGGGAATTTTCTTCATGGAAGAGAAGTACATTAAAATACCAAATTACAGTATTTACATATTTCGTGTTTTTTTTCCAACTGCGTTCCCATAGCAACTAAATCCATTTGCTCCCTACTTTCTTCTGAGTTATTTTCCATCATGAGCCATGCTTTATTAGAGAGGCAAACAGTTTGCCCTCTGAAATGACTGTTTTGCTGTTTACTATTTCTTTGCCAGAGAACTCAACTGAGTTGCATCATCCTTACTCCTGCGTTCCCCGAATTTGATCAAGTTAGCTTTGCTGGTTTGGGCACAGATAGTGACCCTGACCCCTTTCCTCCATCTGGAGCACTCCCTGGGTTTTTTCCAATAAGCTGGCCAAGAAAAGGCAAGTGGAGGGGAAGGCTTCCCTCAGGGAACCTGTGACTGGGGGGGGAAAATGCAAGTGAGGAATCGATTAAATTCCAAACAGTGACCAATTAGCCTAAATCAGCAGTGGATGAAGGCTAACCCAGCTCCTTGGGACCTCACTACGTTTGGCCAGGCAGGCACATGGGTGGAAAGGCATCATTGTTGCAGATGGCCACCTGCTAGCAAGTGGGCAGAAACTGATTGCTGCTCCAGCCTGAAAGAATTACCTGAATGCTCTGAGACAAGGTTCAAAGGAGTCATAGGACACTGAGATTTCTCTGTGATTTCACCCAGACTTGGCAGACTGCAGAGCCTGTTTGTTTGAAATGATGACATTTCACTTGTTAATGGGGCTCTGCTTTGCAAGGGGACAGGGATGCCAAAGGAGACTGCAGGAGGGAGGCACCAGGCGCAAGTCTTCGGGGCAGCTCCCCTGCCTGACGCCTGATGCCAGGATGGACCTGGGCTGCCAGCACCAGAAGAGAGACAAACGAGTGGCACCAGAGACCAGATGATGCTTCAAAATGGTCTCTTCTCACTTGCTGACTCAGAAGCCTCCTTCTGTGCCAGCGGCATTAATGGAAAAGACTGGCTTCCTCCTCTCTCCCAGATGGCAAATAAAATCCAGAGCTGTGGTTCAAATGCCCCCTGGACAAAGGGGCTGGTACCCCAGGCAGCATCTCAGAAATCAGCAACAGAAATCACACAGTGGGTTTCCCTCCCACCCATAGGATCCCAGTGCAACTTACATATGTGCGTTAGTTACACTGCTTATGCCAGGCTCTGAGGGTCACAGATAAAGTCCTTCAGGAGCCTTCTACAACATGATTGACTCAAGAATAACCCCCAGTGTCAGTTAGGGTCCCAGTAGGAAACAGCACAGTCAAATTGGATAATTTGAGGAGAGTTTCATTAAGGGACAACTGAAAACGGTATGGGCAGAGGGTAGGAAAAAGCACAAGAGATGGTGTGCAACCTCAGAACTAGGACACTGATACTGCCCTGGGCCTGACCGGCAGAACCCAGAGATTCAGAAAAGCTGTGTGGAGCTGACCGGAGTTGAGACCTTCAGCTGAGGGAGAAAGCCAGCACACCAGGAGCACAGAGCAAGAGGGGCAACCAAGTGAACACCCGGACCTCATTCTCCTCTCTCTTTTCCATCTGTTGCCAGAGCTCCCACTGCCCAACCCAACTAGAAGCTGAGGGCACTGCAGCTCATTGATGCTGCCCACACAGGTCAGCCTCTTGAGGCACCAGACAAGGTGAAGTGGGGAAAAAGAATCTGGGAGGGCAGGTAAAGACATAAAGCTGCTGAAATACCCCATGACAGAGATACATTCGTTCTGCCATTGCCAGATCCCTCCCAGATGCCAGCCAACACGAGGACAACAGTTGAAAGGGAACACCAAGGGCTTGCGTTATGTTTGACCACAAAGAAGGCAAGTAGAAGCCTGGCTTCCACAAGGACACAGCTCATGATGCTACTGAGAGCACAGACACAAGCATCCTAGCCCTCTTCCGTGGTATACATCAGACTTGAATCACCCCAGGCTTGCATTTTACATTCTTCCTGCTCAAAAGGAAATCATGAGCACCCTGACAGGCCCACTTCACATGGAACATTTCATGATTACCTATTTAGAAAGGAAAAAGTAAAGGGAAGCCCCATTATTCTGAAGTTTGTTGTCCTTTGCACTGAGAATATGCAGCCTCAAAGTCAGGCCTTAGGAGTCTGACCAGATGATACTTGATGATTCAAAGTCTGGTGCCTAGGAAAATCTACAAGACTAGTGGTCCCCATTCTGGTGGAGCTGGGGGAAGAGCAGGTGTTTGAAACTGGATGTACAGGAGGATACGGAGGCAACAGCACCTTTGAGGCGGTGCGCGGAGGCACCAATCATTATAGCATCTATTTCTGTCTCCTTCTCTACGGCCACTGCTGTAGTTGGGCTGCCCAGAATGTTTGAGTTTGGGCTTCTGCTTGTATTACAGGGAACCTGAAGAGTGAACACCGTGTATGGCTCCCAAAAAGGTTTGTCCAAATACTAATGGTGACAATGGGAAGTATCTCAACTTTTTTAAATTCAAGATTACATACAGACTTGACGGCTCATTCTCTACAGCAATTTAGTCATAAAAATTCAAAATTTCATGTCCTGGATTTCAAAGCTAGCCTACATCTACACCTTATTGGTTCAGCTCTGAAACTGGCCCACTGCAAGTTTATTAACAAGAAGACAAAATTTACCAAACTGTTCAAAGGAAGAGAACATGCAGTAGTAGAAATCAGATTCTAATTAATTTAGACTCTCCGTGCTTTGCACTGCTTTTGTTCAACATGTTAATTTTTTCCTAATTGCCTGCCTCATAAGGCATCTCGTACACTGATCATCTAAGAATCGTCTTTGTTGTACTCCATACCTACAGTGAGCATATTTTCCCAAGTAAATATTCAGATTACCACCTTGTGCTAACCTGGAAAACATGTGGTCACCATGGTTATGATACATACAAAGGCACTCTAGGGGTAACAACATCCACAATAATAGCCAAAAATAGTCTCCCAAAAGCCGCTCTTTAACCCATGAACCTGTTCTCCAGGAAACTTGATTCCTGCAATCAGAGTGGTTCAGAGTTAAGTTCAGACAAATGGGGGCATTTGTCACTTCCTTTGCACTTTCATCCTTCTGTGCCCCCCCCATATCCAACCATCACCTCTGTTTCACCTCGAAACAACACAGCAAACGTGCTGAACACAAACAATACCCTCCCTTCTGCTCTCAAGCCATGGAACTTCTCCACTGTGGTCACGCAAGCAACAGCATTACGTGCAGTGTGGTAACCCACTCGGCCCAGACGTCTGAGATCACCAACGTGGAGAAAGACCCTCTGGTTTTCTATCTTTCATCTGTTCTCTATTACAAATGATATTCAGGTCTTCACCACTCTCATCTTTTTTCCAAAGTCAAGTCAGTAACAAGAAGCCCTTGGACAGCCATATGTTGTCTTGTGTGACTGTAGAGAAGGTTCTGGGGAGGAGAAATACAACTGGGCCCAACTGGAAGGGCAGAATTCATCATCCTCCATCCACTGGGTTTGTAGTTGGATACAAGACAAAGGATTTGTGTAACCTTTCCTGTCAGTAATGGGCAGCTATCGCCAGTTTTTAAGCAGGAATGCAGATTAATCAAAGCTAACTTTGATGGCCATGTGAGGGATGAAAAGGGAGGAGTGGGGACCTAAAACTATACAGGTGGGACACCAGGTGAGAGAAGATGACAGCCCAACTACAGCAGTGGCCGTAGAGAAGGAGACAGAAATAGAGAACATCTGAAAAGAAAACTGTTCAACATACTCAAATGTTATCGTGAAGTTAAAGAGAATAAGATTTTTTGAATTTAGCCATTTGACTTTGTGGCTGGTGTTAAGAAAAGGAAAAGGACGTGATCCCTTTTCTCAGAAAACTTTTACTCTAGTTGAGGAGCACAAAAATTTCACTAAGTGTCTAGAATACACTTTAATGTCTTGAAATATATGTTAAATGACTAAGAAGATACTCTTCTATCTTTTTTTTTCCTTCCCACCTCCTCACATTTTTCTTCCCAGAGAACTATCTTTTCCCAGCAGATGACAGGTCGCCACAAAAATCAATAATATAGTTTATGAGTTTCCTTAACTTAAAGATATTTTTCTTTCCTTGTGTTGGTTTGAACCTCACTTACCATATTAAGTGGTAGGGTTTATTGTGTTTTACTTTTTTTTCATTGTATTTTGTTGAGAGGAGGGAGCTGGAATGCAGGCAGAACGATAAAAGATTCTTTTGCCCCTTTCCTGGTCACTTGAAAAGGCAATCCCAAAGGATGAGTATTTACTCCTGACAAGGCAAATTCTAACTCCACTGGAACAAAAACACAAATATGCAGCTACAAACCAAATCTTTTCTCCAAAACACTAGGCGTAGGACTATGTGGTCAGCCAAATTCTTGGAAGACGTAGTTCCTCAAAGGGGATCCCAGGGTGCTCCAAGAAGAGATAATAAAAACTCTCGCTTAAATTACTTGCATGTAAGCCCAAAATTCAGAGGTGTCCAAGGTGTAAAGTTATGAAACCGTGAGATTGATTCTGCAAAGCACACAGAAACAACCAAAAAAACAGAAACAAATCTGTTTTGATATTATAAAGCAACTATCAAATATCATAAAATCCTCTCAAAGTCCTCTGTTCTCTACCCTGAGCCTCATTTCATTAAAATGTCCCAAACCACCTTGTGGAAATGTTTTACATGTCAACAAAGACGCAAACAGTAACCAGAGGAGACAAAGAAAAATCGAGCTTAGACTTACAGGTTTATATATAGGGTGGCCAGACATTCTTTTCCTTCTTCTGCCCTTTGCACTCGCATTCTCTAGATCAAATGTCTAATTGCTATGCTGAATGCTTGAGTGCCTCTGCATACAATATATCACCTCCTGTCGAAACCCACATTGTCGTCCCCCTGCTTTTGGGTAGTCTTCCCACCCTCGATTACTAGCGTTGTGGTGGGTTTTGCTTTCATTCCTCAGCTACATACACTAAATTCCATCCAGAGCACTTACTCGCCTGGCTTGTTTGGCATCGTTCCACATGCGTCTGCATTCCTGTAAGGGTAACATCTTCGTCCCCTTCCATTTCCCCTCTTTTCCATTTCCTACGATTTTCTCTGTTTCTGTTCTTGGGCCAACCCTCCCTGCAGCTACATGTGTTTTCAAATCTGCCCTGTATTTTTAAATTATCCTGGTATTCTTAGCCTTTGGGCTTTCAGGACTCATTCAAACTCTCTCATCTTTCTTCTGCCGCCTTTCCAATTATTTCTGGGTCTCGTTTTGCATGGTCTACCCATAACTTCTTTCTAAGTAAAATTTACTTTCTAAACAGTGAAATGCTCTACCAGAATCAATGGTTTCTGTAACGTGTCCTTAAAGCACAAATTCAAAGCCTTCATGATGACTGATCTACCCATTTGCTTCTAGTCTGGCTTATTCAGAGTTCTATTATCTCCTCTCGGTATTAGAGTCAGGGAGCACATTCTCCTATTAGAAAATGTTCCCAAGAATGGGAAACTCGTGCTAAGAGTGAGACTGTACAAATGGCCAGTTACCTGCATCTCTTCTCCTAGTCTCCTATGGTGCTTGCCTTCCCCACAATCTAATCATCCTCACCAAAAGGAATTTCTGAGCCTTTCACAGGCACATACACAAAACACTAGATTCACCCTGGGAGCCCATTAGTGAAAATTAACCAGTAATTATCCCACATTCCATGTGATCCTCCTTGTCTTCATATTGGTCTTGATGCTCAATAGTCAGATGTGTGGTTTCAATTATCTAGGATTCACCCTCCTTCTCACTATTGTGAGCTGACACAGCTGGATGAAAGCCCTCACTGAGTAGGGATAGTCTTGGCATCTCGATGAGTACAGTATAAGATCATATTTAACACCCATTTAGTTTTAGTTCAAAACACAAATTTTAAATGCCACAGAAAGCAGATTTATGGATCATTCTGCCTAATGCTCTGCTTACGATAACAACACTACAGACATATGCTAAGATATTCCTACCTCAAAAAAAAGGACTATAATATAAGAATATTCATAAGATGCCAGTTTGAACCCATGTATTAACTTCCCTTCTTCCATATATTCCCACTAAAATAGCCAAAGAAAATTAAAATGAGGGAGAAAACATCTATGTCAACCCTGGAAAACAGGGAAAGTTGTGACAAATATTTGGCAAAAAAATTGTTGTGAACTTTTTTACTAGGAAAATATAAAATAACAAAATTGACTCAAGAAGAGATAAGAAATATAAATAAGCTAATATCATCAAAGATACTAAAAATACCATTGAGAAATTGTCAAACCATACAGGACATTCTAATGCTATTTAATCTGTTAAAGAGACTAGAAAAAAGATCAAAATTTTCCAGTTCAGTTTTAAAAACCAACTAGCATAACCCTGGCACCAAAAATCTGGCAAATACAGCACAGAAATCTATAGACCAACATCACTGAGGAATGCTCATGTAAATATTTTAAGAAATATTAGCAAATCAAATCAGCAACATATTTTTAAAATAATAAGCCATAACTGCGATAGATTAAAGATGACTCCAAATTCTTTGCTATTCCTCCCATTAGGGAATGGAGGCTAATTCCCTTCCACTTGAATCTGGGCTGACCTTAGCAACTTGCTTGACCAACAGAACTCTGCAGAACTTCTGTGGTTAGAGCCAAAGAAACAGTCAAAAAAACTAAGAGGCAGCCCACAGAATGGGAGAAAATATTTGCAAATGACACTACAGATAAAAGACTGGTATCCAAGATGTACAAAGAACTTCTCAAACTCAATACACGAGAAACAAATGATCAAATCAAAAAATGGGCAAAGGATATGAACAGACACTTTTCCAATGAAGACATACAAATGGCTAACAGACACATGAAAAAATGTTCAAAATCATTAGCCATCAGGGAAATCCAAATCAAAACCACATTGAGATACCACCTTATGCCAGTTAGAATGGCAAAAATTGACAAGGCAAGAAACAACAAATGTTGGAGAGGATGTGGAGAAAGGGGATCCCTCTTACACTGTTGGTGGGAATGTAAGTTGGTACAACCACTCTGTAAAACAGTGTGGAGGTCCCTTAAAAAGTTAAAAATTGAGCTACCCTATGATCCAGCAACTGCACTACTGGGTATTTACCCCAAAGATACGGATGTAGTGAAGAGAAAGGCCATATTCACCCCAATGTTCATAGCAGCATTGTCCACAATAGCTACATTGTGGAAGGAGCCGAGATGCCCTTAAACAGATGACTGGATTAAGATGATGTGGTCCACATATACAATGGAATATTACTCAGCCATCAGAAAGAACGATAACCCAACATTTGCAGCAACATGGACGGGACTGGAGGAGATTATGCTAAGTGAAATAAGCCAAGCAGAGGAAGATAATTATCATATGGTTTCACTCATTTATGGAACATAAGAAATAGCAGGAAGATCGGTAGGAGAAGGAAGGGAAGAATGAAGGGGGGGTAAACAGAAGGGGGAATGAACCATGAGCCACTATGGACTCTGGGAAACAAACTGAGGGCTTCAGAGGGGAGGAGGGAGGGGATTGGGATAGGCCGGTGATGGGTATTAAGGAGGGTACATATTGCATGGAGCACTGGGTGTTATACGCAAACAATGAATCATGGAACACTACATAAAAAACTAAAGATGTACTGTATGGCGACTAACATAACATAATAAAAAATTATCATTAAAAATATATTAATTAGTTAAAACTTTTAAAAAGATAAATAAAAATTTTTTAAAAAAGAACTTCTGTGGTTAGGTCATAAGGAATCTTGCAGCTTCCATGTCTGTTGAAAAAGAAAACTGCATGATAATATATGTAGTTGGAGTCCACTTGGATAAATTAAATAAATAAACAGGGAAAAAAGTATCAAATTTACTTACCAAAATATCAATAGTTATTCTAAGAAATTGTAGGGGTTTTTTTAACTATTAAAAATATCATATATATGATTTTTCTAATTTTCCTCCAATAGACATATGTCATTTTTGTGATTTAAAACAGTGTGGGCATATTTCTTAAATATACCCACTGTAGACCATATACTCTTGAGTTTATCTGAGCCCTTCTTGAATACTATCATACTGTGACCTAAGTACATCTTAGAATGAAGAATTTCGGTATTTTACTATGAATGTGCAAAACTTTTACACTTTCTTTTGTCTTTAAACTACCATTAGTATATGTTCCTTACTCTTACTTTTCTGAGTTGTTATTCACCTGATTCTTTCCCTTCAGGACACTATAGACCTTTTATCATATCCCACTCCACTTTCATCTTCACAGATTGAAAACATAAAGTAGCCCGCTGATTCCTCATAAAGAAGCACTTGCTGGACTTAGTTAAGATGGCGGAGGAGTATGGGGCGCCTGGGTGGCACACCGGTTAAGCATCTGCCTTTGGCTCAGGGCGTGATCCTGGCGTGATGGGATCGAGCCCCACATCAGGCTCCTCTGCTGTGAGCCTGCTTCTTCCTCTCCCACTCCCCCTGCTTGTGTTCCCTCTCTCGCTGGCTGTCTCTATCTCTGTCAAATAAATAAATAAAATCTTTAAAAAAAAAAAAAGATGGCGGAGGAGTAGGGAACCCCTTTTTCAGCCGGTCCCCTGAGTCAAGTTGGATAGGTACCAGACCAGCCTGAACATCCATGGAATCAGCCTGAGATGCAGGAAGATACATCTGGATCTTTACAAATGAATATCTCCAGTGCTGAGTATTGAGGTAGGAAGCGGGGAGCCGTGAAACCATGCACAGATATCGGAAGATAAACCAAAGGGGGAGGGAGCCACCGCATTCAGGTGCCGGGAAGCGGTAGCCCCCTGCACGAGGGAGCGGGCGTCCACGGACGGCACCCGCGAGACAGCAGACTGAGACCGTGAGCCGGGAGCGCGCTCCACCAGGTATCTCACGGAACTCCGGATTCCCGGTTTGCTCACTGGATCCAGACTGAGACCGGGAACTCTGGGAGCACGCGCAGGGCGGCTGGCGGCTGGCGGCATTAGAAACACAAAGGACAGAGACGCGCCGGCCCTGGAAGTGAGGGCTGGGACACCAGGTGTGGGGCACGCATCCTGGGATGCTGCAGGATTGAGCAGCACCAACAGTAACAGAGTTAAAGTGGCCAGAACATCAGTGAAGAACGGGCCGCAATCCCTCTGTTCTGAGAAAGAGGCTGAGATTCGGCCGCTGCTGCTCTCTCAGAAGAGGCACAGCAGACTGCCAGGGAAAGCCGTCAGAGAACAAAAGCCTGGAAATACCAGCTCACAGCGGGCCCATCCCCATCCCCCCTCGCAGGGGACGCGGAGACTCTACCCAAACAGGGTTGCCTGAGTATTGGCGCGGCCGGCCCCTCCCCCAGAAGGCAAGCTGAAAAATCAAGAAACCCACAACCCAGGGAGCCTGGGTGGCGCAGTCCTTAAGCGCCTGTCTTCGGCTTAGGGCGTGATCCCAGCGTTCCAGAAAGGAGTCCCTCATCGGGCTCCTCTGCTGGGAGCCTGCTTCTTCCTCTCGCACTCCCCTGCTTGTGTTCCCTCTCTCGTTGGTTGGCTCTCTGCCACATAGATAAATAAATAAAATCTTTAAAGAAGAAGCCCACATCCCTAAGATCCCTATAAAACAAGGGCTCACGGCCTGGGTCCCAGTCAATAATTTGGGCTCTGGACAACCCCGCAACCTCTCCTCATCAGAATGACAAGAAGGAGAAGCCCCTCCCCAGCAAAGAAAAGAGAGTGAGTCTGTGGCCTCTGCCACAGAAATAATGGATATGTATGTAACCAAATTATCAGAAATGGAATTCAGAGTAACAATGGTCAAAATGATGAGTAGACTTGAAAAAAGTATTAACAAAAATGTTACTGAGAATATAGAATCCCTAAGGACAGAAATGAGAGTGAATCTGGCAGAAATTAAAAATTCTATGAGCCAAATGCAGACAAAACTAGAGGCTCTGACGGCCAGGGTCACCGAAGCAGAGGAACGTATTAGCGAATTGGAGGATTGGTTAGTATAGGAAAAAACAAAAATAGAAGCTGGTCTTTTAAAAAATCCATGACCACGAATGTAGGTTACAGGACATTACTGACTCAATGAAATGATCCAATGAAAGAATCATCGGCATTCCCAAGGGGGTGGAGAAAAACAGAGGTATAGAAGAGATATTTGAACAAATTGTAGCTGAAAACTTCCCTAACCTAGCGAGGGAAACAAACATTCGTGTCCAAGAGGCAGAGAGGCCCTCCCAAGCTCAACCACGACAAACCTACGCCACGTCACGTCATGTCATAGTGCAATTCGCAAATATTAGATCCAAGGATACAGTATTGAAAGCAGCCAAGGCAAAGAAATTTCTCACGTACCAAGGCAAAGGTATCAGAATTACGTCAGACCTGTCTACACAGACCTGGAATGGGAGAAAGGGTGGGGGGGGGCTTGGGGGGGCATTTTTAAAGCTCTTTCAGAGAAAAACATGCAGCCAAGGATCCTTTATCCAGCAAAGCTGTCATTCAGAATTGATGGAGAAATAAAGACGTTCCAAAATCGCCAATCATTAACCAATTTCGTAACCACGAAACCAGCCCTACAGGAGATATTAAGGGGGGCTCTATAAAGGTAAAAAGGCCCCAAGAGTGATACAGAGCAGCAAGTCACAACCGATACAAAGACTTTAAAGAGAAATGGCATCATTAAAATCATATCAATCAGTTCTCAGTGCCAATGTAAATGGTTTAAACGCTCCCATAAAACGCCACAGGGTTGCAGATTGAATAAAAAGACATGACCCATCCATTTGCTGTCGACAAGAGTCTCATTTTGAACGCAAAGTTGCATTCAGACTTAGAGGAAGGGGATGGAGTACCATCTTCCATGCAAATGGACCTCAAAAGAAAGCTGGGGTAGCAATTCTCATATCAGACAGATTGGATTTTAAACTAAAGACTANAAAAATCTAAAATGCAGTTTCTATATTCTCACCTCAAGAAACTGGAACAGCAACAGAGGGACAGGCCTAACCCACTGACAAGGAAGGAGTTGACCAAGATTAGAGCAGAAATCAATGAATTAGAGACCAGAACCACAGTAGAGCAGATCAACAGGACTAGAAGCTGGTTCTTTGAGAGAATCCATAAAATTGATAGACCACTGGCAAAACTTGTCCAAAAACAAAGAGAAAGGACTGAGATTATTAAAATTATGACTGAAAAGGGAGAGGTCACGACCAGCACCATTGAAATTGCAAGGATTATTAGAAACTTTTATCAACAGCTATATGCCAAAAAACTAAACAATCTGGAAGAGATGGAGGCCTTCCTGGAAACCTATAAACTACCAAGACTGAAACAGGAAGAAATAGATTTCTTAAATAGGCCAATTAACTATGAAGAAATTGAGTCAGTGATAAACAACCTTCCAAATAATAAAACTCCAGGCCCAGACGGTTTTCCTGGGGAATTCTACCAAACATTCAAAGAAGAAATAATACCTATTCTCCTAAAGCTATTTCAAAAAATAGAAACAGAAGGAAAGCTACCAAACTCATTCTATGAGGCTAATATTACCTTGATCCCCAAACCAGGCAAAGACCCCCTCAAAAAGGAGAATTACAGACCGATTTCTCTAATGAATATGGATGCCAAAATCCTCAACAAGATCCTTGCTAATAGAATCCAACAGTACATTAAAAGGATTATCCATCATGACCAAGTGGGATTCATACCTGGGATGCAAGCATGGTTCAACACTCGCAAATCAATCAATGTGATACATCATATCAACAAGAAAAGACTCAAGAACCATATGATCCTCTCAATTGATGCAGAAAAAGCATTTGACAAAATACAGCATCCTTTCCTGATTAAAACCCTTCAGAGTGTAGGAATAGAGGGTACATTTCTCAATCTCATAAAAGCCATCTATGAAAAGCCTACTGCAAGCATTATTCTCAATGGGGAAAAGCTGGAAGCCTTTCCCTTAAGATCAGGAACACGACAAGGATGCCCACTCTCGCCACTATTATTCAACATAGTACTAGAAGTCCTTGCAACAGCAATCAGAAGACAAAAAGGGATCAAAGGTATCCAAATCGGCAAAGAAGAAGTCAAACTGTCTCTCTTTGCAGATGACATGATACTCTATATGGAAAACCCAAAGGAATCCACTCCCAAACTATTAGAAGTTATAGAACAATTCAGTAAGGTGGCAGGATACAAAATCAATGCCCAGAAATCAGTTGCATTTCTATACACGAATAACGAGACTGAAGAAAGAGAAATTAGGGAATCCATCCCATTTACAATAACACCAAAAACCATACGTTACCTTGGAATTAACTTAACCAGAGACGTAAAGGACCTATATCCTAGAAACTATAGATCACTTTTGAAAGATATTGAGGAAGACATAAAAAGATGGAAAAATATTCCATGCTCATGGATTGGAAGAATTAACATAGTTAAAATGTCCATACTACCCAGAGCAATCTACACTTTCAATGCTATCCCGATCAAAATACCGAGGACATTTTTCAAAGAACTGGAACAAATAGTCCTTAAATTTGTATGGAACCAGAAAAGGCCCCGAATCTCCAAGGAACTGTTGAAAAGGAAAAACAAAGCTGGGGGCATCACAATGCCGGATTTCGAGCTGTACTACAAAGCTGTGATCACAAAGACAGCATGGTACTGGCACAAAAACAGACACATCGACCAATGGAACAGAATAGAGAACCCAGAAATGGACCCTCGGCTCTTTGGGCAACTAATCTTTGATAAAGCAGGAAAAAACATCCGGTGGAAAAAAGACAGTCTCTTCAATAAATGGTGCTGGGAAAATTGGACAGCTACATGCAAAAGAATGAAACTTGACCACTCTCTCACACCATACACAAAAATAAACTCCAAATGGATGAAAGACCTCAATGTGAGACAGGAATCCATCAAAATTCTAGAGGAGAACATAGGCAACAACTTCTATGACATCGGCCAGAGCAACCTTTTTCACGACACATCTCCAAAGGCAAGAGAAATAAAAGATAAAATGAACTTATGGGACTTTATCAGGATAAAGAGCTTCTGCACAGCCAAGGAAACAGTCAAAAAAACTAAGAGACAGCCCACGGAATGGGAGAATATATTTGCAAAGGACACCACAGATAAAGGACTGGTATCCAAGATCTACAAAGAACTTCTCAAACTCAATACACGAGAAACAAATAAACAAATCATAAAATGGGCAGAAGATATGAACAGACACTTTTCCAATGAAGACATACAAATGGCTAACAGACACATGAAAAAATGTTCAAAATCATTAGCCATCAGGGAAATTCAAATCAAAACCACACTGAGATACCACCTTACGCCAGTTAGAATGGCAAAGATAGACAAGGCAAGAAACAACAATTGTTGGAGAGGATGTGGAGAAAGGGGATCCCTCCTACATTGTTGGTGGGAATGCAAGTTGGTACAGCCACTCTGGAAAACAGTGTGGAGGTCCCTTAAAAAGTTAAAAATTGAACTACCCTATGACCCAGCCATTGCACTACTAGGTGTTTACCCCAAAGATACAGACGTAGTGAAGAGAAGGACCATTATGCACCCCAATGTTCATAGCTGCATTGTCCACAATAGCTAAATCGTGGAAGGAGCCGAGATGCCCTTCCACAGATGACTGGATTAAGAAGTAAGGAGGGCATGTATTGCATGGTGCACTGGGTGTTATACGCAACTAATGAAGCATCGAACTTTGCATTGGGATCCGTGGATGTACTGTATGGTGACTAACATAATATAATAAAAAATCATTTAAAAAAATAGAAAAAAAGAAAACAAAGGAATGACAAATACAAAATTCAGGATTGTGATTCACCTCTAAAAGCAGCAGGAAAATTGGGATTATTATATTTATATGATACATACATATGGAATGGGCATACAATATATGTATAATATATGTATTGATTTTTTATTATTTCAAATAGCACATAATATTTTAATTGCTTTATTTTCTGTTCCCACAACACTAAAACAATGACACCTTTGAAATTACATTCTTACAGCCTCATCATTGGAAATAAAAATTCTTCCCTTGTAGCTTCAGGCTGAAAAAAAAAAATATCAGGGAAGGACTCTGACTGACCCAGATTGGATCATGTGCCCCTCCATGAACCAATCACTGTGACCAGGAGTAATAAACCCTAGATTGATCTATGTTGTATCCATCTCTGTGGCCATAAAGTGTGGGTAGAATGGTATGAGAAGACAAAACATAACAAAAACCTTAAGTATTAATATCACCAGTTTCTAAAAGGCACACGGATAATAGGTAGCAGGGCTGGGATTCAAACCCAGATCTGGATGACTCTGGGGCCTAGACATTAACCACTTCAGTTCCATCTTCCGCTGGATTAAAATATTATGAGTTTTCTCTAGTGCTGTGCCAGGATTTTCCTAAAGCCTGGGACCCTGTCTTATTTATCTTTGTCCCTCCAGCTCCTAAAAATACTACCTGGCACTTTTTAGGTGTTTTGTGGAATTAAATCCTTGAACTGCAAATTGCTTATTTGAACATATTCTTAAATCAACATGGATGTGACCATTTCTGAGACCAGCTGTGTGGGTCTTGTGCTCAGAAAAGAACAGATGGGGATTTTAAGAGTGGGAGGGGGTGGAACATTTTAATTTCAAGAACATTTTAGCACCACAAAAATCAAAAGGGAAATAGAAATACTAGAAATTTTATACTTCAAGCAAAGTTGCCTGATGATCAAAAGTGAGCATAATAAGAGTAGCAAGGAGTAGCTAACATACATTTTTCTTATTGAGAAAATCATGACTTAGTTTGTTATTCCTCTTACATTTTCTAGTAAACTTTGGGGGAAGAAAAGTGAGATTGGGTGGGGCTAACAGGGGACTTTTCTTTGACTATACCATTAAAATTATAACAAAAATGTATTCATGAGATTATTTGCAAATTTAAAAATAATCACTGCCTAGATACGTGTTTTAAACCTCTTGGCAATAATTACCAGTTTTGGTCTCTTTCCATTTCCCTCAACGGTGATGAGAAGGTATTGTTTGAGAAATGATTACCTTCATTTATTTTCATTTGGGTCATGCTGGTTTTCAACTTTTTTCTTCCATAGAATCATGTCTTTTCCTAGCATTTGTCTTTTATGTTCCTTTGTGGAGTCTAAAATAGAACAAACCAAAACCCATTTCTTTGTTAAGTACAATCTTCTCATCTCTCACTATTCATTTTGTCCTGCTTTCAAATGCTTCTAGTCTCCTCTGGACTTTGGATCTAAACATTTAAACTTCTATCCTCATATTAGTCTTTCTTTTGTTCTCCTTTCTTTGCTTTGAAAAAAAAAAACTTCATTTTAAATGACTCACCGTTGTATTGCTTCCTTGGCTTGCACAGCCATTAAGTGGAATATAGTCTATTAATTTAGAGTTGTGTTATGCTGTCTTGGTCCAGGCTGTTTCCAATTTTGCTGAAGGATCTGTATGTGGCTGCAATTATTTTATTTTTAAACATTTTCTTTCTTTCCCTCTGTCCTCTTTTCTGCACTTTCCAATCTGATATCCACCAGAGCATTATACTCTGATCCAAATTTTGCCCCATTCCAAATTTCAACTTTTTCCTCTTTTCCCTCCTATTAGAGTCGTTTTGTTTCTAATTACAATCCAACTACCCACAGGCTTGTTTCACCAGAGGCCTTACCACTGGTGTTTATTCAGGTGATTTTGAAGTAAGTTTTGTCCTGATTAACTTGAAAAAAGGCGAGGGGAGGGAAGTAGAGAAATTGAAAATAATAATTGTTTCAGTCTTTAAAGCAAATATTCTCTACCAGCTATGCACACTGCTGGGATTCTCTAGGCCCTTATTTACTCCTCCCACTGCTTTGCCTGTATTGACTTATGCAGAGTGGACTCAAAATAGAACTAGAAGTCCTAAGGGCCCTGACTCAAGGCTTATAGCTCCTTGCCCTAAACCTTTTCCCCTACCTCTTACTTAGCAAACATTAGGTCCAAATCTACCCTTGTTCGGGAGCAAAAGAAAGAAGTTCCCTTTTACCTTCTTCTCCAGTCTAGTTGATGTAAGCAAAACAGAGTATGGTCTAGCTGGGCTCTGTAGATTTTTCCCAGATGGCATTACAGTCTTGTCACAGGTGCAAGGTCTTCTAAACATTCTTAACTCACAGAAAGCCATGGCACAAAGAGCAGGAGATAGGTGTTTTATAGAATTAACTAAATCTCCAAACCACAGATTGGTTACTTGAACATATTCTTACAGGCAACATGGATGTGACCACCTCTGAGTCCAGCAGTGTGAGTCAGGTGCTCACAAGAGAACAAACAGGCATGAGAGCCCATCCCATGGACTATGAGAGTGGGAAGGTCCACTAGTCTACCAGAGTGAATACAATGGACCAAAACCCACCCCTGCCATGGTCCTCTCTGAGCTACCCCCCGCTTGTGAGATCCATCACTCCAGTCAGGAGAAAAGTGACTCTTGCTCCCAAAATGAGCTCTGTAGCCCCAGTTTAGAAAGAACTGAAGTGTTACTCAGCTAATTACAATGCCATGCAATACATTCTCTGCTTCAGGTATCAGATGAATAGCAGCTTGAGATTAAAATCTCCAACAAATTGCTTTTCCCTATGCCTTATGGAGGCACAGGAAGGCCCGTGGAAAAACAGAAAAACTCTGACATCACAGAGAAGCTGGGTCCGGAATCAAGAGCTCTGGTTATGTGGCCCGGATGGTCTGGAAAGCCAAAGTCCCTCTCTTGGTGGGCATGAGACTTCCGTGAAGGTTGAATTAGACTGTTGCACTGACGTCTGCCTTCTGCTTACAAGAGTTTCCACTGCCACCCCTACCATGATTCACTGACCCAAGTCTGGAAAGCCCAGGTATAGAACCAAATCTCACAGAAAACCATGAACGTTTTTTCCAGGCAAAGCTAGTGCTTTCTCTCGGTTAGAACAGATGCCAATGAAGCCAAAGCTTAGGCAATACATGAGCCAGTTTCTCACAGGAGAAAATTCTACCCTGTAGTCAGAGACTAAACCTTTAAGCCTAGCCAGACATGTTTCAACTATGAACATAATGAAGTCAATTTTGTGTTCAATTATCTACTGTGTTAGAAAAGATACTGTCCCTTTAAATTCTGTGTCAGAACCAATCTCTAAAGAAGTCAGTTGCTGGAACAAAGTAGCCAGAGGCTATCTATGAAGCATAAGATAGAAAAAGATTTCTTCTAAGAAGGCCAAAAAAAAAAAAAATTAAAAGTTACAAAAGCTGAAAAGCCTCCTATGGTTAGAGCAAGCCAGACATGGGTGTATTTAAGTCTCTCTGTTCTATAGATGCAAAGGAAAATTGAGGTGCTTCTGGGTAGCTTCTAAATTCAGGGATGAGAAACTGAATTACACAAATATCAAAGGCAATTGCTGGAGGTGATGCTAAAGATGGTAAGTGAAACTAAATCTCTTCTCACTGAAAACCATCTCCCTCAAAACAAGCTCATGACGTCCTCACATTCACAAAGGAAGTGGGTACCTGAGAGAAACTACCGGGAAGCTGAGACCAATATATGAAGGGGGAATTTAAGAAGAGAAAATTACCTCATTCACTGTGATGAGTGTAAATTGGTACATTTCTGGAAAGCAATTTGGCAACGTATCTTTCAAAGCCCTTCAAAATAAGTATTACCTTTGACTTAGTAACCCTACTTCCAAGTATCTACCCTAAGAAAATAGTTAGAAGGTGGAGAAATATGCATGCCACAGAATTATATATAATGGTGAATAATCAGACATCTGAATATACAATGGAACAATCCATACTATAGAAAATTATGCAGTTACTTAAATTGTACCTTTAAGATTAGTCACTAATATGAAAACACACTCATAATATATTAAGTGAAAAGAAAGGATGTAAAATATAAGTAGAATTACTTCAGTTTATATATATATATTTTAGAAGGAAATATAACATAGCTAGTGATTATCATTCCATTGTGGAATCAAAGTTTGTGTTACAGATTTTCTATACGTAGAACCAGTATTATTTTTACAATCACCAAAGTTATTTTTCTAAGAAAATTTAGAAGTTTTTATGCCATGGTGTTAGGGAGAGGGTGGAACGGATTACAAAATTGTACAGGGGAAATAAGACCTAAAAGGAAATACTTAAAATACAAAAATATTAATTTTTGTCATTTTAGGATTATAGGTCATTGTGTAATTTTTTGCTTTCTACTTTTTGGTATTTTCCTATTTTTCTTTAAAGAAAACACATCTCTTCCACACAGGAAGATATATTTTTAAAGAAAAAAAGAATGGAAGAAATAAGAGCATGCTAAAAATGCTCATTAACGATAACAAAACCACCTAGGAAATGAACCAGGGACTTCCTTCTATTTGATCCTTTATTGGAAGATGAATAAGATGAGGACAACTTTTTATGTTGCTCCTAAAATGGGTTACCAAACCCAAAGCAAGTGAACCATAAAGATACCACATCATAAAGAAAGACGAAAAGTGAGGGGAGAGGGCAACCTCGTATGAAAGAAGGCTGACCTGGCCCAGCCAGCCCTGTCCTATAGCCTCTCTCCAGTGTATACGTGCAGACAACTGGGGAATGCAGAGGACCGAAGGAGAATCTTTCTAATCATGAATCATTGGTCTGGCCCTAAGGAAGAGCGCTAGAGTTGGCAGGTGCTGAAGCCATGAAAATGCACTGCTCAGATTTTCTAATGTAAGAAGCATAACCAATGGCCCCAGCTGCTGCATAATGGACTCTACCATCACATTTGAGCCAAGATCAAGCTTTCCATTGGCTGCTCCCAGACCAATGGCTGAATGTATCACAGATACTGAGGCAGACCCATTCTTGAGAACCTTGATGGCACTTGCTTAGAACTGCATTGAAATCTAAGACCTTCTTCCTTTCTGCCCTAGCTCCTCCACAGAGATCAGACCAGCATGTCAGTCTGGTAGCTCTCACAGCCTTCTCCAGCTCCCACCCCTTCCCTCTTACAAGCATTTCCCCTCACATAAAGCCCTTGAACATCTCATCCCAACTTGGCATCTGCTTCTCTGGACCTGGACTGACACAGGGGCACTCCTCATTCCATTCACCCACCTATAGAATCCAATAACAGACCCATTCACAGAGATTGGGGGTGCTAGCTATAAAAGAGTGGATTGGCATCTCATATTCCAGTAGGAAATCTGTATATCCAGTAGACTTACTGATCTAGGCTTCAATACCCATTTTAGCATTAGGAGAAAACTGCAAAGATTTGGGAAACCCCAAAAAAATGGGTACCTTTTGAACCATCTACTCTCCCACCAGTTGGCATGAGTTTCCTATGGGTCAAGTGAATATTACTGCATGTAGATGGATTTGAATGGTGTCACTTGTACCCATCCAATAGATTTAAACTCAGATTTATTCATATTTGAAGGTGATGAGAATTCACAGTAAGGGATCCTGCCACCAGCTTCAAAGTTGTGTAAAGGCCTGCAGAGAGCCTGGGAGAAGGCCCCTGGAAAGGAACTAAGAGCAGCCTCCAGAAGATGAGAGCAGTCCCGAGCTGACAGCCATGGAGCTAGGACCTCAGGCCTACAACCACAGAGTTGTCCTGCCAACAGCCTAAATGAGCATGAAAGTGGGCTCTTCCAAGACCCTCTAGATAAGTGCCCAGGAATCCCATTCCTTAAGCACAAGACCCAAAGCAGAGAACCCAGTTGGGCCATGGCTGACTTCTGACCTAAAGAAACAATGATAAAATAAATGAATGTTGTCTTAAGCCAATAAGTTTGTGGTTATTTGTAACGCAGCAACAGAAAACTAATACAAGGAGATTCAGCAGCACATATTTGATAGCAGTAATTGGGAAGAGTAAACCATTTTGTTCGTGCTTCTACCAAGTTCAGAATGTTCAATAAAGTAATTACAAAAGCTCTATTATCAAGTTTGCCTTGACATTACTAAACGAATATGTTCAAGTGTTTTATTAGCAAATTATATCAATTACTGTACAATGTAGTGGCTAAAAATTCATAGTAATCTCGTACCTCAATATAACTAGTTAGGGGTGCCTGGGTGGCTCAGTCAGTTGAGCATCTGACTCTTGATTTCACCTCAGGTCATGACCTCAGGGTCGTGAGATCCAGCCCCACATGAGGCTCCAAGCCAGGCATGGAGCCTGCTAGGGATGCTCTCTGCCCCTCCCCCACCTCACTCTGGCTTAAAAAAAAAATGTAACTATTTATACCAAACTGATCATTCCCTATGGTGTTCTATTTAAACTGCAATATAAATGTCTCACACCTAAATTAATGGCACAATATTTTTTTTAAAGATTTTATTTATTTATTTGACAGAGATAGAGACAGCCAGAGAGAGGGAACACAAGCAGGGGGAGTGGGAGAGGAAGAAGCAGGCTCATAGCGGAGGAGCCTGATGTGGGGCTCGATCCCATAACGCCGGGATCACGCCCTGAGCCGAAGGCAGACGCTTAACCGCTGTGCCACCCAGGCGCCCCAATGGCACAATATTTAAAATAATCAATAATCTCTGTAGTTCCTGAAAGGAGGCAAGAAAGGAAGAAAAACAAATATAAGGTAGTTTATTACTGAGCTGGCCATAGCCTCACAAGAAAACAAAGCTGGTTTCTTCTTCATGCAGGACTTCTCCAGAAAGACCACATGGAACAGTACAGCTCAACATAGTCCTGTGGCAGAGAGAGGGAGCAGTTCCTTTTTATCTCCTGTACCTCGCTGGTCAAAGAACCCCTCTACACTCCTGGGAGTCAGCCCCTGGGATAGTCAGGTCCCATGTTACTTTCCAACAATTCTTCCAAGCGTGGACATGGTAGAAAGCCAAAAGGGTGGGGTTCCTGCAATTCCTGCTCAGTAAGCATAGTAGAGCCCAACACAAGCAGGGCCCTCACCCTGGGAAGGCTGGGGACAGCTGACAGTGTGAAGAGATAGGGAAATGTGGTGGCCAATGGTTTCCACTGAGCAAGTGGCATGGGCCCAGAGGGTGGAGCCAGGCACATCTGGAGAGGTGCATTATCTTGGACCTCACAGCCCCAAATGTGATGTCTGCATGGCCCCACCCTTCCTCCCACACTATTATCTTGACAACTAGGTAATAGTGAATTGACCCATTCCCCCCACTGCTTCTAAGAAACAGCTACTTCTTGCCTTTGATCATCACCCTTAATTTGGGGTTCCTCCATCTGGTTTATATTTTTTCCCAGAAAGCACTCGATGCCCTTATTTCCAAACCCCTCTCTGTACATGAAGCTACTACTTTCCCACCAATTTTCGTGATTCATTCTGGAAAACACACCCAGAGGCCCTGGGCTTCTGCCCATTCTGCTTCTCATTATTGCAATTGCAGTGTGGTTAAACCAGTAATGTCAAAACCATGTGTGTGTGTTTGCAACGTACTCTACTCCAAAGCTTGATGAGAGTGGGCTTAAACACACAGGCACGCATGGACACAAACTTCTCTTCTGGATAGTGCGGTGTTTGGGCAGAAGGATGATGACATCTCTTGGAAAGGAGAAACAGAAAGGAAAAGCCTGCGTCTGAACTATAAGCCTTCGAATTTCAGAATGGGAAATCTTTCAAAACTGATTGCATTAAACCCTTTTGTGCAGGGGGCAAAAACCTTATGAGGAGCAGGAAAAATTTAAAAAATAGGCCACTAATAAATAAAAATATTTTTCCCACAGATAAATCAGGCTTTGAGTGTTTTATCCAAAGCCTTCTTTTGACATTTCCGGGATTCTTACATTTATATTCAAACTCATCAAAAATTATCCCCAAGCGACCACGCAATCACTTCTTGTGGTTTTTCTTCTTTCCTCTTGATTAGTTTTTTTCTCTTCAGACCTTTGGCTGACTGTTTTGCTACTATTAGCAGGACTGAAGTTCCTAGTGGGGTTAAAAGAAAGAACCATGAGTAGCAATGCTGTGTTCTTAAGTTTTTTTCACCCTGAACAAGAAAGGACCATTTATGGATTGATCTCCCCATCAGAGAACCATGTCACCCAATCTCACTGTTCTGCAACTTCCCACAAGATTGATGGTAAATATAATATGTATGAAAATGAAGGAGGAAAACGTATGCAAAGCTTCAGTGGTAGTGCAGGGGGCTGGAAACGATGTTGTGCAGTACATCATTTCATCTGAATTTCTCATTTTCAGGACATTGACTCTAAAATTACTTCAGTCGTAGTGTTTAATGTTCCTGTATTGGGATTCCAGGGTTTAAAAAAAATGATTTGAAGCCAGAAAAGCAAGACTGACTTATTTGAACCTATGCTGTGGTGTGACAAAAAAAAATTGCAAGAAAATAAGAAATGCTATAAAAATACACATATTCTCTCCCTCCCTCTCTCTCTCTCTCTCTCTCTCACACACACACACACACACACACACACACACACACTTACAGTGAGTTTAATACTATGTCCAGTAGAATACCAAGCAGGTTGTCAATAAAAGAGGGAATATAACATAAAAGTAAACTAATGAAGCTTAAGTTCCAAGACCCTAGAAGGTCAGAGGGTTTTTAATAAAATTTGTAAAACATCTATATTAACCAAAATGGTTAAGATTGCTGTCTGTCTTCACTCCAGGTTTCCTTTCTGCATTGGAAGGCATTAAATCAGTCCTAAGCATGTGGGGGAGCCAGCTAAGAGAAAGCCGAGTTTGAGGATATGTTTCATCTGTGTTTAGGACAAGGGTAAAATGTATTTAGATGGTTCTCAGTCACTCCTGTGTCGGTTATGTGATTGCTAGCGTCCTGGGAAAGCAAAAGCTTCCAGGAGCACTCAGCTAGCCCCTGAGCGACATAGAGGTACAGGGTAAGAGATTTTACCTCAATATAAACATGTATTTCAGGCCCAAGAGTGCACTGGGTAGTTCAGAAGAAGCCAGGTTTGAAATGTACCGTACCCAAAGCTAATCTCCACACAGCTCTTCTCACCATCGGATCTACTAAGAGAAAAGTAGAGCACTCACATATCAGCGATCCTCATCAAAACATAAGTTTTCTCCTTGGCAGAGATTTTTCCAAATTGGGTAACAATTCTAAAAAATTATGTGATATGAACCTAGTAATTTGTGACACTGGAAAAAAAAATACTTTCCGAATCTATCGATAATTTTTTTTTTAAAGTTCAACCTTGCTACAAAAAAGAAAAAGAGTTACCTTTCTATTCCCTCTGTGAAAAGGATTTTACTAAATTGGTGTCATATGAAGAGGCCAAGATTATGAGCCAGGAATGTATTTTTGCTGTTCGTGCTATTTGTCGGCTTTTTCAAATATGTAATTGGTTACGATTCTTTTCTTGTTCTAAATAAATGTTCTTTTATACCTAATTTAGTATTCATGATTCCCATTCTCTTGAAGAATGGCATCAGCTTCAGGTCTCTTCAAGTTTGCCCTCAATCTGACTCTCAGCGCTGGCTCACGTCAGGCTTGCACCCACGCAGCTCCTAACCTCCACGCAGATGGTGAGGCTCAGTGCCTTTCTTCACCTCCTGGCATCCACGGGCTTCCACTTCTCATCCCTTTAGTGACCCTGGACCATGGCCACATCTTGTTCCTTGTCCTCATGTGGAACCTACTCCATCTCCAAAGCCTGAAATTCCAAAGTGCCTGGCTGCAAGTCAGTTCATGCAGCTCAAACTCTACAGCTTTTCTCATTCCCCTTACACTCATACCTATGCACACAGCCCATGGACGGTCTCGTGCATGGTATTCTCCTTCCTTGCCTGCCTCTTCTCTTCCTCACCTTCCATCCTCATCCCCACTGCTCGCTCCAAATTCTCCATGTTAGGCAAACCTCTCTGAGTTTTGTTCTTCCTACTCTATACTTCATAGCTATCCCTCCCAAAATCAACCTGGGTAGCTCTAATTATGTTTAATAGCTGTGTAATATTTCACAGTGGAAATATATCGGTATAAATTCAACAGTTCCCCTTTGATGTCCTTTCCGTTTGTTTTCTGTTTTCTTTTGTTTGCAACAATATGAATGATACTGCAATCAACATTCTTTTACCTATATCTCAATGCTATTATATCCCTAAGATTCCCAGTACTTGGACTGGGGGTTGAAAAGGTACACTTATATACATATGTATTTTTTAAATTTTCATAGATGCTGCCAGGATGCTTCCAGAAAGACAGTAACAATTCACATTTCCATCAGCAGAGTCTGAGAACCCCTTCTCCTTGCCTACTTTGCAGCAATATTGCAGATGTTATTGCTCTTTTTAGCTTCTGCCAGTCTGAAGTGTAATATACTTAAGCTTACACTCAACCTTAATTTTCTTTTCTGCTACAGCTAGTAAATTTGAACATTTTTCATTGATTAATTAACTAGACTTAGATTTTGCTCTTCTGTGAGTTGCCTATTCATATTCTTGAACAAATGTTCATTTTTCTTCTCATTGATTCTCAACCCTAC
Organism: Ailuropoda melanoleuca; assembly: GCF_002007445.2. Taxonomy (NCBI): domain Eukaryota; kingdom Metazoa; phylum Chordata; class Mammalia; order Carnivora; family Ursidae; genus Ailuropoda; species Ailuropoda melanoleuca. Next base: position 46,988,674 of record NC_048220.1, read on the forward strand.
TTGTACATCATAAATAATTACCCTTTGCTGTGCTTTTTGCAAATATTTCTTCCAAATCTACCATATTTCTCCTGACTGTGTTTGTAGTTTTTATGTATCCAAATCATCTACAGTGGTATATAACATGGTTTCAGAGTTTCTGGAACTGGTTATAGAGGTCACTTTTATTCCTTGGTTGCATATAATCTCTTAGATTATCTTCTAAAATTTTGACATTTATTGTTTATTGAAATTTTCAGGCCATCTGGAATTTATATTTGCATACTTTGTGTTATAGGGTCTAACTTTATTTTTTTTCTAGAAAGATAGCAGCTATATCAGCACTCTCCGTTAAATGAATCATTCATTTCCCACTGAATTGAAGTACCACCTTTATGATATGGTAATTCTTCACATATGCTAGAATATATCCCTGATTATCTATTCTAGTCTGCTGATTAATTTATTCTTTGCCAATACCATATTGCTTTTTAATATAGTAGTTTCGTCAAATATACTGATAACTAAAAAGAAGAGTAGCCCCTAACTGTTCTTTTTCATACTTTTCTTACCATTTCTTGGGCATTTACTTTTCTATATGAAATTTGACATGTTTTTATTCAGTTAAAAATGGTTTGAGAGTCTACTGAAATTATACTAAATTCATTTAATGATTTGGGGTGATTTGACATATTAGGATATAATTTCTCCCCACCCAAGAATGTGGTATACACTTCTATTTGTTCAGATTTATTTCAGGTTTCTTCATATAGGTCCTTTACTTTTCATGCCAAATGTATTTCTAAAGTGTTTGTAATTTTTTTTTACATATTTTGTAAGTTATGTCACTATTTTGAGTGAAATATTTTCCCCACTTCCATTCCTAGGTGTTATTATTAGTGCAGAGGGGGGAAAAAAGTTTCTTTATTTTCAACTGTTATTGAATCCAGTCACTTATAAAAACTGTATTAATTCTTATGAGTTTTTACTAGAGCCTACTGGGTTTTCTGAGTATACTATTACATCAGCAAAAGGGAAGGGAAAAAAAGGTAGCATTAGTCATCTCAATTTTTGTAGCACTAAGTAGCGTCTGGTACTTGGCAAGCACTTCATAATGTTTAAGAATGAATGAACAAATGAATGAATGAATGAACAAATGAAGTGGGTCAGAGCTTATTCACATGGAGCATTTAAGGTTCTCTCTATTGTAGCACCATTCCAATGAAGTCCTGATCTTCCTTTGGAAGGCCACACCCAGTTCTTTGCTGGAAACCACATAAGTTTCCAAAATAGTCAAAGAGAAGATGAAAGTCTGATGGCCATAGGAAATATATTCCGATTAGCGAAAGATCTTCCTGAGTGAGTTGTAGCAGAGTTCCTTTGAAAGTTCTTGAGTTCCTCTTTTCATTTGAGCTAAGAGAAGAGACAGCATGGGGAGGCTTTGTTATTGGACCAGGAAAGAAGCCACAAGATGTCTTTGCACCTTACAGTCAATTACAAGGCTTAAGGAGGCAAACTAACGCCTTTGTTGGCTGAGGGCAGGCAGCTAGCCAAAGGTTCACTTGCAGAAACATTGCAGTGAGGGGTCTAGAAACACAGACAAAAATAATAATAATAATAATAATAAAGGCACCCTGAGAAGCTTTCTAAATCTAGGAAGACAGTCAAAAACAAAGTCCGCAGTGGTAACTGATGGAAAACCAAAGAGACGCCAATTTATATATAGTGATAATGTTCAATTTAGTCTTGATCTGCATACTACCTCTGTAGTTAGGCCTCACAAATATTGCATAATGGAACTAAAAGCATGTGCTCTCCTATCTAACCTATGTAAGTCAGCCATACTTAAGAAGAGCCAAGCCACTAGGCTTATAATCTCAACCACAGTGATTCACCTTATGGCAGCTATTAGAATTCTAGGCATAATTTATTGCTGAGGTAATTGACCATTATCTATGTTGCATACTTGAAATCCCAACTCAACTAAGTGTCAATCTGAGTCATAATAAATAATAAATGGGCCCCAAATGGTAAAAGCTTCTGACTTGATAAGAACATCACTTAATCCTAGAAGAGGTTTTCCAACAAACCACAATAGCTTCTTGGTCTTTCACAAAATTCAAATACACATATACAAATTTATGAATGCACGTGAAGAATTGTCCACTGTAAGAAACACCTCTGTTTTTCAAAAACACAGAAATGATGACCACCAGGCTGGGAAGTATGATGCAAAGTGCTCTCCATAAATTACCAGCAAGAACAGCAAGCACTAAGACAATGAGAAGAAAAGGGTATGTTCAAGCTGTGGAAATAAACACAAACTCTGGCACAGATTATAAGGGATGGTTACCCAAAGGGTGACCAAACTGTTCTTATAGGGAAAACAAAATGTTTCTATTAGAGAGTCTAAAGGGAAATCCCTTGAGAGGCAGACAGAGAACCAGTATAGTAATTGGCTAGATAATCCCAAATACTGCATCCGAGCTAACAGCACAAAGCCAAATGAGGAGCACCAGCTTGCACGCACACACCAGGCTACTGGGGAAGTCTGACGCTTTGAAGCATCTCTTCACATTTTTAGTTGATGAAACGTTTATGAAGAAAATGTATCCCTCTAAATAAGCCTACCCCTGCAAACACACGGGTGCATTGGTGATGTGGCTCAAGTCTTTAATTTGCTTTGTGTAGCAGCTGGCACCCTGATGTTCAGCTTTTGCTTACAAGGCTAGTCCTGATTGAAGTGCTCTTGCCCTTCTCTCTGAGGATCTGCATCCTTCTCATCTATTGTGGGTCTGCCAGACTTAGAATCATTTTCTTGCCTGCCTGACCATGCTTCAATTCTTTTGATCACAATGACATAGAATTTGAAGACACCGAGGGACAGACCTCTCAAAAAGTGTCACATGACCTTAATTCCCTATCAAAGGCAATGCTAGGAAGAGCTCAGATATTACCCATACTGCCACCTGGCCTCTGCCCAGCAGTGAGAATCTTCAATCATCCAAATGGTCCTGAGTCCCCAAGCTGGCCTCTTCACTCAACAACCAGGATAAACAACAAAGGGCTCTTCCCTGCAGGCCAGAATAGGGCCCCTGAAGATGACCAAAAGGTCATTCTAGCAAACAGAAGGGGTGCTCTTTATTTTTTCTAGGGAAGAATTGTGATTTCAGATTAAGGAAAGCCAATTACAACATCCCTTTATCTGTAGAATGACCATTCAGTCATGTTTGCCTCCAACGATCCTGGTTTACAACTATTGTCCCTGAGTAGTTATTGAGAACACACCCTTGTACTCTCAAAAGTGTTCTACTTCGGAAAATAAATTATGTGGTCGACCTACTTATTTAAGATACCAAGGACAACGTTCTCCTTAATTCATCCAAGGTAGCACCTGCATCACCAAGGACAAACACGGTGCCTAAGCCCAGAGATTTGAAGCAGCAGGTTAGGGATTTAGAAATGGTACTCCTTTTCCTTTGGTGCAGATAGCAAGCTTATCTTTCTGTAAGGTTGCATATTGCTGAAGAAAAACAGCCATAATCTGGAGGTCTCATCTGTCCCCGTTAAAAGGAAAATTTGTTATCTGACTATCGGTCAGGATCCCACCAGGAAAGAGATGACCCACCTGAACTAGAATAATTCCGAGAGTGTATTTATGGCCGTGTGAATGAAGCAGGACCACAAGGAATAGGACAAGAACCAAGCTGTTATCACCACTGACTAGGGGAAGGAGGAGGGAGAGATCTTGTAGAGCTACTCCTTGAAAGGAGGAGACTCCTCCTGACATAGTTCAAATCTACCCTCTCCTATGAACCAATCCCCACCAACAGTCTGGCCCAGAGACTGCCACCCTACAGCCCTAGGACAAACTGCACCACACATCTGGCACATGTCCATACTAACTCACTTTCTTAGGTACCTTTTGACAGTACAAATACGCCCTGTCTTCTCATCTAGACCATAAAATCTGTGAAAGCAGAGACCTTTCTTACCTCTATATCACAAGCACTGCAACTCCAGTGGTTCTGAAACTTCTGTTTTTCCACTACAACACATCCAATCAGTGACATTCACAAAGGAGACACTCCCCAAAGGCATGCCCTGGATTACACATAATTCCCACCGTGCTCCACCATTTCTCCATCACTTGAGAAAGCAGAGCAGAATATAGATGAGCGAGGTCGGATTATTTTACAGAACGTCTTGAGTCCACTCTGATTCTTTGATGTAAATTACATGTACACTTCAATGATCTGTTACTATTAACTAGTGTCTGGCACGTCTCACAACGGCTCTTGTACACTCTGTGTCATAACGGCACCAGTGCAAAATCTGCGTCATGGTGAAAAGGAGAACAGACTTAGAAAGTGGATAGAAATTGTGGAAGAACGGGCTGTTGCCATCATTTCAGACACAAGTGTAGGATCACAGAAGAAACCCCAATCCCAATATGCTATTGTTGGATCTTGAGAGAGACCACACATGTACAAAACCAACTACCTAAACGTAGCTAAACTCACCTAACATACGCCCTAGCCCAATCGGGAATTTTGCAGACAAAGAAATCAGGATATGTGATCTTCCCATGGTCACATAAGATACTAATCACGGGGGTGCCTGGGTGGCTCAGCCGTTAAGTGTCTGCCTTGGGCTCAGGGTGTGATCCGGAGTCCTGGGATCAAGCCCCGCATCAGGCTCCCTGCTCCGCTGGGAGCCTGCTTCTTCCTCTCCCTCTGCCCTTGCTTGTGTTCCCTCTCTCACTGTCTCTCTGTCAAATAAATACATAAAATCTTTAAAAAAAAAAAAAAAAGATACTAATCACGGTCATATTGGAACCCCAAACTAAATCAAAGACACACAAGGAAAAGCCACAAAATTCTTGTCTTGCCTGGGAACTAATAAAGTTATTTGTACTTGCTAAATGCAGGTATTTACTGGGTGTCTACCTTGTGGCAGGTAATGGGGATACATAGTAAACAAAACAAACAAACAAACTTAAAACCCTGTAGTCAGACAAGGGGAGCATCTTATCTAGGACAGGGAAGACTTTCTTATAAGATAATGTTTCAGCAGAGACATAAAAGGAAGAAGGAATCACATGGGTGATTCTACAGCAAGTGTTCCAGGCGGATTCAGGAAGCAGAACAGCGTGTCCTCGGCACACTCCAGGGGAGAAGGCCGTCATGAGTGCCCTGGAGGGGGAACAAGGGTCAAGAGGCTGGCAATGAGATGAGAGATTTGGGGGTTGGGAGGGACTTCATGCAGTGTTTTAAAATGGAAAATTACTAAAGGGCTTCAACAGAAGAGGACTATAATATATGTTTTTAAACTATCAGTCCAGCTAGTATGTGGAGAAGAGACTTGGCAGAGCAAGGGAAGAAGCAAGGAGGGAGACAGTAGAATCAGTTAGGAAATAGAGGGGGGCAGTTTGGACTAGGGTGATAGACATGAGGCACTGAAAAGTGGTCAGATCCCGGACATATTGTGACAGTACCGCTGACAGGATTTGAGCATTGATTGGATGTGAAATGTGAGAGAAAGAGGGAACTGACAGTTGAGGCCCCAGTTTTTGGCATGAGTAACTGAAAGATTGAAGTAGACATTTACCAAGAAAAAAGAAGGAGAGAAGAACAGCTCTGGAGAGGAAGGTCAAGAGTCTTTTTGAACATGCCAGTAGAGATGTGCCTCTAACAAATAGGAGTGGGATGTCCTGCAGGCAGCTGGACTCAGAGGTGTGGAGTTCAGAAGAGAGATTGGGGGTCATCTGCAAAGAGGTGGCATTTTGAGTCATAGGACAAGATGGGATACAGACAGAAAAAAGTGCCCAGGACAGAGTCCAAGTTCAAATATTGCACTGCCCTTTCCAAACAGCACATTTGCACTTTCACTTAGACTTTCCACAGATAGTGTCTCTTATTCTCCTTCAACAACAACTGAAGGACAACTCACTGGTAGAATGTCAATGAGTTCTCCTTCCTGCTTAGGGAAGCAGCAGCCTGTTCACCCACCTCAGCAAGCAGCCAGAGGCCTTTTAAAGAAGCCACTCCAGCAAGAAGAATGGTAAAGGGGTCAAAGAAAGCACCCCAAAGAACAAGGAGCACTGCCAATGTGTGATGGTTGAGTAGGAGAGGCGGGACATCTCACAGGCCTTTCCTAGACATCGCTCACTAGGCCATGCCATCATGGAGTGTGCACAAGGAGAGAGGCAGAGGCAAACCAAGTCAGGAGTTGAGCGAACTTCTTCATTAGGTGCACATCCGAAAGAGGGACAGAGTCTACTCATGCCCCAAGTTGTGATGATTCTGCCCTTCATGCTATAAAGGGCAATGACTGGCTAGAGAGGAAGGCAGGGCTGAGAGCTACAGATATTACAAATTGAACCATTTTTGTTGCCAAGGACAGAATGGCAGCAGCAGGCCTTGGCACCCAGTTGAAGACTTTCTGGGAAAGCCCTTACAGATTATTTCATTTCTCAGAGACCTCCACTTCACTATGAGTCAGAAATGGTTAAATGGATCTCCTTTATGGAGAAAAAAAATTCAGAAATAACTTACGAAGAATTACTTCCTGAGTAAAAATAGCACCACCACGTTAAGTTTTAGACAGTTAAAAATAGGTACACTCCCATTGTGATGAACTCAAGGAACTTGCCAATTATTTTAATTAACTAAATTGGTGCTAAAATTAACACATTGCTAGAAACCAGGTTCCAGGTTGAGGGATGGGGAGAAGAAAGAATGCCAACATCCACCTTCTGCTTCACAAATCCACAAGCAAAGGGAATTAAACCCAGCAGGGGAAAGAAATATCATGAATACACAAACACACATATACCCCCTTTTCACTCATTAGGTTGCTGGGCTTTCGTCATATGTGGTTTTTTGTAATTAATTATTTGGAATATGGGTGATGGCGCCCAATTAGACAGCTAGTTCTTCCAGGCAAAGACTATGAATTACCGAAGAAAAACCACTTCTACTGGAAGAACAAACCAACTAGGAAGAGCTCAGCTAAATTTACGCATTCACAAAGCAGGAAGCACACAATCAATTTCTCTTATTATTCGAGTGACTGTAATCTGGACAGTCACTCTATCAAATTATTATTGCGCATAATTGACTAAAGCCAGAACAACAAAGCCCAGTATGCAGAGTATAACACAACAACCGTAAGTAATCATTTTGAAGTTAGACAGAGATATGGGTCCATATCCTAGCTCTATAAATTTCCAGCTGCATGACCTTGGGCAAGTTGCTTTGTTTCTCTGTGTCTTAGTCTCCTCTGCTAGAAAATAAAGATATAACACCTATCTGATAGGATTATGAGAATTGAATGTGATGATAAACGTACAGTACTTAGCACGTGCTAAAAAGTAGGTATTAACCATTCATATAATGAAGCATCCAAAACATGGATTTAATTTTGTCTACAAAGCTTTCTTACAATGGTATTTATCGTGATGATATTTAAATGAGAAAGACAAGCAAAGATATCTAAGATGGCAGTGCAGCTATCCAGGGGGTTCTCTGATAAGCTCAGATCTCTCTCTAATGGGCATTTAAGAGAAGGCAAGGATACAGAATCAGAACAAACTGTTCTTAGCAGCATTAACCAAGTTCTTGGCAAGATAACATGCAAAATGAACTGAGGTTTGCAAAGAAAAAACTACAAAGACAACAGAAATAATTTTTAAAGTTATCGCATTGAGGAAAAAGGATATGATATTAAATACTCCAAGACGCCTTTGATATTCTGATTAAAAGTTGCAACTTAAAATTGCAAAGATGGAATGATACTTAAGAACAAAAACTAAAAAATGGGAAAATCCATTCAATGGCAGAATTTGGATGAATTTGTTTTCAATATCCTGGGGGAGAATGAGGCCCTTTTGTCCTAAAAACACTGACGACACCTGTTCCCTTATCCATATTTCAGCAAGGAAAAACTTCTGGCTGCTGGGAAAGCTGTGCGTGGCAGGCCAAAGGATTAATGTATTATGATGTATATAGCCAAGACATAAGAATTTTTTGGTCAATGTTTAAGAAAATCATTAGGTTGGATCCATTCACTATTTTAGAATGACGGATGCATTGATTATGACTGCCAGATTTAGAAAACAAAAATACAGGTATTCAATTAAATTTACATTTCAAGTAAACAGCAAATAATTTTTAGCATAAGTATGTCCCATGCAATATTTGGCAACCCTAACATTGGGCTATCAATAACTTATCACTTTAGCAGAACTTCTTATGAGGAAGGGAATGACTCCCTTTAATTTTGGCAAAGAGCACATGTTTTGGGGTGCCTGGGTGGCTCAGTTGGTTAAGCATCTGCCTTCAGCTCAAGTTGTGATCCCAGGGTCATGAGATGGAGCCCTGCATTGGGCTCTCTGCTCAGCAGGGAGTCTGCTTCTCCTTCTCCTTCTACAATCCCCCTCACTTATGCTCTCTGGCTCTATCTCTCTGTCAAATAAATAAATAAAATCTAAAAAAAAAAAAAAGCACACATTTTCTGTGGCATTTTTCTCTTTATTTCTGAGGAAGGCATTCATTCATCATTGATCACTGTCACTGATCAAGTTTACTCCAGTAGTTTTCAGACACACATACACACACATCTCTTTAGGAAGCAACTTCTGATGTGAATCCTAATACATAATACAGACTTTTTTTCTAAAAGGAAAAGAATGTCCTTTGGTTGAATGGGGAAGATGGAGGGTCCACATCTCTGTCCACTTGGCTTACCCATCCTCTTTGCCCTTACAGGGTCCCCAAAGAATCTCCTTGGCACAAAGAAACTCTAAAAAACAAATATACAACATCAATCATTTGATCAGTCCCACCAAATCTATTTAAAACTGAATGCCCAGGAGTTAAGATGGCGGAGGAGTAGGGGACGCCTTTTTCAGCCGGTCCCATGAGTCGAGTTGAATAGGTACCAGACCAGCCTGAACATCCATGGAATCAGCATGAGACACAGGAAGATACATCTGGATCCCTACAAATGAATATCTCCAGCGCTGAGTATTGAGGTACAAAGCCAGGAGCGGTGAAACCGCACACAGATATCGGAAGATAAACCGAAGGGGGAGGGAGCCGCAGCGTTCGGGCACCAGGAAGCGGTAGCCACCTGCACGGGGAGCGGGCAGACACGCAGATCAGCACCCACAAGAAAGCAGACTGAGACCGCGAGCCGGGGAACGTGTGCGACCTGACGGAAACGGAGCTCCAGTGCACTCACTGGAACCAGACTGAGACCGGGAGCTCCAGAGCACGGGGGCGGCTGGCTGTGTTAGAAATACAAAGGACAGAGACGCGCCGGCCCTGGAAGTGAGGGCTGGGACGCCAGGTGTGGGGCGCACAGCCCGGGACACTGCAGGGTTGAGCAGCACCAACAGAAACAAAGTTAAAGTGGCCAGATCATCAGTGGAGAACCGTCCATGATCCCTCTGTTCTGAGACAGAGGCTGAGATTCGCCCCTGCTGCTCTGACTCTCAGAAGAGGCACAACAAACCACCAGGGAAAGCCGCCAGGGAACAAAAGCCTGGAAATACCGGCTCACAGTGTGCCCACCCCCATCCCCCCTTGCAGGGGACACGAAGACTCTACCCAAACAGGGTGGCCTGAGTATTGGCACGGCAGGCCCCTCCCCCAGAAGGGAGCCTGAAAATCAAGAAGCCCACATCCCTAAGATCCCTATAAAACAAGGGCGCACGGCCAGGGTCCCGGTCAATAATTTGGGCTCCGGACAACCCCACAACCTCTCCTCATCAGAATGACGAGAAGGAGAAATCCCCCCCAGCAAAGAAAAGACAATGAGTCTGTGGCCTCTGCCACAGAACTAATGGATATGGATATAACCAAATTATCAGAAATGGAATTCAGAGTAACAATGGTCAAGATGATGTGTACACTTGAAAAAAGTATTAACAAAAATATTAATGAGAATATAGAATCTCTAAGGGTGGAAATGAGAGCGAATCTGGAAAAATTAAAAATTCTATGAGCCAAATGCAGTCAAAACTAGAGGCTCTGACGGCCAGGGTCACCGAGGCAGAAGAACGTATCAGTGAATTGGAGGACGGGTTAGTAGAAGAGAAAGCTAAAATAGAATCTGGACTTTAAAAAATCCACACTCATGAATGGAGGTTACAGGAGATTACTGACTCAATAAAACGTTCGAAGTGCAGAATCATCGGCATCCCCGAGGGGGTGGAGAAAAACAGAGGTCTAGAAGAGATATTTGAACAAAATGTAGCTGAAAACGTCCCTAATCTAGCAAGGGAAACAAACATCTGTGTCCAAGAGGCAGAGAGGACCCCTCCCAAGCTCAACCACGACAAACCTACGCCAAGTCACGTCATGTCATACTGCAATTCGCAAATATTAGATCCAAGGATGCAGTATTGAAACTGGCCAGGGCAAAGAAATTTCTCACGTACCAAGGCAAAGTTATCAGAATTACGTCAGACCGTCTACACAGACCTGGAATGAGAGAAAGTATTGGGGGGGGGGCATTTTTAAAGCTCTTTCAGAGAAAAACATGCAGCCAAGGATCCTTTATCCAGCAAGGCTCTCATTCAGAATTGATGGTGAAATAAAGACCTTCCAGAATCGCCAGTCATTCACCAATTTTGTAACCACGAAACCAGCCCTACAGGAGATGGTAAGGGGGATCTATAAAGGTAAAAAGGCCCCAAGAGTGATACAGAACACAAAGTCACAATCGATTGAAACAAAGACTGTACTGGCAACATGGCATCATTAAAATCATACCTCTCAATATTCAGTCTCAATGTAAATGGCCTAAATGCTCCCATGAAATGCCACAGGGTTGCAGATTGGATAAAAAGACATGACCCATCCATTTGCTGTCTACAAGAGATTCATTTTATACCTAAAGATACATTCAGATGGAAAGTAAAGGGATGGAATACCATCTTTCACGCCAATGGACCTCAAAAGAAAGCTGAGGTAGCAATTCTCATATCAGACAGATTGGATTTTAAACTAAAGACTNCAGCCAAGGATCCTTTATCCAGCAAAGCTGTCATTCAGAATTGATGGAGAAATAAAGACGTTCCAAAATCGCCAATCATTAACCAATTTCGTAACCACGAAACCAGCCCTACAGGAGATATTAAGGGGGGCTCTATAAAGGTAAAAAGGCCCCAAGAGTGATACAGAGCAGCAAGTCACAACCGATACAAAGACTTTAAAGAGAAATGGCATCATTAAAATCATATCTGTCAATAATCTCTATCAATCTAAATGGCTTAAACTCTCCCATAAAACGCCACAGGGTTGCAGATTGGATAAAAAGACATGACCCATCCATTTGCTGTCTACAAGAGACTCATTTTGAACCCAAAGATGCATTCAGACTTAGAGTAAGGGGATGGAGTACCATCTTCCACGCAAATGGACCTCAAAAGAAAGCTGGAGTAGCAATTCTCATATCAGATAGACTGGATTTTAAACTAGAGGCCATAGAGAGAGATACAGAAGGGCACTATATTATTCTTAAAGGAAGTATTCAACAAGTGGATATGACAATTATTAATATATATGCCCCCAACAGGGGAGCAGCAAGATACACAAGCCAACTCTTAACCAAAATAAAGAGACATATAGATAAGAACACAGTAATAGTAGGGGACCTCAACACCCCACTATCAGAAATAGACAGAACACTAATGCAAAAAATCGACAAAAAAACAAGGGCTTTGAATGCCGTACTCGACGAGTTGGACCTCATAGATATATATAGAACACTACACCCCAGAACCAAAGAATACTCATTCTATTCAAATGCCCATGGAACATTCTCAAGAATAGATCATGCTCTGGGACACAAAACAGGTCTCAGCCAATACCAAAAGATTGAAATTATCCCCTGCATATTCTCAGACCACAACGCTCTGAAATTGGAACTCAACCACAAGGAAAAACCTGGAAGAAACTCAAACACTTGGAGGCTAAGAACCATCCTGCTCAAGAATGACTCGATAAACCAGGAAATCAAAAAACAAATTAAACAATTTATGGAGACCAACGAGAATGAATACACAACGGTCCAAAACCTATGGGATACTGCAAAGGCAGTCCTAAGGGGGAAATACATAGCCATCCAAGCCTCACTCAAAAGAATAGAAAAATCTAAAATGCAGTTTCTATATTCTCACCTCAAGAAACTGGAACAGCAACAGAGGGACAGGCCTAACCCACTGACAAGGAAGGAGTTGACCAAGATTAGAGCAGAAATCAATGAATTAGAGACCAGAACCACAGTAGAGCAGATCAACAGGACTAGAAGCTGGTTCTTTGAGAGAATCCATAAAATTGATAGACCACTGGCAAAACTTGTCCAAAAACAAAGAGAAAGGACTGAGATTATTAAAATTATGACTGAAAAGGGAGAGGTCACGACCAGCACCATTGAAATTGCAAGGATTATTAGAAACTTTTATCAACAGCTATATGCCAAAAAACTAAACAATCTGGAAGAGATGGAGGCCTTCCTGGAAACCTATAAACTACCAAGACTGAAACAGGAAGAAATAGATTTCTTAAATAGGCCAATTAACTATGAAGAAATTGAGTCAGTGATAAACAACCTTCCAAATAATAAAACTCCAGGCCCAGACGGTTTTCCTGGGGAATTCTACCAAACATTCAAAGAAGAAATAATACCTATTCTCCTAAAGCTATTTCAAAAAATAGAAACAGAAGGAAAGCTACCAAACTCATTCTATGAGGCTAATATTACCTTGATCCCCAAACCAGGCAAAGACCCCCTCAAAAAGGAGAATTACAGACCGATTTCTCTAATGAATATGGATGCCAAAATCCTCAACAAGATCCTTGCTAATAGAATCCAACAGTACATTAAAAGGATTATCCATCATGACCAAGTGGGATTCATACCTGGGATGCAAGCATGGTTCAACACTCGCAAATCAATCAATGTGATACATCATATCAACAAGAAAAGACTCAAGAACCATATGATCCTCTCAATTGATGCAGAAAAAGCATTTGACAAAATACAGCATCCTTTCCTGATTAAAACCCTTCAGAGTGTAGGAATAGAGGGTACATTTCTCAATCTCATAAAAGCCATCTATGAAAAGCCTACTGCAAGCATTATTCTCAATGGGGAAAAGCTGGAAGCCTTTCCCTTAAGATCAGGAACACGACAAGGATGCCCACTCTCGCCACTATTATTCAACATAGTACTAGAAGTCCTTGCAACAGCAATCAGAAGACAAAAAGGGATCAAAGGTATCCAAATCGGCAAAGAAGAAGTCAAACTGTCTCTCTTTGCAGATGACATGATACTCTATATGGAAAACCCAAAGGAATCCACTCCCAAACTATTAGAAGTTATAGAACAATTCAGTAAGGTGGCAGGATACAAAATCAATGCCCAGAAATCAGTTGCATTTCTATACACGAATAACGAGACTGAAGAAAGAGAAATTAGGGAATCCATCCCATTTACAATAACACCAAAAACCATGCGTTACCTTGGAATTAACTTAACCAGAGACGTAAAGGACCTATATCCTAGAAACTATAGATCACTTTTGAAAGATATTGAGGAAGACATAAAAAGATGGAAAAATATTCCATGCTCATGGATTGGAAGAATATAAAAAAATAAAATGTCCATGCTACCCAGAGCAATCTACACTTTCAATGCTATCCTGATCAAAATACCGAGGACATTTTTCAAAGAACTGGAACAAATAGTCCTTAAATTTGTATGGAACCAGAAAAGGCCCCGAATCTCCAAGGAACTGTTGAAAAGGAAAAACAAAGCTGGGGGCATCACAATGCCGGATTTCGAGCTGTACTACAAAGCTGTGATCACAAAGACAGCATGGTACTGGCACAAAAACAGACACATCGAACAATGGACCAGAATAGAGAACCCAGAAATGGACCCTCGGCTCTTTGGGCAACTAATCTTCGATAAAACAGGAAAAAACATCCGGTGGAAAAAAGAGTCTCTTCAATAAATGGTGCTGGGAAAATTGGACAGCTACATGCAAAAGAATGAAACTTGACCACTCTCTCACACCATACACAAAAATAAACTCCAAATGGATGAAAGACCTCAATGGGAGATGGGAATCCATCAAAATCCTAGAGGAGAACATAGGCAGCAACCTCTACAACACCGGCCAAAGCAACCTTTTTCATGACACGTCTCCAAAGGCAAGAGAAACAAAAGATAAAATGACTTGTGGGACTTCATCAAGATAAAAAGCTTCTGCACAGNGTGGAAACAGTCAAAAAAACTAAGAGGCAGCCCACAGATTGGGAGAATATATTTGCAAAGGACACCACAGATAAAGGACTGGTATCCAAGATCTACAAAGAACTTCTCAAACTCAATACACGAGAAACAAATAAACAAATCATAAAATGGGCATAGAAGATATGAACAGACACTTTTCCAATGATGACATACAAATGGCTAACAGACAGGAAAAAATGTTCAAAATCATTAGCCATCAGGGAAATTCAAATCAAAACCACACTGAGATACCACCTTACGCCAGTTAGAATGGCAAAAATAGACAAGGCAAGAAACAACAATTGTTGGAGAGGATGTGGAGAAAGGGGATCCCTCCTACATTGTTGGTGGGAATGCAAGTTGGTACAGCCACTCTGGAAAACAGTGTGGAGGTCCCTTAAAAAGTTAAAAATTGAACTACCCTATGACCCAGCCATTGCACTACTGGGTGTTTACCCCAAAGATACAGACCTAGTGAAGAGAAGAGCCATATGCACCCCAATGTTCATAGCAGTATTGTCCACAATAGCTAAATCGTGGAAGGAGCCGAGATGCCCTTCAACAGATGACTGGATTAAGAAGCTGTGGTCCATATATACAATGGAATATTACTCAGCTATCAGAAAGAACGAATTCTCAACATTTGCTGCAACATGGNAACAAGTTCTCAACATTTGCTGCAACATGGACGGCACTGGAGGAGATAATGCTAAGTGAAATAAGTCAAGCAGAGAAAGACAATTATATGATTTCTCTCATCTATGGAACATAAAAACTAGGAAGATTGTTAGGGGAAGAAAGGGATAAAGAAAGGGGGGGCAATCAGATGGGGGAATGAAGCATGAGAGACTACGGACTCTGAAAAACAAACTGAGGGCTTCAGAGGGGAAGGGGTGGGGGGAATGGGATAGGTTGGTGATGGCTAGTAAGGAGGGCACATATTGCATGGTGCACTGGGTGTTATACGCAACTAATGAATCATCGAACTTTACATCAGAAATCAGGGATGTACTGTGTGGTGACTAACATAACATATTAAAAAAAAACATTAAAAAATTAAAATTAAATAAATAAATAAATAAAACAGAATGCCCAGATCAACTCGATGTAGGCCTTATCTGTACATCTCCTTTCCAATGCCAGGGTTACTTCTCACCGCACACAGTATCATCAAACTCCCACAGAAGATACACTTGAGTTCTATTTGACTCATTTCAATCCTCCTTTTGCCAGAACCAATCTACAAGCTGTTTTTTATTTTACAACAACTGTGCCTATGACATAAAATAAGCACCTAAAACCAGACAATCTCACCTCCACCATTTATCTAATCCACCCGATAGCAATAATGCAGGAATGGAAATAAACTTCCAAATGCTAAAATATCCAGTTATCACCTAGATATTTGCTATCATGTAGACATAGCCAACACTCTTTCCACTTCAGCCCTTTCCCTCAGGGTTGGTTCAGAAAAATGTTCTCATCATGGAGGACAAGAAAAACTGCTGTCATGTGGAAGTCTTTTCCCTCATTCATTCCTATGACCATTTACAAGGGTGGCATGCCATCTCCTGCAGACCTACCTCCATCTGGTATGTGAGGAATGTCTTTGGACATCCTTTTCATGTCTATTCAAATCCTCATTATTCTCATCTACCACAGAGTACCTTTAATGTACTTCTCCTGACCCCTGTCTGGGAATAATCACTCATTATGATTTTACCCTACCCCATTCTCTACAAAAGACTGTGTGTTTTGGAAGAAGCACCACAGAGCCATTCCCAGAGCACATGGAGAGCATCCATAACCATCCTAAAAAGCCAACTTCAGGACCACCTGGCTGGCTCAGTCAGAGCAAGTGACTCTTGATCTCAGGGCTGTAAGTTCAAGCCCCCTGTTGGGTGTAAAGATTACTTAAAAATAAAGTCTTAAAAAAAAAGCCAACTTCAGACCAATCTGTAGGTTATTTTTCACCTACAGACATGTGCCTGTTCATTTTGCTCATTAAAAGTTACTCACATTAGGGGCACCTGGGTGGCTCAGTCGTTAAGCATCTGCCTTCAGTTCAGGGCGTGATCCTGGCATTCTGGGATAGAGCCCCACATCAGGCTCCTCCACTGGGAGCCTGCTTCTTCCTCTCCCACTCCCCCTGCTTGTGTTCCCTCTCTCGCTGGCTGTCTCTCTCTGTCAAATAAATAAATAAAATCTTTAAAAATATATAAATAAATAAATAAAAGTTACTCACATTAAAAAAAAAAAAAGCTCCTAAATGTAATGTGATAGATTGACAGAACATTGCTGAGACCAATTTCAAAAGACCTAATTAAAACCATATTCAAGAGGTGGAAGACTCAGTATTGTTAAGATGTTAATTCTCTCCTAATTGATCTACAGAGCCAATGCAACTCCAATCAAAAACCAAAAAATTAGAAATGATTTTAAAAGTCATATTAGGGGCGCCTGGGTGACACAGCAGTTAAGCGTCTGCCTTCGGCTCAGGGCATGATCCCAGCATTGTGGGATCGAGCCCCACATCAGGCTCCTCTGCTATGAGACTGCTTCTTCCCTCTCCCACTCCCCCTGCTTGTGTTCCCTCTCTCGCTGGCTATCTCTATCTCTGTCAAATAAATAAATAAAATCTTTTTTAAAAAATAAAATAAAATTCATATGAAAATACAAAGGACAGAAGAGCCAAAAGAACCATGACCACCCCCCCAAAAAAATAAAGTTGGAGGAATAACCACACCTCATGTCAGAACTTATTATAAAGCCACAGTAATCAAGATGCTATGATATTGGTGTAAGTGTAAAGATAGACAAATAGATCAATGGAACAGAATAAAGATTCCAGGAGTGGACATATAGATATATGGATTTCTGAAAAAGGTGAAAAGGTAACTCAGAGGAAAGGGAATAATCTTTGCAACATATGGTGCTGACCCAATTGTACAGCCATATACAAAGAAGGAGAAGGGGCAGAATTTTAATCCATGCTTCATGCTTATACAATAATTATACAATAGTTAACTCAGAATGGTTCATAGACCTAAAATGATATGAAACTAAACCTAAAACTATAAAACTTCCAGAAGAAAACGCATGATAAAATCTTTGCTGTCTTGGGTGAGGTAGATATTTCTTAGATACAATGGCACAATCCCCAGAAGAAAAAAATTGATAAATGGAACTTCCTCAAAATTAAAGACACCTGCTCTTTGAAATACACTCTTAAGGTAATTAAAAGGTGGGCCACAGACTGAAAGAAAATATTTATAAATCGAGTATCTGATAAAGAACTTAAATCCAGAATATATAAAGAACTCTTAAAATCAATAGGAATTAAAACAACTCAGTATAAAATGGTCAAAAGATTTGAGCAAATCCTTCACCAAAGAAGATATACGGATGGCAAATAAGCACCTGAAAAGATTTTCAATATCATTAATCATCAAGGAAATTAAAAATTAAACCATAATGGGATGCTACTGCATACCTATTTCAATACCTAAAATTAAGAAGACTGAGCATATCCAGTGGTAACGAGGATGTGGAGAAACTGGACTATTCATACCTTTCTGGTGGGAATGTAAAGTGGTACAAGTGCTTTGGAAAACATTTTAGCAGTTTCTTAAATAAACATATACCTACTGTGCGATCTAGCCATTACATTTCTAAGTACTTGCCCAATAGAATTAAAAACATGTCCATACAAAGACATGAACATGGATGTTTATAGCAGCTTTACTGCAATAGCTGAAAACTGGTAACAATTCAAATACGCATCAACAGGTAAGTAAACGCTCTGTGGCATAGCCATATAAATGGAGTACTATTCAGCAGTGAAAAAAGAATGAACATTAGTACATGCAAAAACAAGAATATATTTCAAAATAATTAATCTGAGGGAAAGTAAACAGAACTTTCCTCCTCCAAAAAAGAGAAGACACTGTATGATTCCATTTACATAAAATTCTAGAAAGTGCTAACTAATCCATAATGACAGAAGGCAGATGAGTGGTTGCCTGCAGACAGTGGAATGGGAAGGGTTACAAAAGGATTTGAGAAAACTTTTGGGAGGGACGATATGTTCACCATCTTGATTATGGTGATGGCTTCACAGATATATACCTGTCAAAACGCACAAAATTGACCACTTTATGTACAGTTTATCGTACATCAATCATACTTTGATAAAGCTGTGTGAATGAAACTAAAAAGTTTAAAAAGCATTATTTAGGAAGAAGAATTAATCTTATATGGTCTAGTGTCTGCACAGTGACATATTTAAAAACTGTTTGGCAGCCAAGAATTAAGTGGCAACAGTCTTTAACTTTTACACACTGTTGAAAAACATCAGATGGAACCCATTTTAGAATTGATAGCACACCTTTAATTCGTCATCCCCACCATTTTATTTACCTTCTACAGCTGCCCAGAGCAGCCCCAAAGACTCTTTCCTTTTCTCTCTAAACTCCCCAAATCTTCTTGTCCTCAACCCTGCCCAAGAAACTATGATCTTTTCCCAGTCCTTCCCCTACCTGCCCAGGTAGGTACCTGCCCCTACCTTCCCAGTCACTCCACCACCCCACCCCACCCCCAGTATATTTAACTCTTCTCAACTCTGACCTCCTATTCCTTCTAGCTCAGCATTTTTCTGTCTATTATCCTAAATGGCATAACTCAAATTCCAGAAGCCAAAAAGTAAAAATAATCCCATGTGGAAGGATAAAAAGTAGGGACAGAGAGGCATGCTCATACATTAATAATTCCTTAATTCTAACAACTGGGGGTGGAAGAGAACATCTTATTTCAAAAAGAAAAGATTGGTCCCAAGATCTGGACCCCTCTCTGCGCAGAGCTCCTCTCCTAGTTCCACATCCCAACTCATTCACTCTTTCAGGCAAAGAGACTCAGGTTGGCTTCATTCAGTCTTCCATTCTGACCCTAAATTGCATCCCTAGACCTGACACTCATCCCCCTCCTAACCCAGCCTTCCCATTCCCTGTGGTTAGCTTGCCTCTTTTCTGAACCCCTCCCCCAGGCCCATCAAAAAGAAATGACCAATTTTATCCTCTCTAAACATGTTACTGCCACAGCTCCTTCTAACATGTCTTTTGGCTTGTATAGAATGCAAATTCTTTATGAATTTAAAATCTCTATTTATTAAATACTTGCCCAATTTTCTGCATATATTTACACAGTTAAACTGACCGCCTATATCACTGCTCTCTGTAGAGCCTGTAAAATCCAAGAGGACCAGGTATCCATCTGTGTAATCACTTCTTCCAGCCTTCTTCTCATGGTCAGCTATGACACTGCTCTGCAGAACATGCGAGTATCGAGTATCATTCACCACTCTACTCCATCCTCCCACCCCTCCACACTCCTCCTGCTTCGTGTCCCAATGTCATCAAACCACTCACAATGCTCAATGCCTCATCCCCAGCACACCACCAACCTCCTTCATTGCCCGGACCATTATCCACTGCCTAAAGCAGAGGTTGGCAAGCTTTTTCTGTAAAGGACCTAATAGTAAATATTTTAGGATTTGGGGGGGCCATATGGTCTCTATCCTTGTATGATTGTGCCATTATACCACAAATGCGTAGACAACACCCAAAGAATAGGTGTGGCTGTGTTCCAATAATAAATCCTTATTTCGAAAAACAGGCCACAGACCAGATTAGTTCACAGGCCAAAGCCTGATCTAAAACATCCTCCCTTCCAACCTCCATCTTGCTAGCTCCTGGTTTTCCTACAAGACTCAGCCCAAGTTATCTTCCTGAGGGTGCCTTCTCCCATTCCTAGTTAGGTGCACCCTTTCTTGGTACTCCCATAGCATATATATCAAATGTATTTTGTAGGGACAGGAAAAACTTCTTCCCCAAGTCTGATGCTTCCTTCTGTGTAAAGGAGTTCTGCTACCATGACAGAGCTGGCTTCTCTGTACTCCCACTTCCTCCTCCCTTGGGAGATGGCAGCTCAGAGTGGGAGCAGGGCGCACACTGTCCACAAAGAACACGTAATTCCCCCAGCCTTCCTGACATCATATGGGCCACACTGTCAGTACTGGAAAGACCTGTCTATCCAGGGCCACCTGGGCCCAGAGGCATAAATCTGTCTCATTCCAGAGTTCTCCATGATCAGTTTAATCAGTAACAACAGTGATATTTTTATCTTTATCTTACTTCTTGATTATCTCTTAATTGCCTCAGAACTCTAGAGGGAAACAGGGGAGCTATTTATTAGACCCCACTGAAGCCTAACATCTACCACTAGCCATCGCACTCAGCATGTTGCGTAGAAATGTTGTGTACTTTCTTTCGCTTTGGTCAGTGATTCTCAGAGTAGACCTCCGTCCTCTAGAGAGCCCTTCCAATTGCCATCAACACACCCAGAAATGCAAATCTTTCTTTCAGACTGAGAGCAGACGACACACTTCCCGTTAGCTTTTACTTTTACCTACAACCGAATGTTACTTACTAATAACCTCCGAAGTGAATTAGCAGTAGTTTCTAAGTTGAATGTATGAATAGGGTTTACTGAATCTTTAATTCAGTATTCTGTTAAGCCTGACAGCCACTCTTTTGGAAATACTGCAAAACTGATTGGGCATGAGCCTACGAGACAGAATTTCAGTAGTCTTCAGGAAAGACAATTTGTGAATAATGTATCAGTGATGCGATCTCCAATTGGTCATGGTTTTCAATCACTGCTATTCGAGTTTTGCTTTTACCTTCTAAATTACCATTAGTGTAATATCTTTATCAGTGTAGTTTATTACAGCTCGTTAGGTAAGCTTACTGGGTTAGTCATGCATATTTGGCCATACGGAGGACAAGGATGGGGTAGAGCAGGCACTGAGAGTATGGGCTCTCGAGTCAGACTGCCTGGTTTGTGTCTCAATATCACCACATACTAGCTGTCACTTGGTGTAAGCTTTGCAACCTCTTGGCTCAGTTTCTTTACCATTAAAATGTGGAATAGTAACTATGTCATTGTGAAATGGGAAGATTAAATGAGGTAATCCATGTAAAGAACTTAAACCATATAATTAGCTATTATTATTTTATTATTCCTAGGCACATGAATAGGACTTGTGGTCTCTAGTTTTCCACTAACCAGGCTTTAAGCTATGTATAAATGCAGTTCAAATACAAATCATCCATAAAGTTGTTGCTAATGAAGACATTATTGGCAATCCTCCCCCAAATTTTTCACACTGTATGTTTCACTGTGATGTTTGATAGCTCATATTTATTGGTTTGGTATCTATTGCCTATCTTCTCCACTGGAACTTAAAATCCTAAGGCCAGAGACCTCTACTTATTTATGAGTTTTCCACTATAGCCTCAATACGTAGAAACTGCTTGGCATACAATGGGCTGTCAACAATTTTTTTTTTAAGGAACCAATATGCTAACTATGAATTTATACTATATAGCCTGCAGCATAAAATTGAGTTTGGTATAATAAAATTACTAGATTACCAAAATTTTTGGCATTGTTTTATACCTTAAAACCACGTTTAAGTTCATATCATCACTATATTGAGTAAATAATGAGGGATTTATATATATTCTAATTTAATTTTTTGCTATTGCTGAATTATTTTTCACTCAGAACACATGGGATAAGTGACCATGGCTCTTTTGCAAGTCCTGAGTGGGCCACAGCCACATAAAGAACTGTATTTTTCCATTCAACAACTCAAAAATATTTTAAATGACCCAGCAGTTCCACTTCTATGTATACGCCTAAAAGAAAAGTCAATCAAAAGACATGTACAAGAACGTTCACATTGGCTTTGTTTATAATACCGAAAAATTGGGACCAATGCAAACATCCATCACTGGGGAATAAATAGATGGTGGAATAGTTATGCAATGGAGTATTGCACCGCAATAAAAAAAGAACAATCTGCTTTTATATACTCTTACCTGCAGCAACATGGATGAATCACACAGACATACAGATGAGCAAAAGCAGCCAGAAAAAGATAGCAGAGTGTATGATTTCATTTATAGGAAGATTCAACTTAAATGAACTTCTATGAAGTCTATTAGTAACAGACAAAACTAATCTGTGGGTATAGAAGTCAAAATAGTGGTTATCTCTGTTGGGAGAACATGGGAGGGCAAAATATATCCTTCTAGCCTACAGGAAATGTTCTATATCTTAATTTGGGTGATGTCCACAGCTAAGAGTGGCCATGTGTATGTGTACAAATTCAGTGAGTTGTACAGTTAAATCTATGCACTTCACAGTATGTACGTTACACAGTATATACAGTTGGTTTGTTTCAGGAGAGAATAATTTCTGCATATCTGACATTTAGCTGGGCCCCGGAGATAAACCAATGAACAAAACAGGCATGTCTTTTCCCTTAGTATCGTGGATCTCTACTGCTAGCTCAGTGTCTATGCTCAGTAAATCGTTGGTGACCCGAACTGAGCACTCTTTTTGCATGCTAACCATTTAAATTTCTTAAAAATACTAGTGCTGATGCTAATGGCAACAGCGGTACTTCATATTTCTTTGACAAACATGTCTTGTCTCATTTTAGGCTTTTTCAGTCCGAGGTCATCATGATGCCTCATTATGGAAAAATCCCAGAACATTCTCCTCCCTCCAGCAAAAGAGCTAAGTGCGCTTTCATCCTGCAGATTTCGGAATTGATTCTCTGCGCTGCTAGCATTCTCCATATCCCACGGAGTTGTGCGCTAAAATCCAGAGCAATGAACACACCTATGAAAAATGATGCTTTCGAGCCTGCCCCATGGTGCAGTAAATTTGAAAGTACTCTTAATAATAATAAGGATCAACATTGACTTTAATGGTCCTCAAATCCATCACGTAATTTCATTAGCCACCCAGCACAGATGCAAGCAGGGGTGATGTCATACTTTTTCCCCTTGCTCTGAAACCTGAGTCAGGCGCCAGAGATGGAAACCAGTTTTACAGACTCTAATCGGATTAAAGCTCCTGCCAGCCACTGATCAATATATGGTAGCTGGAGGAATCCCAAAATGTGCAAAGCCCTCATATGCCCCTTCAGAGCCATGGCCTCCCTCAAGCAGAAGGGAGGTTCAGGTGGTCGCTTGGTGCAAGAGGGGAAAGTCAAGCTGGTGTGTCCTAAGGCATCGGGTGATTTTCAGTTTCCCCACGATCTCGGTCCCCACAGGAGAAAGGGGTCATCACTTCTGCAGCAGCCTCCACTACTGCTCTCTGATCTTACCCAAAGGGAATCTCTAACTACTCACACTCCCTTCATATAGAAAACCAGCACTTAAAATCATGGGCTTTGGCATGAGATGCAACTTGATCTAAAATCTGGCTCTTCTATTGACTAGTTCACCCGTAGGGAGCAACCCTACGTGTCTGACTCTCAGCTTCCTCGTCTGTCTACAAAGTGGACATAAAAACACCTTCCTCATGGAAGCGCAGTCAGGCTACATGGCTCATGCTTATGACAGTCCCTGGGCCTATGTACTTACGTACTCGATAAATGAGAGCTAATAATGAAAAGAAATGATCATCTATGATTAATAGCTACCAAGTATCATTATAAAACTCTGAAATACCCCCTCATAATCAGAGGGGAGAATCTTTTTGCCTTTATCATTTTACTTATCTCAACTTTCCCATCTCTCAAACTTAGCACAAGCAAGGAACCAGTGGCTAGATGCACTTATAACCTCCAGGTTGCTTTAACAAGAACTTCAATAACATGGCAAAATACAATGACCTCATCATCTCAGTGTTGCAGCAGTAAAAAAATCAATGCTACTTAAAAAGCCTGACAATCAGTCAAGGTCCAGCCAGATATCTCTGGAAGTCAAACAGGCCCGTATAAAAAACTGATTCACCTAGGGAACTCATTAAAGCTCTACAGCGGTATTTCCCTGATGTAAGCTGGGAGTTTTCATTTGGGTTGCCTTTTTTTTTTCAGCTCTGGAATCCCTGTGAGATCAGGGCTATATGCCTCCCTAGCAGCTGGCTCAGGAGCACTTTTATTAGTTGGATGTCTTCACTTGCATCACCAATGCAAACAGTCATCCATATGTCAATGTCATTCCACCCTCCAGTGTAACTCAGACCTTCTCCAACTGAAAGCACACACTGCTTTTGTCCAGAGTAAGCTCTTGAAAGACTTATAAACACACTTTATTCTTATTGCATTATACACAGTAGTGTAGAAGTTATAGAAGGCATAATCTGAAGAGAATACATTTGTACCTATGGGCCTTTCTTCCAAAACCTCATAATTCAAATGTTAATATAAAGTAACTTTCCTTCTTCTCAGGTCATTTTAAGAAATAGCACCTACTATGGACCAGGCATTCTTGTAGACACTGAAGATACAAAGATGAATAAAACATGAGCCTTCTCTTTTCCAGGATCTTGTGAGACCAGCAAGCACAGAACCCACTAACTTCAGACCCAGTTCCTGAAAAAAGACAAACAGGATGTGGCACATAGCACTTTTTTTTCCCTCTAGCAGGGAAAAAACGAGTAGTCTCTGGATTATCCAGTCCAGAACAATCAATTGACAGTGGACACTTAAACTAGTATGAAAACTGGGTGAAGAGGACGGAGCAAGAAGCCTCACCGTTGCCAGCACCATTGGCAGCCTGTTCTTTTAGCAACTCAATAGAAGCCAACTCAGGACCTGTTGTTAGCCTTTCAGTAGCCCATGCACAGATAGTGGGAAAGGGAATAAGTTTACATTGTAAATCATTTATTCCTTAATTGCTCAGGAGCACTCCCTAATTTCTTTAATTGGTCTCCCTCTCCGTAAATAAAATAATACATCATGGGGTTGTAGTGAGTGTTAAGCAAAGAGATAGAGACAGAGATAAGAGACAGAGACAGAGATAGAGAAATGTTGCCATATCTATAAAAGCATCTGGCTTCTAGGACATACTCACTAAATGATCCCTATAAGAAAACTCAAATCTGAGCTACCATACTAAAAGGAGCGTGACCACAGATGCTATGTCCCCTGACTCCCTTCTGGTTTTTCCTGCTTTGAAGCAGGAGAAGCAGACATTTTTCTAGACACACCAGCCTAGAAAGATCTAAACTTAGCTACTAGCACTAGAAGGCCCCTGGGACAACAATCCAAACTTGACAAGAAATCTAGAAACATACCCAACAATAAACATAAAGATGACAGGAATACCCGTAATATCAGTAATCCCAACAACTGTTAATAGGTTAAGTTCCATGATTAAAAATAAAAGCAAGCTCCAACTATATGCTGTTTACAAGAGATATATCGAACATGAATAATACTACAAAGTAATAGAAAGGTTGAAAATATGCAGATGCCCAAAGACAGACCAGACAAACACAAACAAAAAGAAAGCACTATAATAATATTAACATTAGCTCATAGAGAATTCAAGACAAAAAGCTCTGTATGGCACAAAGAAAGCCGTTTCACATCAATAAATAATAGATACATCAAAATATATAGCAACCATGAAACTTTTCATTCTCAATATCATGGCAGCAGATACATTAAAGAGTAACAGAGTGCTCACAATATGTCAGGCACAGTTCTAAGCTCTTTACACACAGTAATTCATATAATCTCTCCAAGAGCCCAATAAAGCAGGTGATGTGATTTTACAATTGAGGCAACCTGTCAAGGTCTGTCAGCTTGTGAGGGTGGAGCTGATATTCAAACCAGGCAAATGAACCGGCATCAGGGGTCTCAACTTTTTTATTATACTTTCTCCAAAAAGAAAAAGAAGTGTTCGAAATAGGGGGGGGGGGCGGGGGGAGTCAGACCCATAGTGATAGTGGGAAAAGTTAACAAACCATACCCAAAATTTGTCATGTAGAGATAACAAAAAATAAATATACAAAGATGTGAATAATATGTATCACAAGCCTGACTTCACAGAAAATCACGATCTCTCTAAAAAGGGGAGAGGTCACTTTCCTTTCAAATGCCCATGGAACATTCATCTAAAATATATAGAAAGACCGTTTAATAAGCCATAAAAAATTTCTCAATAAGTTTCTAAAAGAAAAGCTCTCATAGGACCCACTCACTGATTAAAATGTAATTAAATCTAAAACCTCACTCTCCCTAAATAACTCTTGTGTCAAAGAGTAAATAAAAACTTAATTTATAAATTACTTGGAAACTAACATATGTTGAAACACTACATGGAAAATTCTATGGGATGTAGCCAAACCTTACTCAGGAAAAAAATTATATCCTTAAATAAGTTTTTTCCTAAAACAAGAAATGTCTAGAATAGATATTTTTGGAACATTAGACTCAGAAGCTAGAAAAAGAACAACAAAATAAACAAAGGAAACCAATGAATTCAAAAGTTTAGAACAACTAGAATTGTCAAGTAAAACTAAGACCAGTTCCTTTTAAGTGCTTTAAGAGATGTTTGACAAATCTAATAAAAGGAAAAAAGTTTTGAGAACACATATACAACACCAGCAATGAAAAATTAAAAATAACTGTAGATAGAGAAGAGACTCTTTTTATTAAAATAAAGCTACTTATAACCTTACACCAATAATGTGGAAGCCAAAAAAAGGTAAACAATTTTTCTAAGAAACTATTTGAATTATTTTTAAAAGAAAAGAAATTGAAAGAATCAGCCAACTCAAATTACCAAAAAGTTCCAAATGCTGGCTTTATAAGAAAGTTTTATAAAGCTTTCAAGAGCCCATTTCACAAGGCTAATACAATTCTGATATCAAAAATGACCAAGATAATGGGAAAAAAGTAAACTATAAGTCAAATTTGCTTATGAAAATATACATACAGGCACATATATACATACCTACATAGACACGCACACACATACACACCTAAAATACTATTAACAAATAGAACCAACAACACATTAAAAGAACAACATAGAATCTCTAACTAGGATTTATTTCCGGAATTCAAGGATGGATCAACATTAGAAAATCTCTCAGTCTCATTCATTAGATTAATAGACTAAAATGAAAGACCAAATTATCATTTTTAATAAATGCAGAAAATGCAGTTGAAAAAATTGCATATTCATTTCAGGTTAAATCCATTGGTAAACTAAGGTTAGAAGGAAACTTATGTAATATGATACAGAACATTTTTTTAAAAACATCAATAGCAGTCTTTCAAAAAGTGAGTATTATCTGGAAACAAATTTTGAGTGACTGTTCTCTATTAAAAAGAAACCAAAGGTACCTAATAGCTAAAGACAATGAGTGAACCTTTATTACATTCTTAGTTTAAAAAACAATTATAAATAAAAGCAGCAATAACATACATTTTATAGAGAAAATACATTACATGTAGAGCAGTAAAAATGTTATATCTCTATTTTCTGAAGACTTCTTACTTATCAGTTAAAAACAAGACAAGTTTTGGGGTGCCTGGGTGGCGCAGCCGTTAAGCGTCTGCCTTCGGCTCAGGGCGTGATCCCCGCGTTCTGGGATCGAGCCCCACACCAGGCTCTTCCACTATGAGCCTGCTTCTTCCTCTCCCACTCCCCCTGCTTGTGTTCCCTCTCACTGGCTGTCTCTCTGTCAAATAAATAAATAAAATCTTTAAAAAAAAAAAAAAAACAAGTTTTGTCACCTTCTCCCAAAATAAGTAAAGACTCATGAACAGGGCAATTTCAAAAGAAGAAACACAAATTGCTAAAAGACATATGAAAAGGTATTCAAAATGCTTAGTAGTCAAAGAAACATAAATTAAAATGACAATTATCTGTCATGTTCCTCCTTAAGATTAGCAAAGATTAAATAGACTTATAATATTCGAAGTTGGTGAAAGCATAATACTCCACTGGTGAAGTAGAAATCTGTTCAAGTTTAGGGAGGAACCGAATGAGACAATATATACCAGTAAGCATTGCTGTTGACCTAGCTGTTAAGCTTGTAGAATCTGCCGAAAAGAAATAAACAAATGGATGAAAACTAATGTACACGATTTCTATTTGCAGCATGACTTTAAAACATTTTTAATTACATTTAAATGACCAATCAAATAAATTGTACTTACAGCCATATAACTGCATGCTCTTAAGCATTGGAAAAGAACTAGAAAATCTATATCTATTTGCATAAAAAGATATCCGCTAAATATTTTGTTAAAAAATTTTATAGAAAAATACGTTTGATATTATTTTATTTACCTAAAAGACATATATGTGCTGACACATGTGCTTATATAGAAAAGTATACGACAAATTGTAACAATGGTGATTCTATGGTGTTGAATTAAGGAGACTTTTGCTTTCTATTTCATTTATGTCTAAAAGTTTCAGCATTTTACAGTCAGCATATATTATGTTTACAATCGGAAAAATAATAATAATTATAATAATAGTACATCTGGGGGAGAGAGAGGGACCCTGTGTTCTCTCCACCCCTGCGAAGGTAAAGCCATGCCCCCTCTCAATGGGCTCCTCGAGAAGCACCCCAAGCCAGGCGACCAGGATTGGGCCAAAATTCTATCAGCACCATGAAAATCTTGCTTTGGAAATCTCCACAAGCCTGAGCCTTGAGTCACGTCAGAAACTGGCCCTCTTTAAGGTCACCCTTATTGCTACTGAAATAACTATTGCACATCTGGGAACACAAAATAATTTCCACAAGGAAACCTCTGTTTCCAGATCTCCACCTGGGTTTACCACCAGTTTAGGCTCCTGGCCTCTGATGGACCATCTGCTCAGCACGTCTCTTTCTCCAGTTAACAGCCCTCGTTGTTTTTGAACTGCCTTTAAGCACAGATTCAGAGGCAAGGGCAACAAGAATGTCCCCTAAGTCTCCGAAATAAATCAGTCCCTGTAATCTGCTTCCCATGTCCCTTCCGTGAACACGAGCGTGATTGGGAGTGTCGTGATCATCCTAACACCTTTGCCCTGAGAATCAATACTTCAAAGCAGGCACTTAGCACATGATATCTGCCAGGTCAGTCCAAGCAGAGGCTGGGGGGACTGCCAAAATGATTCCAAGGAGCACAGAGTATGTCTGGGGCTCTACATGCCCGAGGGTGACTCGGGAAACAAGTCAAGATACTGGGTGAGTGAAGAAAGAGAGGCTCTGGGTAATTAAATTCATAGCTTGAATACCGTGTGTGGGTAATTAATAATCTATAAATGTCCTGAATGAGTGCACATATTGAGCTATTCCATCATTAAAAAGGGTACCAGTGTTAATGTGGTTCCTCTGTAGGGTTCATTAACTGGACAAAGTATCAAGGCAGGGTGGATTTATTTTTTCATTTCTTCCATTTACTCTTTATTTTGTTCCCTTCCATTGTTCATAAATAGAAGTGGTAATTATTGGAAGGGGAAAAAAAAGCATTTCTCAATTCTTTTGCTGGATATTACAGGGAAATGTAGGAATTATTTACCTACAATCATCTTAACAAGTCTGCAGAGAACTAAGTGGAAATAAGCAATTAACTAGAAGATTTTGGATTTTAAAGTACTTCGAAAAGTATAGCATTCTAAATATTAGTAAGCTGTTGTTTTTTATCTTGCACCGTGTCTATCTGACCTGAAAGTGATCTTCAGGCTAGAGAAACCATTGTACAGGGTAATTCAAAACCCCTCGCTTGCCATGGAGGGCTGCACATACCTTGAAAAAGTTCTCTACACCCTAGTTTCACCTCAGAATGCCACAGGATCCCCCGCATCAATGGGGACAAGCCATCAGAAGGACCAAGGAAATTAGGCTGGGTTCTAAGAAAAACAGAATATTCAACAGATAAATACATAGGTGGAAAGATGGATAGATGGATGAACAAATGGATGGATCAGGAGTCAGATAGAAAGATAAATGATAAAGATAAATAAACAGGTAGGTAGGTAGCTTCCTCCCTCCTCACTCTGCACCTGTGTACCCAAGCCAGGATCAGTGATGCCCTGTATCTCAAAGAAGAGATAAGGTTACTTCTTCCCAGGACAGGGTCACCTCCCATCCTTTCAGTCCTACCTCTTCCTGCCCTCTCCCAAATCCGCTCCAACATCTATCCCCTCTTTACTGAATCTTTAGTCTCTTTCTCCACTTGACATTACAGACATCTTCAATCCTCCCTTAGCTAATATGCACACACTTCCCCAACCATCTTCCCCTCAGGCTGAATTCCATGCAGTCCACTCACAAACATCTCCCAGACAGTCTCTGTCACCACCACTGCACCCCTCACCCTTCTTCAACTTGCCTGGCAACCTACCCCACCACACTTCCAAGGCCCCTGTCCCTCCCCATCTCAAATTCCATCACTTCTTCTCCCTTGAATATTTGGCCATTTTAATTTGCTTTGTAACTTTCTCCTCCTCAAACTTCTGTGGGAGTTGACTCCCCCATTTCTTTTTTTCCACCCCTCCAACAATCTCCCTTGATTCAGTCATTCTTTAATTTATTCAATAAATACTTATTGAGAACTTATCCTCTGCCAGGCACTAAGCTAGATCTGCAGGGAACAAAATGACTAAGACCTCGACCTTACTCTCAAGAGCCTAAAGAGAGAGAGAGTTGTGTGAACACATGAATTACAATAAAACATGATAAGTGTAATCAATCATTCATTCATTCTTTCAAAAATATTATGGAACACCTACTACATGCCAAGCACTGTTCTATGTGCTATGGATACAACTGGGAACAAACTGATAAAAATCCTGCCTTTGCTGTTTATAGTAAAGGAAGACAAAAGTATATATAAGTAAAACATATAGTCAAAAAAATTGTTATGAAGACAAATAAAGCCCAGGAGGAATTAGAAGGGGGCTCGGGAGAAGGAGGGTTTGCAGTTTTCAATGAGATGATCAGTGAAATGCTTACTAAGAAAAAAACATATGCACAATGATTTTAAGGAGATGAGGAGTAAGCTATGTGGGTATCTGAGGGAAAGCATCATGGGTAAAGGGAACAGCAAATGCAAAGGCCCTGAGGTAGAATCACAGAATCACATCTGCAGTGTTCTGGAAAAGTGAGGAGACTGGTGGAAGATGAGGTCCAAAAAGTACAGTTGGGGATGGGTAGACCATATAGTATATCAAAGGCCTTTGAATGAGATAGAAACCACAGGATGGTTTGAACAAACGAATAACATAATATGAACGATATGTTAAAGGATCCCTCTCGCTACTGTATGTAAGAAACACACAGGCAGAAACAGGAAAACCAGCTAAGAGAAGGCCACTGCAAAAATCCAGGAGCGAACTGGTGGTGGCTTAGAGCATGGGGCGCAGTGGACGAGATACAAAATGGTTAGATGTGGCCTATTTTTTTGAAGACAGAACTAACAGATTTGGTGATGGGTTGCAAGTGACAGCTCCACAGAAGTAAGGATACTCAGATAACCCACTAACATGCCCCACAGTTGAGTCAGCCCACCTGTGGAGTCAGCTGCCATGTGATGACAGCAGTAGGAAAGGTGACAGCTTTCCTGGCTGCATCCCTCTCTCCCCAGCCCCTCCTACCTTCTACCATGAAGGTGATCTGAAATAGTGGCTTTTCGCTCAAAATGAGGGAAGGGGGAGGGGAGTATGATGCATATTGAGGGAAAAGAAAAGAAGCTGACCAGATCTCCTTTGCCCAGTGCTTATGGCCAGCCTTCAGTAGGCCTGAGCTGGGGGAGGAGGAAAAGCACTAACCTTTAATGAAATATACTCATTCTAGTATCACACTGGCCTGGACATACTAACAGGATGACCTACTGTTAAGTGAGTGGCCAGATAGCTGCTATAGTGGGCTGTAAATTTTACCTTTCATCCGGGGGCCGGGAAGAACTAGCTCCACACAATAAATGCAAAGGGACAGGGGAAGAAAATAATAATACTGAAGTTATTTTACGGTTATAAAGTCATGCTTGTTCAATGAAACATTTACTTTAGGAAGTCAAGACTAAAACGTTCAACAAACGCTCTTGATGGCAAAGGCCAGTTAAAGAAGCAAACTTCTATCCAGTTGATGATATACATCTCCCACCCCAAGCAGAGCTGCCAGGAGCCCCTCTTTTAGTGTTAAATCTGCAATTAAAGACACAATCCACGGAAAAGCTTGTCTCTTAGACACAAAAATCTTAGGCACTTATAGGAAAATAAAGGGTTTATTGTTGCTGGTGCTGGGGCTGCTGTTAGTCAGTAGAAGTCCTTAAGGTTTGGGGAAGCAGAAATCCTGCTCTGGACCTATAATATAAATAGATTTTTCACAAGTAAAGATAATCCTTCATCTGACATTTCTCCACTTAGTTGTTTTTTCCGTATTATTCACATTGAGCCTTGCCAGTTGATTTATCCTTACCATAATGCATTTGTACATTTGCTGTTGTGATTATTATCTCCCATTTTGAGCTGACTTGGCACTTTCTTCCTGGGCCTTTATTTGCAGCAGCTTATAAATTTTATGAACAAATTACTTTTTATTTATCAACCTCTTCCTCTGCCCGGCAGTGAATTTTTTGGAAGGTTGGCAGAAGCAGCACAAATACTACTTTTTAATTAGGCATCCTAATGAAGAAAGCTATCGTCTTTGGGGGCAAATATAAGCCAAGGTGGTGCTTTCTTTTAAATTATTGCATTACTTAAAAATAAATAAATAAGTACATTTTAGGAAATACAACACAAAGCAAAATATACGTGGTAGTCCTCCAAAAACAGAATTATTCCTTGGAGGAGGTGTTTTGCCAGAATTTTATTTCTTCTGGTATATAGCTTCTATGTTGGAATGTTTCCAAAAAGCCATGATTTCCTAACCCCATCAAGTGATGCAGAAAAAACAAAGTTCATTGTGATTCCAGGAGTGACACTGGACTTACATAGGACTGAGAGGCTGTCAAACTCTGGACTGACACTATCTTCTATCAGCAATACTGTAAACAGATATTAAAGTCATCACAAGGGGGGATAGGGTCAGCATACATGAATAAACTCCAGAGAAGGGATCCAACATTTACCGAATACTTTCTCTGTAATTGGCAACTTACCTATTTACCTCATTTAATCTTCAAAGGCTACACAAATCAAGCATTATCTCACTTAATCTTCAAAGACAATAGAAAACAAGCATTATCCCACTTTGCAGAGAAAGACACTGGAGGTCAGAGAGGTTGATTATAATGTGCCCAAGTTCACACAGACTCTGGATCTGAACCAAATCTATTTATTTAAAATATAGCATTATAATTTTAGATAGTGCTTTTGAACATTCTCTTCCTTCCCATCAATATCTACTACCAGTACTTCTAAAAATCATAAAATTAGGGTGCCTGGGTGGTTCAGTCGGTTAAGCATCTGCCTTCAGCTCAGGTCATGATCCCAGGGTCCTGGGATCAAGCCCTGTGTCCGGCTCTCTGCTCAGTGGGGGCCTGCTTCTCCCTCTCCCTCTGCCCCTGCCCATGTGCTCGCACTCTCTTGCGCACGCGCGCTCACTCTCTCTCTCTCTCAAATAAATAAAATTTTAAAATAAATGTAAATAAATTTGAAAAAATAAAAGTTATAAAAATGGCTGATGGGCAGGTGCAATAAATACTGACAATGCTTGAAGGTCAAGAGCATCGGTGGTCAGATCTCTGGGTGTTAATTTTGGAGGTAAGAAACATGGCCACAGTGCCAGCGCCCTGGAGTCAGGATTCCTGCCCCATTTCTGCCTTTCCTCTTTATCTACTATCTCTCCCTCTCTCCCAGTACATATGCAAAGAAGTGAGTGCCAGGAATTGGTCCAGAATATTATATATTTAACCTAAAGTGGGCATCTGACGTTCATCTTGGCTTCCCTATATGAACCCCTTTCTTTGTTGGGGGAATTCCACACTTTATGAGTTTGGGTTGGGGGAAGACAGTCTTCCCTCACAGGAGCTGAAAATGTGAGCTATCCCCTCACCACAAGGGCACATCCATGAAACCAAGTTTTGTAACATCACACTGATCTTTGTACAGAAAGTACACTGACACCGAATGCTCTAGAATTCTCTCTCTCTCTCTCTCTCTCTCTCTCTCTCTCTCTCTGTCCTTCTCCTTTCCTTCTCCCTCTCTCATACTAGTGGCCACAGCAGGAGCTATAAGGTAACGTTCCTGGCAGAAAAGTTGCATTTAAAACTCTGTTTCCAAGTAGTCAGTGGCTGGCTGCAGTGATGGTACTTTCCTTACAGAACCAGGTCTTTGGCCTATATTTGGGCATTATTTCTAGAAGCTTAGCCCCAAAACTGAACATCTCTGATTTGAGTGCCCTCTGTCCTTAATAAACCACAGTCTATTAACTGTTGCTTGCAACCAAGAATTCTGACTGAATCAAAACCCAGCTCTGAAAGCACTTGCCTATACAACCCATTAACATTCTTTAATGGATGACCTACATCATCAAGAAAAGGTTTAGTTATATTTTATATTCCAATTACTAGGATACAGAGTATAGACTTTATTTTAGAAATTTTCCATTTCAAACAAAAGAGTTTGTTACTCAAATCAAGTTATCCAAAACAACAATCATCCAAACACTTTATGCTGAACCATGCCAGCCTCCTGAGGTATTACCGTGATGTGATATATAATACAGTGTATAACACATATTCCACATGAAAGAAGTGCTGAGAAATGCCAAGAAAATATATATGTGGCATGCATTTTGCGTATCTGTGTCTCTGCATGGGAAGCAAGAAGCGGGGGTGGGAGAGGGAAGCTGTAAGAAGCAGAAGCAAAAAAACAGCCATGAACACCTCCATATGGCACTGATCTGAGGTCATGTGAAGAATTGCCAAAATTTCCAAATTCAGAACTCTGTGAAGAACCACACTGTGACTCGTAATCACTGATAACTAATATAAAGGCCAGAGTAGGATGGGGGTTGGGGAAAAGATTATGGGATGTCTCATTACCATTTATACCCAGTTTTTTAAAAAAAAAAAAAAGTGAGAGAAAAAATTTACCAACAGTAAACTATGTAAGACTAACTGGACCATTGACCCAAATTTGATTATATCAAAACACCTGGAGTTCAAGGGTACAAAAAAAAAAGCCTTAAGTTTTATGGACTTCCATGTATACAGCATATACTAATAAACACACACTTCCTTTTGTTTTACCACATTCTACTAGACAGAGGTCTAGAAACAAGGAAACCCTTCCTGTTCCCTCAAGCAATAAGAACCAATAAGAGTCTATAATGCAATCTAGGGCAAATAAGCTGCTCCAGTATTCAAAAAAAAAAAGCCTATACCTCAAAAGGAACTCTGAGATTATTTTAAAACTAATAGAAAGAGAAGGCATTGAATAAAAAGAAAATGAAGGTTGGGAAAAAAGGTAAATCTTTTTGAGACAGATGGCAAGTCACCACTGATGGCTGTTGAAACCATTTGGACTGAGTTCGTTCATCAAATTGATCAAATAGTTCAATGTTGTCACAAAAAAAAAAAAAAGGATTTAATGTTTTTGATGGAGGTGACCAGATAATTAATTAAATAGATGGTCCAGTCACACAAAATAGTCCAAACACATGTGTGTAGATGCAGCAAGAAAGCTCAAGGGAAAAGATCCAGAGTAGTGGAAAAACCAAATGAATTCAGAGTGAAAAACAATGCAGAGAAAAAGGAAGAAGGCAAGTGATGGAGCAATCACCCCTCACGGGCTGTGAATTGTGTCGGGCAAATGAAGACTTCTGATTAGCTCCTGGCTGTGCTGTTAATAAGGTAGAATTCTTTGGATTACCTTTGATCGCAGCAATTTTCAAAGCATTAGAACATCCATAAGACAAGTGAGTGATAGTTCAAGGGGATGAATGAAGAAAAAGAGTCTGTAATATATTTTTAGTGAAAAGTGAAGGGGAAACCAGCCATGAAATAGTGTCACTAAATAAAAAATGGGGTGGCAGAAGGGGCACCCTGCAGCCCCAAAAGGAAATAGTCCAGGTCTGGCTCTTAAAAAAGAAAAGCACACCCCCTTCCTTCCCCAGTTGTGGTTCAAAACAGAATGCTTTGGTATATTTAATTCTATTGTTTTTAATGAAACATGTCACACAAAGACATTTTCTGTGGCAATGACTAATTACATGAAGAGGGAGAGATGGTGGTGTGACTGCTACTGCTTTTCTCTACCTTTCTTTTGCTACATCCCTAATAGGTTGCTCACTGCCCTGTGTGGATTCACACAGAAGTCACCAGTCAGCAGACAGTCAACAAACAGGTACTGATAAGTACTGTGTGTCAGGCACTCTTACAGGTGCTGTGATGATAGCAGTAAATGAAACCAACAAAACTCTCTGCTCCAATAGACCAAATATCCTAGGTGAAGGGAGAGAGAGACAGGCAAATAAATAACATTTGCAGGAGGTCAGGACTATTGGAAGAAGGAGTAGCTTTGCGGTCATACACATGAATGGGGATGAACCACTAGGGGCTGAAAGATGAGCTTGGGTCCTACGCTTCTTTTATTTATTTTTTTAATTGTGGCAAACACACATAACGTAAAATCTACCATTTTTAAGTGTACAGATCAGTAGTGTTTCGGACATTCGTGTTGTTGTCCAACCAATCTCCAAAATTCTTCTCATCTTGCGAAACAGAAACTCTCCATCAAACAACTCCCATACCTCCATCCTCCCAGTCCCTGGTGACCACCCTTCTACTTTTCACTTCTATGAATCTGACTACTCTAGGTACCTCAGAGAAGTGGAATCAGACAACATTTGTCCAGTTCTGGGCTTCTCACAGTGACTAATAGAAATTGCCATGAAGTACACAATGAGACCAGTCCTGAGGGTCTCAAGATAAAAAGTGGTGAAGCTCTGAGTGTTGAGTGGAGAGCGGAGTGAGGGGGTTTACCAGGAGTCCAGAGAATTCTAGGAGCCCTATCACTCCTGCCCCTGTGGTATAACCTGGAGGACTCACAGCTCCTAGCCTCTCTCACAGCTCCTGCAGATGGAAGTGCAGAAGACAACGGATCATCTTATCAGATGGGCTCCCTCTTGACCACCCAGAAATGCAGCTACGGAAGGACAGGCAAACACCCCCATAGGGCCCAGCACTGGGAGTGCCTCTTCCAGAATGCTATATAGAGCACTTGGTTTGGTGTGCTGGGAAATAATGCTGTCCTAGAAGGCACATCAGGTTCAAGACCTGGTTCCTAGATTCTTTACGTCCTTAGGCACACCCCTTCATTTCTCATGGCCTAATTTTCCTCATCTTTAAAATGAGTTCTTTTTGTTTTCATTGTCCATCTTCTCCACTAAAATGCAAGCTTCTGGCTATGACACCCTCTGTTTTGTTGATTGCTCTATCTCCAGAAAGTAGAATAGTACCTGGTGCATAATACTGTCCTCAGTAAATATTCATTATGTGAATTAAATGATCCACTGTTATCTGCTTAGCGATGTGCTAATTGCTGTGGTAAAAATATCTGGCACATGTGAAACACTTAGAAAACAATGCTGTTCCAAACTAAATGGTACTAACCACAGGCCTTACTTGTGACCATGCTGGGTTGCTATTATAAACAATTTGCAGTTTTGATAAGGGAGAGAGAAATGTGGCGATTTCATTAAGGCAATGCCAAAGAAAAATGAGATTTGAGCCGGTCTCTACAAGGCAGATAGACTTTGAGGAATAAAGAGAAGGAAGGAAGTCTTCTCAGGTTGTCAAAAATATAATTAAGCATAGCATGAAAAAATGGCAGCGAGAAAGCCTTTCCAAAGGTCTGGTTTTTAATCTCTCTACACTTTCTTCTCAGGAGTTCGACTTGGGACATGTTGGATTTGAGGTGCCTGCAGGAGATGTCCACCTTGTGTTTGGAAATTTCAGTTTGGAGCTTGGCCTAGAGATCTAGAATTGGAAGTCATCCACTGAAAGGTAATAACTGCCATGGCTGCCATCCAAGAAATCACAGCTCTCCTTAAAACTTATCCTAATACCCAACAGCTTTAGATCTTTCAAACAGAAGATGGTATTCATGTTGAAAACAATCCACATATTCAAACTCAAATTCAGCCATGTAGCCATATTGCAAAACCAAGCAGATCCAGACTGTTCCTCGGGTTTGTGCATGCCCAACCTTACTCAAACACAGGCACCAGAGACCAGTTTGGACCAGGAGGCAGGGATGCATGATGACCCTATATCTCAGTTTGCCCAGGACAATTCTAATTTATATCTACTCTCCCAGCATGATTATTAATAGTAGCCCTTTCACTCTGAAAAGCATCCTAGTTTAGGTGATAAATCATACAATCTACTAATACCCCAAATAGCAATTATTTGAATGACCTGTTCTCCAAATGATCAGTTCGCCTAAGATAATGATGTCTTTACATTTCTAGTTTCATTGATTTATTTTCATTTTGCTTTCAAGATATCATCTTAAGAAATGTTTTCTCTCTTCCCAGGTCCCCAGCACTTGAGCTAGAAACATGTTCGTTTCCATCTGTGCCTCAGTTTCCCCCCTCTGCTTCAAATTCTCTCTGTCTCCAGTAGCAACAGCAAGGAGCTGGACCAGAAAAAAGTTGAACGTATTCTTATGAATATATTCTCCTCATAAATACATTGTTTTCTGAATATATTCAAAGAAAATATTTTTATGAATATATTCCTTATAAATAGTGCCTTCTTGCATATATTCTTAAATGTGAAGAGTTCATATAAATGTATCATCCTTATGAATAAAGATAACTTAATGAAAAATATATTTAATGAAAAATATATTTATAACAATTCTTCGCATTCAAGAATATACCCTTATGAATATATTTTTTACGGTCCTCTGTACTCCCCAAGCTCTTGAGACTGGCTAGGGAAAAAAACAGTTGAAAAGTCCTTAAAATGTTAGCAGAAAATCAAAATGAAAACCAAAACTAAATAGTATACATGACATAAATAAGCTTAGTGAGATAGTCCTTTGATGAATTTGCCCATGCAATGACTTAGCATTCAGCAAACTGGTTTTCAATTAATTGACTTTTAGCAACCTGACATATAGCCTTCCTGACCAGCCCATCTAAATCAAGTCTACCATTACCCTACCCGTGATCTCAACTTCACCAAATTTCTCTCTCAGATGACTTGTTTCATTTCTTCATAGTTCTGGCAAAACCAAACATAATTACATTTTCTGTTAGCCCACTTAGAATATCCTCATGGGGCCCAGGGCCTCTTCAATTCTGTTCACCAATGATTCCACAGTCCTATCACAATCTCTGGCACATAAGTAGATGCTCAACAAATATTTGTTAAATAAACCAACAATGAGTGAATGACTGCACAAGGGATTCCCAAGAGAATCTCTAGACTCATGATAGAAACAAGAAGAAGTAGAAATTGTATACCAATCCCTATCTCAGTTCTGATAACTACCATCCCAAACACCCTCCTTTTCCCTTGAAAAATAACAGAAGTTATTAGGAAAAACATTTTTAAAACTGGGTATAAAAACAAGGCAGGGAAGGCAAGGGTTTGAAAAAACGAACAAGCTTTAAACCATCGT
The DNA here is from genome assembly GCF_002007445.2 of Ailuropoda melanoleuca. NCBI lineage: Eukaryota > Metazoa > Chordata > Mammalia > Carnivora > Ursidae > Ailuropoda > Ailuropoda melanoleuca. The sequence goes on from NC_048220.1 coordinate 47,028,414, forward strand.
TTAATCAGACAGAACCTGTTTGACCATCTGAAATCAGAATGCACTGAAGAAAATCTCTACCCCAGATGTTACAACATTGCCCATTTAGGACAGCGGGACTTGAGAGCAGATGGCGGTGAGTCAGGACTTAACAAAGACCTTAATGGCTCTCCTGCCAGCCCCTGGGCCATCATTTGCATAGGAAGCAGATTTGGCTTGGCTGCTGATGGTGATCGCCTCTCACCCACTTGGACATGACCTCATTTTCATGTCTCCATTTTCCATCTCTGCCATATGTAGTCATAACCTTCTGGGAAATACTGTGCCACAAAATATAAAATAAATGCAAGTCCTGATCATTTGAAGCACTATTTTAGTTGTGATTTTACTGATATACCTCATTAGAAATTCATTTTAAATCATCCCAACACATCTGAATTAGTGTGACATAGTTTCCTTTATACCCATTTACTACCTCAAGTCAGAAGTTTATAGCATTGCATCAAGGCAATTATAAGAAGAGAGGCCATTTTTAAAGATGAATATAATTTTATTGTGGATTCGCACTTCACCTCGACTCTAGATGCACTTTTTGTCATCAGAAGGAGAGAAGAAAGATATTTCACAAATGAAAGCATAACCTCTTTCCCACTTGGAAACAAATCACCCAACCCTAACAAACACAAAGGCATTTATTTGCACTTAGATGATTTACCTGGGGTTTGGGGGGGGACAGGAACAAGGTCTTCATTTATCTGCTATTTCAACTTACTGAGGTCCAGCCAACAACGTATTTCCTCAGGAAAGGACAGGAGACAGAGGGGCTGGAGAGTGATATTATTAACTGTACTTTCTGAGAGCAGGAGTTCAAGGGACACAGCAGGAATCTTGGAAAGTCTCAACTTTCTTCCTCTCTGCTCAAGTCCCTCAGAATTACCCAATCCAAAGTTCCAATAACCAAGCCCATCATTTTCAAGCTCTCAGATACCCAAAGTTCCAAGCCAAGTCCTTAAGCCTTAGTCTACCTCCTCCTTTGATTCTAGAAATCTTGAGAGTGAACTAATTAATCAAAGGAGGAAAAGTAAATCATATCATAAACATTTGAACCAAGTCCCCTATTTCATAGTACTGATGCTTGGAGAGATGCTCACAGCTGTCCGTAAGACACTGTGGCTAAAAGTGTAATTCCAATTCTATTAGAGATGGTGAATTATATGTTTTAATGAAATAAAGTAGAATAGTATAAAATAGAAAACATCAAAGTATATGACACTAATCAATTTCTGCTTCAGATATTATGTGTGTGGAAGTATATGTGTACTGGGTCAAATACAAAGTTATTATTAGCAAACACTCATATAATACTCCATGAGCCAGGCACAGTGCCAGGGGCATTTACATGCATTGACTCATTTAATCTTCAAGACCATCAGATTAGATGGGACTATTCCTTACCCCAGTTTTATAGTTGAATAACTAAGTCTCAGAGAATTTAAGTAACACACCCATGATGGTCCAGCTAGCAAGTGGCAGAGACAGGATTCGGACCTGGGCAATCTGGCCCTAGAGTCTATGGTCTTAACACTATACCAGTCTGCCTCTTCTAAATTTGTTTCTTGCTATAGGTTTTAGTTGTTGCTTTTTTTTTTTTAAGTTTTATAAATACCAACTTCAGGAGGGTATATATGATCTCTATCCCTAGGTTAGTTCCAATTTCAAATATTCTATGCAACTGCCCTCATACCATCAAGTCATATGATCTAATGTTTTGCCCAGGAAATGTGGTCCCTATGTAATATATTCCAGTGTCACTAATGACCCCACCCTTGCCACGGGTTATAAACCAGAGATCTTCTGCCTTGGTCACCCAGTCCGTGGGATAGTGCTGGTTCTTATGTTCAATGGTCCCAAACCACATGGTGCCAGAGTTAATAAAAAAAATTAAAAAAAAAAAAAAACAGCTGTTTATATTCGAGCAAAACTATTACACCATAAACAGTGAAACCTAAAGCTTTTGAGAGACTACTTAGTCCTGGGCGGGTAGGGCGAAGGAGGTAGGAGGAGGTATAGGATCAAATCATAAAATAACCACTACAAGGTTTATTTTCCTTATCCTAGTTTACAAAGAACTAGGCTAACTACAAGGAGACCATATAAGCCAAGGAAACCATCCTTAAACTTACAGCCACAAACTCTGACCTCTGCTCTGCCAAAATTATGTAATTAAGGCAAATCACTTATTCACAATAGCTTACATTAGTTAGGATTTTATACTCCCCAGAGCAGAGTAACAACCAGTCTCTGAGGAAAGTAGATATGTCTATTGGAGAAGGGGCTCATCCATTCTCCTCCCTCATGCTTCTACCCTCTGCCTACCTTCCTTCTTTCCCTCCCCTCCATGGAGGTCAGAGCTCAGAGCAGTCACTGGGGACGTTTCACTAGTAGGCAGTGGAAGGTCAGGGCCATATCACCTTTCACTTCCTGTGAAAATCACGTGGGGAGATCAGCTAAGGCATCCTCTTCTCTGTTGTTCTCTGAGGAGGGGCTATGAGACCTCCTCCACACCCCACCCCATCCCAATCATCTAGGTTCCCTCCTACCACGTCTGTGTACCATCCTCCAGCTTGTGTGTGCTGCTTCGCTTCTAATGGCGGAATCTGCCACCTTCTTCAAAGGATTAACCAGGAGCCACTTCACCTGGACATACTTAGAGCCATGGGTGCTCAGGAGTTCATTTACCATTCCCACACCACTCTGGGCCAGCTCCTACCCAGTGACGTTATGTGCAGGAGTGTGAAACCCAGCTCCCTCACCTCAGGTGAAACTAATTCTGAGGTGTCAGTTATACTCAGAACCCCCACAACATCTGCCATCTGGCAGTTCTCCTGGAACGGAACCTACGCTCGGCTTTACCTTACCTGTTCTCTCTCCCCACTCCCTTGCAGTACCCCCACCCCACCCCCCATCCCACCAAGGGCACTTCCAGAAGCAATAACCTGACCTGTATCCTAGCCTCAGGGACGGCTTCTGGGACCATGACCTTAGCTCTCTCCCTGTCACAGGTCTAGGCCGATCTGAAGAGATTTTCTGTATTTGGCCCCCTCTTCACCAGCAAGTACATTAGGTCAGGGCCTGCTCCCCGGAGGTGATGGCCACCTTAAATTCAAAGAGGAAGTAGAAACCTCATGTGAGTCTTCAGGCCATAGGTGGATCTCCAACTCAGCTTCTACCAGAACCACGTTTTGGAGATGACGATTCATTGGTCAGCTATTGAGACGGCAGTGCTTTGAGATTCATTTAGCTACTGTTCTTTTTTTTTTTTTTTAAAGATTTTATTTATTTATTCGACAGAGATAGAGACAGCCAGCGAGAGAAGGAACACAAGCAGGGGGAGTGGGAGAGGAAGAAGCAGGCTCATAGTGGAGGAGCCTGATGTGGGGCTCGATCCCATAACGCCGGGATCACGCCCTGAGCTGAAGGCAGACGTTTAACCGCTGTGCCACCCAGGCGCCCCCATTTAGCTACTGTTCTTAAACAGAAACCTCAGCTAGACAATTGAGGGGAAAAGTAACACGTGATTAAGGTATTCCTGGTTTCTTGGCCCTAAAACTGTCCTAATAGCAACAGCAACCTCACCTCCAACTTCCTACTGTGTTAGCAACCTTTTAGACAGTAAAAGTCATCCCATTTGCCTAAAAGCTGGAAGAGACCTTTAAGATCCATCTCTTAGTACAGAGATAAAGGAACTTAAGGTAAGACCAGGTGTTTTGCCAAGGTCACATCATTGACAGCAAAGCTTTTCAATGAATCTGGGTCTCTAGACTCCAAGAAGGGCAGTGGGTGCTGGCCACCCAACTAGGCTACAGAACCAGAGAAGGGAGGATAAGTGAGTTGACTGCTGTCCTCCCAAATCCTGCCCCCTGAAAGCATCTCTGGGTATCTGTAAACACAGTCATGACCATTGATTGGTTTGAACTGCTTGATCTTTCCCCCATTTAAACAGCATAAAATGTAGATTAACTCCAATCTGCTTGATGGGAAAGCATAATCAATATCATCAGTTTGTTAAGGAGATTCTTAGTCACCGCACACTGCATATATCCAGATCTAGCACAGTGTCTGCCATATAGTAAGCACTAAGATCACTTTTTTAGGAAATCCACTGGACAAAAATTCATATTGAGCACTTGACTATGATTACAATAATCTTCTAATTTATTCATGGGAGAACCTGTAATAGAGTTATGGCAAAATACCACAAAATGTTGATACATTTAATTCCATCACACAAATTATAAACAATTTTATCAGCAGTAAAATATGGCTATAAATATATTTTAGATTTTATATTTCTGCATTCAAGATATAATAACACACTTAAATTTTAAGGAGTTACTTTTCAGGTATGTGTTTTCTAGTCTACTTATTCATAGTCTACTCCCTCACTGCTAGTAAAGAATATAATCAAATCCAAGAAGTTTTTTAACTGAGAAAATATTCCATTCATTAATTTACTTTTCCTTAAAAGTAGAAAAACAATCACTATTATTTGACTTCTCCATGAACCAATGGTCCAGTTTATTAGCAGCTCTGTTCCTTGAGAACGTCAACTTGGAAACACTACACTAATGCAGTTTTCACATGAACGAACTCTAGCACAGGCTAGTATTAGGCAATCTTAAGACAGACAATCAGTGTCTGGCCCACACATACTTAACTGCTATTGATTTCAAAGCAGGAAAAACTTACAGTCATAAACACATAGAAAGGCTGAAATAAGAGTTTAGGTATAAATCTAAAGACCTAAGCAAAACACTAAAGACCTGAGCAATGTTTACAAATTGGGAAATTGGCGATTAAATTTAGGTCTTCCTTGCAGACAATAAATTTGTCAGATTTCTAAAAAGGGACCTATGCATATAATCATGAATAAGGTGAGTGATTACTCTTTAAATGTCTTCCAATTTTAGATGTAAATCCATAAAAATATGTCAGAAGGGGAGCAAAGTGTCTAATAGCTTAAGTAAAGGGTAAAGAGGGAAGAGACCATGGTATCTAGAGCTCTCCCTTTATTGAGATGGTGCCCAAGATCAGACCTAGGAGGTTGGGAAGGGCAGAAGAAATCCAAACTATGATGTAACTGAAGGCAACCCAGCCCTGATGGTGAGCTGTGAGGGGCCACTGACAGCCAAACCCATTGAGTTCAATAGGCAATCACCGAAGCCCGCATGTCAAGTTCTATGCTATGTGCTGAGGATGAAAAGATGAATATAACACCACTCCTGCCCTGACATGAAACCAAATTGAATAATCACTACGAGGACACTTAGAGGGGAGAAGGAATAATGAAAGAGTAACTGAGAGGCCTTTGGGAATTCAGATGGAAATCCCCGCTCTTTGTCTTGATGTTGGGTAGGAGAGGAAGATGATCTCCTTGTGCTTCGCTGAAAGACTAGCCTCCTTTGCACTAGCTGACAGAGTCACTGCCTTCCATCAGTTGCTACCCTGATTTCTTTAACTAGCACCCATATTCCCTGGAGTACCATGAGGAGCAAGACCATGGACAAAATCACAGGCTATAAGAAATTATTGTAAATTTATTGCAAGCATTATTATCCCCACTGACAAAGGACAAAATTGGAGCTTAAGAAATTTAATACCTTGAGTACTTTTCAAAGCTATCAAGTAAAAGAATTAGCATTGAAATCGTTGCCCACCTAACATCAAATTCTAATCTCTACCCTACTCCCCACCGCCTCCTTATGTAGTAATGTGTCTGACTATGTAATACTTTTGCCCCAGGACCCCCCCAGAGGACAACGGGGAGACTAAGTTCATTTATGGTCAACATCTAAGAATGAGATAAGAGGCCATGACATCCTACACATGACTTAAGTACCTCTGGCCAGAGGATTGAGATCCCCAAACACTATCACCACAGATGCCCCTCAAAGGAATGAACATCAAAGCCAAAGCCTCCCCACATCAAGGCAAATTGCAGGTGCCGTCAGCTGCTAGACTTGGAGATTCCAGAGAGCCAAGGGTGAAATGCGCTGTGGGCTGTAACCATGCTCTAGAATTAGGGCTGGCATCTGTGAAGGTGTTCCATGTGTTCCAGTGTTTCACCTCATTTTATGAAATTAGTCTTTCCATTTTTACTCACAGATTTCTCTCTGCCTCGGAAATACACTAATGTCCATGAGGTTGCATTGGGGAAGAATCGGAGACAGCTACTTCACTGAACAATATGCCTTCTCTCATTGCACACCTACGCTGTGGTAGGCCCTCTTCCAGGCACAGGGGATAGGGAAGAAATAAAAAAGGAAAAATCGCTGGTATCATGAAACTTCCTTCCTCTTCAACGAGGAGAAAGATGATAAATAAGCAAACACAGCAATGAGAAAGATCATTTTAGATGGTAATAAACACCATAATGAAAAACCTAAAAGGCTGGAGGAATACAAGAGAAACAGGGGATGGGTAGTACCAGTTGCAACAGGATGATCTGAGAAACCCTAGGGAGGGAACATTTCATTTGAGGCACAAACCATCATCTTCTTTTGAGATCCAAGATTGGAGAGTAAGCCAGACTTATGGTGTCTTGCTCCTGCTTCCTTCCTGAAGAATTCCCTTTCCAAAGAATCCTAATCCTCATATGCACACTCTTTTGGCCATCTGCCTTAGCTGTTTATCAGACAAGTCCAGACATGTGCGGATCCCCCTTAGACAAGAGCTGGAGTCTCTGTCACATCAGCGACAGCATCAATACTGTTACTTCTGCTATTACTGCGGGACTACAAGTCTTCTCACCAGCTGCAACTAAGAAAAGAAACAGAGCTCAGAAAAGAGCAGGTGGGTGGGCTTCCAAAACCAAAGTAAATAAAAGCAGATTTGATCAAGTATCTCAAGGGCAACAAGAAGATGCCTTTTTCTTTTTCCCCCCTTTTCCTCTTTTTTTCTAACAACCAAGATCTATGCTGGCAGGTGATAAGACTCTTTAAGTAGATCCAATGAGAAAAATTAACTTTCGCTGTGTGAAATTTGTTTTTTGTTTTTTTTTAAGATATCTAAAGGCAATATAAAAGAAAAGCATAAAAGGGAAGTAAAAATGGTAAGCTGCCCTGAAGTCATGACCATCCGTCATCCTTTCTCTCGCCCTAACCCCCAGGTCTTGGCACTTCTACCTTCCCTTCCCCAGCTAAAGAAAGCCCAGGGAGAGATTAGATGGGACTCCTGTCTATGATAAAGGAATAGGGTGTTTGAGGCATAAGAGGAGGGAGGACAAGGAGAGATGGAGAGTTCTGGAAGAAAGGAGGAAAGAGAGGGGTCTGGCCTGAAAGCTCTATCAGCCAAGGGAATACCCACATGGGAGCATCCCGAAGGTCTGCTCAGGGAGGCCCTTGCAGGCCTACGGAGCACGGAGATGAGTCATCCAAGCCCTGGCTGCAACCCCTCACACTGTACCCTCATCCCCACTACACCTTCACATGCTGTATATTCTATCATCGTGGACTCAGAGTAAGGAATTGAAAGAAATTTCTTCAGGGTTCCTGTGCTTGTGTTAACTCACCAGAGAAGGAAGTGGACCACTCCCCACTACACCCCACAGCCCCCAATCCCCATTGGCATCTGAGATATCTTCAGCGGCAGAGAGAACCCTTTGCAGCCGTCACTGGCCAGGGTCAAGCTGGTTTCCAATGACCTTCCTCTTTCACCTCAGAAAAGACCCACAGATGACTACCTCTCCCTCCCCATTCAACTCCACCCCTTACCTCACCCTCTCCCAGCCCAAAATAGACTACTGAGTGATAGGTAACATCATTTTCATCATCATAATCATCAGTGTCAAAATCTTTTTTCCCCATTCTCTTCCCATTTTACAGATTTGGTGTGATTACGGGATTTTCATTTTGTTTTGTTTCATTTTCCTGGGAATCAGTCCACATTTTATTTATTTACATTCATGTAAGTTCTTGCATTTCCAAGGTAACCAGATCACATTCCATTTAGCATGCCCTATAACAAAATTAAACAACTACCCCGGCTTCAAAAGCAAGGTAGAATGATACACTTCAACTCTTCTTTCCCTTTGTTGTTGTTCTTTTTAAAGATTTTAAGTAATCGTTAAACCCAACGTGAGGCTCGAACTTACAATTCTGAGACCAAGGGTCACATGCTCTACCAGCTGGGCCAGCCAGGTGCCCCTCTTCTTTCCCTTTACTACTCCAGAAGACAATACAGCACAAAATAGAATCACACACCTTTTACAATTCAGGGTGTAAGATATGTTATTTTTGTTAAAATCAAATTTGGGCCACAGGGAGAATAAGAAGAGTTTCAAAACTTAAGATATCTAAAATGTCCCAATGCCATCTTTGACTTCTAACCAACTGCCAATTGGCTCATTCAACATTATGCCTTGGAAAAAAGAAGAGAGAAAAGCAAGGGATCATCTTAACTCTGAAACTCATGGCTTCTTAGTCTACTTCTGTAAAAACTACTTAAATAACCTAAAATCATAAAAAGAGTTCATATTAACAAGGGATGAGAGTATAGGAAGCACCTAGAGAAAATTCCTTCACTTGGCGAGGGGAAATTTAAGCTGCAGACAATTCACGGTGCTGGCACACAGCAGAGCTGAAACACAAACTTTGAAGCTCTAAAATTCAAATCCTGTTCGTCTTCCACCACCCCACAAGGGCAGACCTGACTCCCATGCAAGAGCTCGGAGGTGGTGTCAAGAAATGGTGGCCCCGCGTCCCATGACCACGTATAGCAACAGCTCACCAGACAGCTGAGGAAAAATCCTCCACTCTCCCACATCTTCCCCTCCACCAGCCATCAGATCTTAAATGTGGTTAAAAGCCAGTTCTCCCCCAGCATTAAATCATAAAATCCAGAGATTAAGAGAAGAGCTGTTCCCCTCCCACACCCACACCAATCTCCCCGCCAATCCAAATTCTGTTCTTTCTTCAACATCCCTCTCTCACCATCCCTGATTTTTATCACTTCAACCTTAATATGGTTTCTAATTGTACCTGGATAGGATATTCCAATCCCAACTAGAACCTAGTTCTTGTCTGAAAAAAAAAAAGTGAAAGCATGTGGCCAAGCCACAGTTAGTCCTGGCTCCCAGAAATGCCGCCACCACCACCACCACCACCACCACCAAAAAAATGCCAGCTTCCCAGCCTTGGCCTTCCATAGCCTCTGAGGGTCTGCATGGCGTCCGGGGGTGCACAGAGTGAGGCAGCAGGAGGGAGCACCTCAAAGTCCTGCAGTAAGGTCATCCCTGGGCTTTGGGACGGTTAGCACAACCTTGCCCCCAAACTAGCCTCTAAATCCATAGATTGAATTTCACTCTTAGAGGTTTTTCCCCTCCCTCACACAACAGCAACCATTTTCTGAACAGAAGTCCCCACGTTCTGATTAGCTCTAAAAAGCCAGATTTATGGAGTTAAAAGACAGTCTAACAGCCACGTAGAGATCTTCTTGGGAGATCTGCCAGTGTAAAGGTTCTTTCTGACTGAAGATTATTCAAATGTCCCCTCACTCCAGGCCTGCAAAGTTTAAAAGGCAAGACATACACGTACAGACAAGGCTGAGCAACGCCGCTCAGCTGTCTCCAGCCTCAGGTCTGGTTCAAGCCTGCTCACCTGCTGTCTGAGCCGCACAGGACAGGACCCCAGCACTGCCTGAGAGGCTGGGACACGACTGAAAAACACACACACCACTATGCCAGGGGCTGCAGGGGAACCTGCTTCCTCACTCACCCCTGCGGCTGAGGTACAGCTACCATGCCGCACCAGTGCCCTTGGGGGAAGCTGAAATCGAGAGAGCTTTTGGAAGAGGGGCTCCACCTTCTTCCCTGCGAGGTGCCGGCTCCCTTTGCCTCCACCAGCAGGGTGCTGCTGTTCTCTGCCTTCTTCTCTGTCTCCCACCTCATCACCACAGGTACAACAGGAATGAAAGTTTGTTTCCAATCTTTTCTTTAGGATAATGTCCCAAAATTGGAGTTGCTAAGCTCAGAGATATGTATATTTTGAAGACTTGGGTTACCTACTGCCACGTTGCCCTGGGTATGAACACACATTTGCCTTCTTACCTCTCCTGCCTTTGGAGAACACCTGCCCATTCCATCGTAACCCTACCCAAAACAAGCAGCTCAAATGGAGAAAACCCAGCTCCCTGGTTCCAGAGCTCAGGTGGTGATCTGGCTTGGCCAGTAAGAGGACTCCATCCTCTGACCCAGTAAATGGTTCGGGGATGGACACATAACCCAAGCCAGGCTAAATGGAGGTTCCTCAGGACTTGTGCTGGAGATATTTTAAAAGATGCTCACTCACCCACAAATCTACAGACAGAAAGTAGGCTAGCATAGCAGCTGCCTAGGACTGAGGTGTTGGCTCAGGAAGGAGAGGGGATTGAAGAGTACTAATTGGTATGAGGTTTCTTTTGCAGGGATGTAAATGTTCTAAACTTGATTGTGGCAATGGTTGCACAACTCTGTGAATATATTAAAAATCATTTAGTTGTATGCTTGAAATGGGTGAATCGGGATGGTATATGAATATCTCCCCAAAGCTGTGATTTTAAAAAAAGAGATGCTGACACTCACTCTCTCCCTTTCTCTAGAACAGCAAGTAGTAAGACATTGTAAATTTGGGTCTACAGCAGCTATCTCTTCACCGTGTAGAAAGAGCCTGCCTGAGAATAGAGCCATGCAGATGCAAGCAAACGAATGAGACAGACACAAGATAGAGGCACAGAATGAATCATCTGAACTATTGGATCCAACTTTGCATAAAGCTATTCCCCTTCCTTGAACTTCTCAATGCATAAGCCAAACAAATTCCCTCTTTTGTTTAAACTAGTTTACAATTAGTTTCTGTCACAACCAACGAAGTCCTGCTGCAGCTTTCCCAAAAGGATGTCCAAATGCATTCCTCACCAGCTGCGAATGAGAGTGTCCAGCCCCCGGGCCTCCTACACAGAGAATTATCTTTAATAACAGCTTTGTTCATAGGCAAAAAAAAAAAAATTACAAATCTTAGATTTGTAGCAAGGTCGAACATTAGCATCAACCCTTCTTTTTTCCTTCATTAAACTATTTTTGCATGAACTATGTATAGGATAATGTTAGCAAACCTTTTGTCTAAGAATATGTTTCCTAGTTACCACTTGCCTTTTGATTTTTATGTTATTTTTTGCATGCGAAGTACTTTATGCATAATCCTAACAAATTTTTCTTTGTAATGCTTTTGTTTCTGTTTTTAGAAAGTCTTTCCCCAGCCTAAGATTAAACAAACATTCTCATGGTTTCATTTTTTAATTGAACACCTTGATCCACCTGGTATTTTAGATTATACTGAGAGTTTAGCATGTATTTTTACTCGAAATAGTTCTCTAATTGTCCTAGTATTAATTCTCTTTTTTTCCAACTTATGTATGATGGCTGTTTATATCAGATATTAAATTCATTAACATAGTAGAGTTTCTTTCTTGACTCCCTGTGTGGTTATGTTGAACTGAGTACCAATCTTGAGCAATTACTCTGCTACTTTACCTACTATAACCCACTATGTTATAGTTTTGGGTATTTTGTTATTGTGGTAAAATATATATAACATCACCAAATTTACCATTTTAACAATTTTTAAGTGTAGAGTTAAGTACATTCACATAGTTGTACAACCATCACCACCATCCATCTTCAGAACTTTTACCTTTTCCTAAACTGAAATCTGTACTCATGAAACACTAACCCCCCACTCCATCTCCCTCCAGCCCCTGGCAACCACTATTCTACTTTCTGCCTCTATGAATTTTAGTATTCTAGATACCTCATATAAGTGGAATCATACAAAATTTGTCCTTTGACGTTTGGCTTATTTCACTTAGCATAATGTCTTCAAGGTTCATCCAGATTGTGTCGTGAATCAGAATTTCATTCTTTTTTAAGGCAGAATGATATTCTATTGGATGTACATACCACACTTTGTTTATCCATTCATCTGCTGATGGACATGTGGGTTGTTTCCCCTTTTTGGTTCTTGTGAATCATGTTGCTTGAACACTGGTGTGCAAATACCTGTTTGAATCCCTACTTTCACTTATTTTGTGGCTATATCCAGAAGTGGAATCGCTGGATCAAATGGTAATTCTATGTTTAATTTCTGAGGACCTGTCAGACGTTTTCCACAGTAGCTGCACCATTTGACATTTTCACTGGCAAAGCACTATGGTTCTAATTCCTCCATATCCCCACCAACACTTGTTTTCTTTTTTTATAATAGCCATCCTAATGGGCATCAAGTGGTGTAATACATTTTAATACCTGATAGTACAAGTGTTCTCTCATTATGATTCTTTGTCAAAAAAATTTTTGGCCATTCTCTATTTTCTCTCCCAGAACAATTATTTTTAAGTCCCTCAAAGATCTTATATGAAAAATAATTAGAATTCTATTAAACTTATTTTGAAAAAAGTCACAGAATTCATATCTTTAAGACATTGAGCCCCACCCCCTCCCAAAGAAATAGAAATCTTATTTTATTTCCCTTAGGAATGTTTTAGCTTTCTTCATGTTAGACCTGAGCATTTCTTGTTTAAATTATCACTAGGTACTTCATATTTTTATGCTATTGTGAATGGAATAATCAGCTTCCTTTTAGAAAACAATTTTTAAAAAGAAGAAGCCCCATAATCAACAATAACACTCATTTATGAAACACCTGCTATTTTAAGATCAGTGATAAAGGTCAACAGTGCCCGTCTTCTCCATGAAAATTTACCATAACAACAACAAAAAAAAAGAAAGCATTGGCTAAAACTTCATTGGATTGCCTCTTTTAAAGGCCCAGAGCATCACTTCTGAGGAGGCAAGTAAATCACTCCTAAGGAAGCAAATAAAATTGTGGGTCATTTAAGGTTTAATCAATGTGTGTTACAGCTGTCATTAATTTTAGGTCAAATTCATGATGCACGAGTTCTCTCATGTGCCACATGTACCTTACATTACACTGGCCTTTCCTTGTGGATTTATACCCATTTTATTACTTCATTAACCATATATATTATTACCAAAGTTTACACTTGTATTTCTCTTCTACGATATATTTATATATTTATGATTTTTTTTTACTATCAACTCTTCAGTCAGAAAAAAACTATCTTTAATTTTACTATAGCTCCTAGGAGGAAATATGATTCACTTTATAACTATTTACTTTAAGACATTCCACTCCACTATGCAGTTTCCTGGCTCATTGCATAGGAAAGCTTTAACTGATAAAATTCCTCCCTTGTTGGGGGAAAAAATGTCAACTCTTTTCTAGGTGCTGAGTACAGAGTGGCTATATAATAACACACATCAAAAATACATGGTTTATTTATGACAACTATATGCCAACAAATTGGACAACCTGGAAGAAATGGATAAATTCCTAGAAACTCATATAAACTACCAAAACTGAAACAGGAAGAAAGAGAAAACTTGAACAGATGGATAACCAGCAAAGAAATTGAATCAGTAATAAAAAAAAAAAAAAAATCTTCCAACAAACAAAAGAAATTTAAAAAACACAGTTTATGAAATTGAATATACACAGTGTAGTCCTCTGGAAATGAATGAAAGTTTTCCTGTCCTCTTCCAAAGATGGCCTAAGAACGTCAAGACAGAACAAAGATACCACCTAACGCAACTTCCTCCTGACATTGTTTCCCTCCACAAGGGAAGAATGTTGTCCCTAGAGGCAAACTGTTGACAGCAGTTTGAGTCCCTGAGTCCCGTGGAGGTTACACTTCAGCCCTCTGCACCTCCATCTCCCCCTTACCACCACCACATTAAGGTCCGTGAAAAGCGCACGAGTTGTGGCTTCTCTGTTTCTCAAGATTCATACTTTCGGCCCAGAAAGAGCAACAAAGGGTATTTTTGTACTAGAGGAAACAAAAAAAGGAAACATAAACCCATCCAGGTGAACAGTGGGCCTCAATCGAGTCATTAAAAACCCCCTGGCTGATGCCGCCTATTTTAATAAACTTGTTCTCCTCCTCCACTAGTAACTCCACTCTCTTTCCAGCCCTTCATTTATGCACACAAATAGGTCAAGCAGCAATAATGTAAACTACTCAAAATTGGATCCAAAAATGACCTAACTACTGTAGGCGATTTATAGCAATTTTTTTCCACGCTGCTACTGGGTCTTTTCTGATTATTAAAGTCTCTATCTTCAGAAGAGGGCTGATTACATTGGGGATATACATTCCAATTTTGGAGCTTGGAATGTGATGTATTTTGTTTTTCAGATATAATAGTACCATTATTTATTGCTCTGAGGGAACAGATAGTATCACATTTATTACTGATTAGGAAAAGGAGAAAAAGATCCAAGTCAACCATTAACTTGCTTTTAGTGCTCAACCCTTTATAAAAATAGCTACCAAATTGTATCTATTTTTTGGCTGTGGGGTTGGAAGGGCAATTTCAAACTAATGACTACTGAGTGGAATAAACCAGGGAGGAAAGTCATATGAAAGATTCAAACCCATCTCCTCAATTTCCAACAATTCCAGTTAACAGGAGAATCTTGTGTCTCCACTAAATTGTTTCCATGCTCTGTTCTCACAACCCAATCCAATCAGAGAGTGTTTTCATGAAATAATCTTGGTACTGTATAATTTGACTTGCCTAAAAGCATAAACTAAATACTAAAAAGAACCTCAACTTGAAATATTAAAGAGAATGGCTATTGTATAAAGACAAGCAAACAACATAAATAAAGCTTAAGTCTTAGGATCACCCATGAGCTATAACCTTTTTTTTTTTTTAAGAGAAGTTTGGGGTGGGGGGTAGCAGAGGGAGGAGAGGAGAAAAAATCCTAAGCAGGCTCCATGCTCAGCATGGAGCCAACACAGGGGTCCATCTCACAACCCTGAGATCATGACCTCAGCCAAAATCAAGAGTCAGACACTTAGCCAACTGCTATAGCTTAGGCGCCCCAAGCTATAACCATTTTTAAGGCAACTTCTCTTTTAATAAAAGTTTTATACAACCAAGACCTCTAAGTAACTTACACCATCTCTGTATCAGTCAGTATAGACTAAATTCTACTATAGTAACAAATCATCCCAAAATCTCAATGACTGACAAAAATATGTTAATTTCTTGCCTATACTATATAACCATCACGGGTCAGCTGCACCCCTGCTCTACACCAGCCTCATTCTGGGATCTGGGTTGATGGAGTAACCATCTGAAATATTACTTGTTGTTGGGGAAGAGGTTATCACAAAGAGAGAAGAAAGTATCATGAAGCAGAAACTGACTTTTAAAGTTTCTGCCCCAAAGTGACATGTGTCACTTTGGCTCACATTTCATTGGCCAAAGCAGTCACAAAAGTCCCCTGAGTTAAAGAGGGCAAGGATATGTCATCGTCCTCCCACAGCCTTTTAGCTGGTCTCCTTACCTCTAATCTACTTCCTGTCAAAGCCATGCCCTCCACATTGCTCCCTGCAGTACCTCTCCAAATCTGACCATGTTCCTCCACCACCCAGAAATTTCTACAACTGGATTTTCCCCTTTGTATGTGTATCACTACTGGAGTGTGTGCCAATGGGCCAGGAGAGTCCCAGAATAAACATGGTGACTTTTCCAGCATGCTGATTTTACTTGAAGATTAAGGAATACATATACTTTTTTAAAATAAAATACACTAGAATCTCTTTAGCAAGAATCTCTAAAGAAAGTTGGTGTTTAAATTGGGTCTCAGTGGGGTATCCGCATCTCCTGGTGCCGTGGTCGCAGGCTTGTCTACTCTCAAGGGTGCTCTAATGAAAGAGGCTGAGAAACACAGGGCCTTCATTATCTGGCTCTTCCTACCTCTCTAGAGCACCACTGTCCATTATAATAAACAATAACCGCATGTGGCTACTGAGCACTTGAATTGTGGCTAATGTGACTGAGGAACTGAATGTTTAATTGTATTTATTTTCATTAAATTTAAATACCCACATGTGGCTAATGGCTATTATTAGCACGGATAGAAAACATCTCCATCTTTGGTACGCAGAATAATGGCCCTGCAAAGATGCCCATGTCCTAATCCCCAGATCCCATGAATATGTTATGTTATGTGACAAAGGGGAACTAAGGAAACAGACAGAAATGAGTATGCTAATCAGCTGACCTTAAAATAGGAGTATTATCCCGAATTATCAGGTACAGGTGCAATGTCATCACAAAGGTCCTTAAATGTGGAAGAGGAAGACAGAAAAGTCAGTGCCAGCATGATGTGATGTGAGAAAAATTCAACTAGTTATTGTTGGCTTTGAAGATGGAGGAAAAGACCACAAGCAAGGAAGGTAGGCAGCCTTTTGAGGCTGGAAAAGGCAAGAACATCGATTTTCCTCTACAGCCTCCAAAAGGAACAAAGCCCTCCCGGCTCATTTATTCTAGCCCCGGACAGATCCATTCCAGACTTCTGACCACCAGAACCGTAAGATAATAAGCCCATGTTGTTTTAAGACAGTAAGTTTGTGTTAATTTGTTACCGCAGGGGTAGAAAACCGGTACACCATTGTTGCAGGAACGTCTTTTAGATAGTGTCATTCTGGAATCATCTCACTACCCTTGAAGCAGTTCATTACCCTGCAGCAACTCTAAATAACCTGTTGTTCTCCATACCCAGCACACAGTCTCACGATAGTCCCTCTACCTAGAACCCTTTCTTCTACCCGCTCTTCATGGATAACTCCTTTTCATGTTTTAAGACTAATTTCAGGTGCCAGTTTTTAAGGAAATCTCTTATTATCCCTGTGGTGCAGATTGGATATGCCATTTCTGTAGTCTCTTGAAAGCCACGCACAGCTCTGTAACATGTGTGAATTTCAGTCAAAATCAGGTATTAACAATATCTATATCTTCATTTTACCTGTATCAAATTAAACCTAACCCTGAGCATGCATGCTAAGCGTCTGGCAAAAAACTCAGACTGTTATTTCCATGGTTTGCCCTCTGGTCCGCTCTTGTCAGGCACACCTGCGCACACAGGTGAGCGACTGGTGAGATGCCACTGCCCAGTCAGCATGATCTCTCTTCCATGCTATGTTTGGCATCCAGACTGGGTGGACACCCCAGTCCTGGATCCAAGGTCCAAGATCTCTGTGGACGTGCCACTGAGCCCAGCCTTGGGCACAGACTGGCCTCCCCAGGGAGCTGCCTCCAAGCTGTGCTGACTGCCGCTCTGGGACCCACCAAGCTCCTCCAGTTCCCAGCTTCCTCTTAGGCTTCTGTATCCCACCACTCCTGCTCCAGGACTCCTAATTTAGAGTTTTATGAAAACGCAGAAAGGAGGAGGAGTGACTTGAAAACCTTCCTTGAAAAAAATAAGAAAGGAGACAAAAAGGGCGTAGCCTCCTGTTTGAAATTGAGAGCGCAGGAGGAAAAACAGAAAGAAGACATTTAGATCTCAATACATACTTTGCCATATCTCCATTATAAATAGCATTTAAAGCATTAACTTGAAAATACATCCAAACAAGAATCACACAGCCCGAGTCAGCACCAACATATCAACAGCCCCGCCTGAGAACTCACTCCATTGTGTCATTTCATTCTAACACTAGCTTCGAGCTTCGGGAGGCAAGGTTTGTTAGCCCCTTTCTATAAATGAGAAAACTGACGTGCTGCGAGTTTTGGTAAATTTGCCCAAAGGTTATAAAATGACAGTGTAGGGCTTTAAACCCAGACCAGAAGCCTTGCACTACCCCCCTACCCTGAGTCTCCAAACACAGAGTTGTGCTGGATCAATTGGACCAGGCATGTAGACACCCCCCATCTAAGGCCCCCAGGGACTCCTGCTGCCAATTTTCTCTGGGTCCAAGTACAGAACCAACACCCTGTCTTTTTTTCCCTTAGTAGAGCTGAGGGAAGCAGCTGGGTTCAAGCTGCGTTTACTAAAAAACCTAGAGTTGGGGAAAAGGAATAAAGAAAACATCAACAGGATCAGGCAGAGACCTAAAGAAATGTGACCCCAAGAATCTCAGTGAAAACATGGAAGTGCTTTGTGGACTTCCAGTATTTCCTCCGTAACTGCTCTTGAACCCCAGAGCACTTGGGGCAATACGCACCCATAGTGCCATTTATCCAGGGTTCTTCTCCATGGACTTCCCAGCCTCTGGATCAAAACGGCAGCTTATTTTTACTCCTTAAAATGTGAAGGCTATGGAAGTACTTCATCCAAGTCTGCCTTCCCAATTACAATTAAAGGAGCAAATCCAGTTCCCAGTTTCTCCCCCAGGATTCAGGGGGACCCCAAGGAGGGATTCTTCCCACGATGGCCAGCTATCCCCTCCACCCACTCACTCAGCAGGCTTGTGACTCACCCCTCAGGTCCTTACCCTCTCCTTCCCCGCATGGCCCGCCCTTCAGGGAAGTGGTCTTTTATAATTAGAGTTTTAATAATTAAAATTAGCTTATGCGTACGGTGACCGTTACCCAAACAGAGTGCAGCAGGTTGTTCTCTCACACGGCCTTTCCTGAGTATTTATACAATCTTCCTAATATAGCAGCCTGTTTAGTAAGGGTGGCCCGAAGCTATCTTAACTCTTTAGGACCTAGAAGTGTGCCTGGTACAAAAACAAACACACACTCTTACCTGATATTAATCTATGGAGATCCCCATCTGGCATGACTCCAAATGAGAAAAAAAAAATCTTTAGCAAAAGCCAATAGCAAAATATCATTAAGTGCTATTCTTATTTTTGCATATAAAAATGTTTGTTTAGCCTTTTTTTGCATTCCAATTAATTTTCCTCTGTAATTAAAAACAGCAGACTATTAGATCATACAGATCCAACATTACTGGATTTAGAAAACCATATAATTTCTAAAGGAGCTGATAATATACACTAACCCTTAATGTCAAAGACAAAGATTGAAATTCCATATGAATGCATGAATCCATTAAGTAGGAGTCATTTTCAATTATTAAGAAGCAAAGATCTGTATTCTTTATAGAAATTAGAAATGGCAGAAAATAACATCAACATTCATAACTGCTACAATTAGAACCAATAAAATTTTTAAATCAAATTAAAATCGGAGTGATGATAATACGAGTAATGAAATTTATGTACCACCACGTGGCTCTATTTCCTCAGAGAAACCCCTGAGTCCATTATTTTGCAGGATGAAGAAATCAGCAGGCACTGCTTGCATTTTCCAGGACACTGGCCTGAGGATTCACCTGCC
Source organism: Ailuropoda melanoleuca (assembly GCF_002007445.2). Taxonomy (NCBI): domain Eukaryota; kingdom Metazoa; phylum Chordata; class Mammalia; order Carnivora; family Ursidae; genus Ailuropoda; species Ailuropoda melanoleuca. The sequence continues at coordinate 47,047,645 of NC_048220.1, forward strand.
CCAACAGGAAAATGGATACAATGCCATCACATGCCCGTGGGTACTGCCTCTCCAATTTCAACACCACATCCAGCCCTTCATTTTCACCCCAATTGTTGAGTTTAGCTGGGGGTAAGGGCAGGTCAAGCTCAGGAAATGCCTGCCTTCTTATTGGTGCCATGTTTCCCCCACATTCATTTGGCTCTGGTGGGTCCCTATTCTGGGTACCCGACATCTACGGGAACAAGAGTCAGAGAGGGTTGTAGAAATGAGGAGTCAGATTTCTATTCTTGAGCACATCTCTGGTGGCTACAAGTATTTGTTTGATAAGGTTTATCCTAAAGATGTCACCCTATCTATATAAAGCACATTTCTCATAATCCGAAAATCCAAAATCTGTAATGGTTATTAACCTATTTAAGGCCACAAATCACCTTGAGACTCTGGTAGATGTCTCAAAACTTTCATCTTAAAAATGCACACAAAATTCACTGAAATGTTTTCTCTCACTTTCAGGAGGTTCAAAAACCTATCAAAGCCCAGGCAGACTTTTAGGGGACCTATGAACTAATCCCAGGCTCAGAAACCTGTTGCGGGGTCTTTTTGCTTCTCCTTGATACACAGAATTAAAAGTAACTGGCTTCCCAGACACAGAAAGACAAATACCGTGTGACCTCACATATTTGTGGAATCTGAAATAGTCAAACTCATAGAAGCATGGAGTGGAATGGTGGTTGCCAGGGGCTGGGGAGGAGGAAATAGGGAGGTGACGGTCAAAGGGTACAAAGTTTCAGTTATGCAAGATACATAAGTTCTGGGGACCTACTAATCAGCACAGTGTCTGCAGTTAACAATTCCATATTGTATACTCAAATTTGTAACAGGGTAGTTCTTATGTTAAATGTCCTTACTGCCACCAAATAATAGTAATAATAATAAAAATGAATATAAGGGTTGAAAGAAACGTTGGGAGGAGATGGACAGGTTTATGTCCTTCACAGCGGTAACGTTTTCACAGGTCTATACTTACCCCCAAACTCATCGAGTTGTCTTCATTAAATATGTACAGCTTTTTACACGTCAAATATACCTCAACAAAGTGGTTTTTAAAAAACTTTAAGTTAGGGCGCCTGGGTGGCTCAGTCGGTGAAGCATCTGCCTTCAGCTCAGGTCATGATCCCAGGGTCCTGGTATTGAGTTCTGCATCAGGCTCCCTGCTCAACAGGGAATCTGCTTCTCCCTCTACCCCTCCTCCCACTCATTCCCTCAATCTCTCTTTATTGCTTTCTCTCTCTCTTTCTCTTTCTCTCAAATAAATAAATAAATAAATAAATAAATAAAATCTTTTAAAAATTTTAAAATAAATACTTAAACTAACTGGCCTCCCTCCTAGAAGTTAAAGTACTAAGGTAATATAGGGTATTGCTTATTAATGTTATTGTGCTTATTGGGCTATGTCCAGAGAGTTGGACACATGGACCCCAACCTAGGTATCTCTCTTGGCCAAATACGAGCTTGAAGAGAACCAACAGAGCTCCATGGAATTATTCTTGGACCGGGCATCAAAGCTTTATTCCGATGAACAAGGCTGTCCCCATGCCTTTCCCTGAAGCTGACACAGCTCATCTTTACCACCTCTGGTGGGACTAGGAGACATTGCACAGGGAACACCTGCTTTGGGGTGACCCTCCCCCAAGAACTGTAGCACATAACAGTACCTTCCAAAAAATAGAGATGTCACAGGCACTTAAGAAATAAATATAATAAGCCATATCTAATCTTTTTTATGTACCTGGGTCCCATGGAGCCAATTCATACCCGTCATACAAGTTGGGACTTCATACCTGGAGCCCCTTTCAGAACCAAGAAACAGTAAAAGAATCTGTAACAGGTTCCCCCCTCTTTGTGGGCCTCTGTTTCAGACACATCTTTCAGCCATCCATTCTAGGATGCCTCCTCTCTTCCTTAGAACAGGCACTGATGAAGAAATCATGAGTGATGGAGTCACGAAGGGGTAGAATAAAAAGATACGACTGTGGAGCCCCTTCACTACAGGATTTTTCTCAGCCCAGGCTAAAATCATGACCAGAGAACAATGAGAGGTCCTTCAGGACAAGCTAGCTACCGGGAAAAGCATAGCTATCACCAACAAGGTTCCCGAATATCATATCCGTGGTAATGCGTCCCCGCTACTTCTCTTATAAACTGTCGGCTTTCTCTAAATGACTCTGGTGATTCCTATTTCCTTTTTTACCGTGTTTCAAGCTGTTTGCGAGGAAGTGTTAAACATACAGGCAAGAAATAAGATCTAAGCAGAGAATAAGAACAAAGGGGCGATGTGGGAGTTCAAAGGGGAAAGCAGGTGAAACCCAATAGGTGTGTGGGTTGCACCCTGTCCTGTAGGTCCATAAGCGTCAGAAAGCCCTGCTGTGAATGTCACTTTGAGGGTGAAATTTAAAGTGAGAACGTAAGGAATAGCATGGAGGACATTAGGAGAAGGAAGGGGAAAAAGAAGGGATGGAAATCAGAGGGGGAGACGAACCATGAGAGGCTATGGACTACAGGAAACAAATTGAGTGTTTCAGAGGGGAGGGAGGGGAGGGGATGGGTCAGCCTGGTGATGGGTATTAAGGAGGGCACGTGTTGTAATGAGCACTGGGTGTTACAAACAATGAATCATGGAACACTACATCAAAAACTAACATAACAAAAAATAAATAAAAATAAATAAATAAAATGTAGCTCTGATCACAAAAAAAAAATTTTAATAAAATAAAAATAAAGTGAAACCACTTGTGGGAAAACAGGGGTTGTTGTCCTTATTTTTTATTTATTTATTTTTGCTATGCTTGAGAAACTCAGGTCTGAAAGCTTTTTACAAATGCGTAATTCAATACTAATGTGGGGATTGTTTTAATTTCTCAAAAACCGTTCCCACGTTCCTTTTGCTCTCGATTTCTCGCTTAGGGTTTCCACATCATAGAATGCGGGTGTGAGAGGAGGAATGAGAAGGGGGACCTCTCCTGTAGGCACAGCATTTCTCAGAGTGGTGTGGTGGGCAGGGGATAGCACTGAGGGCAAGGGTGAGACACTCAATTTGGTCCTTCCCCCACCCCACATCCCTGCCCACACCTGCCCATAGTCTCAAAAACACAATGTGATGACCGAAACTCATTTACATCTCCATTATTGCTGCATTATCATTGTTTTTAAATGCCATTTTTCTTTAATTACCCCTGCCTACAGAGAAATGAAGACAGACAAAAAGGCTCATGCAACATTCCAAGAAAATCACAAATGCAGGGCATGGGACTGTCTTATTAACTTCATTGTGGTGATGTGTTATAAAATGCAAATTGCAGAAAGGGGGCAGTAATCTGTTAATAAATATGTTAATTAGGCAGAGTAAATGCCATACTGCATGGTGGGGGGAAAAATTCACTGATTGTAAACTCCATGCACAGCAGATTTCAGAGGGCAAAATGTAGTTAATAAAACTACCTTTATGTTTTATATTGCTGCTCTTTAGCATAAACAGCTAATAACCAATTTACATTAATGGTGTGGGCACAAATGTAAATTAGCCCCTTTTTGGTTTATATTACTGCAATGCAATCTTAATGTTAAAGCATTGCATTGGCGATTTCATTAAGGAAAAGATCTGAGAACCCGATACTGTCCTAGGGCCCGCTTCAAGGAATTTTAATATGAAACCAAAATGACACTGCACATCCTTGTTCACCACGTGGGAATTTCCAGAAAGGGCTCTGCTATCAAATATTTTTCCTATCCATGGCTACGTCCACAACCCCAAGCTCCTGTGGGTGTTCAAAATGTCCCGCTTGCCAAAAAAATGCCTCCCCAGCCCGAGGCTGCAACAATACGGTCTTGTACAAGTGCAGTCTGGACTCCTACTTGACTTTCTTTGCTCGCCGACGGGTAGCAGCCCCGACTTGACAACAGACAAAGAGACCCTTGTATCAGATGGACTTTCCCGGGTCCAGGTGGCTGGAGGAGGAAGAGAGGAGGACCTTCAGGGCCTTCTGGGTCTGTGCTCCCAGTAGCCACAGAGATCGAATGCAAATGCAAACAACACGCATTTGTGCTCCCTGCACCAGTGGAAGTTTTCCATTTCTGGCCTCATTCATCTGCGACCTCTCCTCCTCACAGGCTCTTCCTTTAGTCATGCTGTGCAAGCAGCTACTGTATATACCAAAAGTTAATTTTACTACACACTTCAGTGTGTCGCCAGAGGTGCAATAAATCACCAACCAATTTCCAATTTTGTTATGCCCTACTTGATAAGGACGTGAAGCATTCTTTTCCCCGATATACATGTTTTTAAACATGAGGTTGAGAAGCAGGGACACGTCTCTGGTTGCGCAGTGAAATTTTAACCTTCCTTTTCAAGAGAAGTTGACCCCTGCAGGTCCTATTAGAATAAAACATCAACTTATGCTCTCTTTAGTTTGGATCTTGGGTCCAGAAGCTGCCTACAGGCCTTTATATTGCAGAACACTTCTGAAGAAATTTGCGAGGTGTTTTTTTTTTTCTTTTTGCAACTTCAGCAAATAAATTTTTCAGATGAAGTACAAATTGTTGGGACAGTTTTATTCTGAATTGTGCTGCATGCTTTTAAAGGTACAGAATAAGACTTGTATTCATTTAAATTTTCATACAATCTTTCATATATTCTTAGGGATGGATAAAGAGACTTTAGTATTCCTTCTACAACTTTAAATTTGAATACTTCAGCATTAGTCCATTGCAATTGTGAATTAAACTAATTCTAATGTGGGGTGCCTGGGTGGCTCAGTCAGTTAAACGTCTGCCTTCGACTCAGGGCATGATCTCAGGGGCCTGGGATAGAGCCTAATTCCCGCCCTGCCCCATCCCAGTCAGGCTCCATGCACAGTGGGGAGTCTGCTTCATGCACTTGTGCACTCTCTCTCTCAAATAAATAAAATCTTTTTTAAAAATAAAAAAATAAACTAATTCTAATGGGTTTTTTGGGGTTTGGGGGGGAGGGGGCTGGGAGCTATTGTGTAGTGATTGAGAATTCAGAAGTTAAAGGATAACATTAGTCTTTCATGCTAATTCCTTTGCTGCTTTGTCTATACTCACAGTAATAACAGAATATATTTCTTGAACTTATTTTGAGGTTTCAATAAGATTATACATCACTAACTGGCAACCACCACAGTATAAAAGTTTCAGGCAGTAATCATTGCTGGATGCTAACACTAGTAGTAGGCAAAAGTTGGATGAGAAATAGAGGACAGTTGACCCTTCAACAACGTGGTTTTGAGATGTGTGGGTCCGCTTACACACAGGGTTTTTTTATAAACACAGTACAGTACTATAAATGTATTTTCTCTTCCTTATGATTTTCTTAATAACATTTTCTTTTCACTAGCTTCCTTTATTATAAGAACGCAGTATACAACTGTATATATATAACAAATACATAATATAATACAGTATACAACTGTATATACATAACATATAAAATATTTGTTAATTAGCTATTTATGTTATGGGTAGTTTCTGGTCAATGGTAGGTTACTAGTAATTACGTTTTGGGGGAGTTAAAAGTTATACGTGGATTTTCAACCATGCAAGGGTCAGCACCCCTGACCCCCATGTTATTCAAAGGTCAACTATACTATGCAGTCTTAAAGAATGCCCCCACTAGAAACTAGAACGATACTCACCCCAAAATTGGTACTGGTTAGTCTGACAAGCACTGAAGAGTGGAGTAGGAAGATTTTAACGGGCAACATGTTATTACTTGAGTCTCCAAGAAAAAAAAAAAACCAGCGTTAAGTTTTAGAGAAAAGAGGGGAATAAGGAGGAAAAAGAGAAGAAATGCTCCAGTGCAGCCAAAATCAAAGCAAGTCAAGCAACAAGGTTCTCCTCTATGATCACATAGACAAAGTACAACCCACCTACACGTGAACTTGTATTTTCATTTAAGCTCAAATTTTTGGCATTGAAAGATGCACATAGGCAAGGAGGTCAGATGTCTTCAGGTAAAAAAGAGACAGACTATGAAGCAACAGAAAGTGCACAGGGTTCAAAGTAGAAATCCTAGTTTTAAATCCCAGACCTGCCTCTTGCCAGAATCACATCTTTTGAAAGAAATGGGTGTTGATAAGTAAATCAATAGAATTCCAAAACCTACAGATTGCCTGTTATACACATATATTATCCTAGGACAAGTCCTTCTATTATTTAAAAATAAATATTAAAAGAATACATTTACAATCACCTTGGAGAACAATTTAACAATATGTAGAAAAGTTTAAAATGTGCATATCCCATGACTGAGCACTTTCATTCCTAGGTATATACTTCACAGAAACACACTTTCATAAGGAGGCACACGCAAGATTTCTCATTATACTATTGTTTGTGGCGGCAAAAACTAAAAACAATCTAAATCATCCATCAAAAAGTGGATTGATGTACACATTGTGTATGTTCATGTAATGGGATATCATACAGCTATGAAAATAAACTATAGCTATACATATCCGTATGATTTTTATAACACTGAGTGAAAAATCATGTCACATAAGAATACCTACACTATGGGGGCACCCAGGTGGCTCAGTCAGTTAAGCATCCAACTCTTGGTTTCAGCTCAGGTGGTGATCTCAGGATTGGGAGATCAAGCCCTGGGTTGGACTCTGCTCTCAGTGCAGAGTCTGCTTGAGATTCTCTCTCCCTCTCCTTCTGCCCCGTCTGCCCCCTCTTCCTGCTCATGCTCTGTCTCTCTCTCTCTCTCTCTCTCTCTCAAATAAAATCTTAAAAAAAAATACCTACACTGTGATTTCATAGACAAATTGTTTAAAAGCATTATTATATATTGCTTAGGATATATAAATGTACCATAAAAGTATAAGAAGTGGGCATGAAAACCAAATTCAGAAGAGCAGTTACCTCTTAGAAGAAGATGGAACCAGGAAGGGACATTTAAATGCTCAAGTGACAGGGGTAGTAAGGGTAAAGATGTGTAGATACAAAGGGCATTTATATTTATTGGCTTTATTTATTAAATTGGAGGGTGGAAACATACATGTTTGTATCATCTTTCTTCATACTTTTTTGTGTGTCTTAAACATTACCTAAATGCTAATTACCTAATTTTCAAACAAAACTATCTACATACATACACATACATGCATAGAAAATTTCTGGAAGGAATCAAAAGAAATTATTGGCTGTGTTTGCCTTTGGAGAATGGAACTGACACCTGGGGTAGTGGCAAGATTCACCTTTACCATTACAGATTTTCTATTGTACAGTTGAATTGTACTATTTGAACGTATTACCATGTGAAAGTGATATTCTCATAATGATAATTTATCTAACAATTTAGCAAACATGGGTTACTTGTAATATCTACTTTTGTGTTAATGATGGCTTTTGTGTTAATGATGGTCTAAATCATTACCATGTGTATTTAAGCAGTTGAGCTCAACTCCCCTTCTCAGGAAACATGAAGTGAACTCTGCAGACTGATATGGGCCACAGACTTCATGAACTCAAGGCACAGCACTGCTGCATTTCCCTCTATGGGTCATATTTCGTAATGCCTCCATAAAATCCCATGGGTGTGATCTTACAAACCTTCACAGTAGTGGAAGACACATTCCCAGTACATTACTTTGTGATAATGACCATTAATATTTTGGGCCATAGAATAGAACCTAGTGCCATTTCAAATTCAGGGCAATGCACCACACATTTATTGAATTTCTACCATGGTACAGGTGAAGGTAGAAACATGAATAGGACAAGCTCCTCTCCTCTGAGATAGAAACTTGTATTCTGTGAAGCACAACTCATTTTACTTTATCTTCAAAACTCATCATCTAGGTTTATTGGGTTTGGGAGCAGATATTAATCACTGTGTACTTTCTTCCTTCAACCCATCAGTGAAAATAGCAAGTGCCTTCCGATGTTACCTCCATTGTTCTCCAGGTGTGAAAAAATGTTCTCACTATGTGAGCAACTCATAAAGACTAAGCAGATGTGCACAAAGATTAGTATTGCAATCAAATAAATCTTACAACCAAGTTGATCTGGCACACATTTGATGATATGCATAATCATTATCATGCAACCTGGTAATTAAGGATAATTGGTAAATAATTCATGTAAATTACTGTAATTGATACAGTTCTGCAGCTAAGCCAAGATTTCTGGGGTCAGCTAAGCGGAGTTTAAAGAGGTTAGTTGACCCAACTGAAAACCTCCCCATCAGCTAACTCAGGGGAACCTGCTCATGCCCTATCAGGACCTCCCACTGTCTCGTGTTTCCCAGGAGCCCCACGCTGACAGCTGAGCCCACTCTCCCGGGAATTCCCAGCTCTGACACTTCTAAGGCTTACAGCTGCACTTGGCTTCCTTCAGGGAGTGGGGTTTTCTTCCATTTTAGAAGGAAAAAAGATCAACAATATTAGTTCAGATCTCAGGCTTCAAACCAAAAGCCTATGAAAGAAGGAGTAGGACTAACTCTGCCCTCCAGCATTGAGGGGCCAGAAGTGGGTTTTCTGAGGGCTGTGACGGTAATTTTCTTTTACCACTCCCTTTCTTTTTAAAGATGTATTTATCTGAGATGGGGAGAGGGGCAGAGAGAGAGAGACGGAGAGAATCCCAAGCAGACTCCACGCTGAGCACAGAGCCCAATGCAGGGCTCAACGTGGAGCTAGATCCCAGGACCGTAAGATCACCACCTGAGCCAAAACTAAGAGCCGGACGCTTAACCAACCTGAGCCACCCTGGTGCTCCCCCACTCCCTTCTGAAGGCCAGGCCCACATTGGGGGAAACCAGCAAGGAACATGATTTGAAAAAAAAAAAAAAAAAAAGGCCTCCTGCCTAAAGTTTCTCTTAGAGAGGCAGGCAGACTAGCACCCTGGGAATGCAAAGGGGGCCCTCAGTCAGTCACATCTCCATGGTTTTGTTTACTCAGCTTGGTTTCCCTTCCCCAACTAAGGGCAGAGGAGCAGTGGGAGCTCTGATGGGGGTGGGAATCATAAGTGAGCAATCATTCCAGAGCAACGGAATGTGGCAGGGAACAGGAGCCAGGACAAGGCAAAGTGGTCACTAGGTGCCTTCATAGCAGAGAACCAAAGAGCCCAAATGGTAGAAAAGTAACTAAAATACACAAGCCCATTAGAACTGTATTAGAACACAGTGAGGAATAGAGTGATTTTTGTCTTGATCCTGTAGCCCAGGCTTACCTCCCTTCTCAGCTAAGGGTGTAATGAAAAGCCCTACATGTACCATTTGCTGAACTAAGAAAAAGCCTTGGCTGACCTTGTGTCCCAGCGGTGCTGAGGCCAGTGCCGGCCCTGTAACTATCCTAATGCTTGTCTGCTAGTCTTGGTTATTATCCCACACTTGGTTAATCTCTCCGCATGGGTAAAACATCCACATGTGTGCACAGAATGTATCTTCTAGGAATACACATTATACTTCAAGTGCCTAGTGCCAAGTGCCAAGTGCCTAGTGCCAAGTGCCTAGTGCCAAGTGCCTAGTGCCTCTGGGCTCATTGCACTGATGATGCCAAGTCATTTGCCTGTGTTTTTGGTGTCTAATGGAATAATGACAGTGACCTAGAAGTCCATGGGAAGCCCCAAGGAAAGGAAAACCATTGTAGTAATGTTGGAAGGCATAGGACTAGAACACTGGAAAGGCATTAGGGAGTGGGTACAGTGGCAGGTTCAGAAGAGATGAGCTCCATTAGACAGACATGTGTGTTGTCCCTATATGAGAAAACACCAGAACCTGTTCCGATAGTCTCCTAATCATGGACAGTAATGAGGTCACACAGAGCTACTAAAGATTTCCTAAGAGCATTTCCAGAACAGTAGCTCTGCGGGATGTTAAGAGATTCAGCAATAAAGTACATCCTGAAGTCTCTAGTTCAAATATATATAAATACATTCTCATATTACAGGACTTCTCAGAGTCTTTGATAGGTTAAGATACACTATGGAAACCCACGAAAAGAATGGGATATGCAGTATTTCCCAATCTCACATGATAAAATTATTTTGTGGTATACAGTTCACATTTTTTCCTCATCCTGCCCTTTTCCCCTTCCCCCATTAGAAGAGAAAGGTTCTACTCTCTCTTGCTTCAGAGGACATGGCAGAGCTCCTTGAATTTGTTTCCAATTCAAACAGGGGTAGAGGAAAGAGAGGTTTGGGGGAGGGTGTGGGTTCCAAGGGCAGGGACACGTGCTCCCTATTCCCCCCTCAGTTCCTGAAGTCAGAGCTTTCCCTGGAGTTTCCAACCTCACCAAAGACCAAGGGCCCCAAGCACAGCACAGCAGCCGCAGGGAGCCCAGGTGAAAGGACTACGCAGATAGCGAGCACCTCCACAGAAAGCAGTGTGGGTAGGTATCACACCAATGCCTAAGCATTCTGTAAGACCACAGAATCCTGGCACAACCCCGTGGAGGGAGAGGAGGAAGGAACTCCAAGTATGTCCAAGTATGTCCAAGTATGTCCCATCAATCTGGAGGGATGGCAGATAAGAGTTAAAATCAGGTTGATTCACAGAAAATAAGGAAAATGCAATATTTCCCTGTACGACTGTTGGTGCACTGAGATTCACACCTGCAACATGTATTTGCCTATGGAGCTTCTTTTTGGTGAAGGGTCTCCCAAGACTAGTTTCTTGCAGAACACGAGTAAGAAGATGCTGAAGTAGATTACCCCACTTACAAGAGACAACCCCTGATCAATACTCTTGATTCAGGATTGTTGCCTTTATTGAAAAGATGTGGTGTCTGAATAAGTCAGGATGAGAACTCCAGAATCTTTTTTCTTAACATCCCAATGCCCATAGAGAGCTGTAAGCCCTTCAAGGAAACATGTTTATAGGAATTGCGATGCTTGAAACCCCATTCTTTGAAAAAAAAATGTGAATGTTTAGCAAACAGCTAGAATGCTTAACAAAAATCCTGGGAAATACCAAAAAGATACACAGTGGAAAGGAAGGAAATATTCAAGGACAAAAGGTGTCCTTTCTAACAGCTCACTGAGTCAGCTCCCCTCAAGTCTGCAAACCCTGACACAAGGAACAGAACCCACTCGGTGCTGATGGGGGCCTTTGGCTTTGGCTGCTCTGTCATTCATGAGCAAGGGGAGATTAAATGAGATGATTCTCATAAGGCATTTGGCAGAGGACTGGAAGTAAGGCAAACACACCTGTGGTGGTTGTAGTGGCTGACAGTGGAACCATGGATAACTGAAAGGTAAGTGGATTTTCTCTTGCAGCAAATTTTCGAGGGATGGGGCGGTTATAGTTTAGGTATGTTGAAATTGGAGTGTTGTTATAATTATAGGAAGAGAGGCAAGGTATGTGAGCTGGCAGTCCACCAGCCCAATTCAGACCCTAACTTTAGAAAGGACAGCTTCTAATTAAATTTCTACCTTCCAAGAAGTATTTCAGGGTATGAGGCTATCACTACTAATGACTTCAGATATTATCACTCGTTTGTCAGAAATAAATCTTCCTTTGGGCACCTAGAAACTGCAAATGGAGAAAGGGTTCTAATAAGATAAATTTGGATTTTTTGGATGACATCCCAAGCCTGTATGAGATGTGACAGCATAAACACCTCTGACCCAGATAGAGCTGATACTTTTAAAAAATTAATTTCTTGGGGTACCTGGGTGGCTCAGCCAGTTAAGCATCTGACTCTTGGTTTTAGCTCAGGTCACGACCTGAGGGTTGTGAGACCTAGCCCCATATCAGGCTCTGAGCTCAGCGTGGAGTCTGCTTGAGACTCTCCCTCTGCCCCTTCCCTGCACTTGATCGATCTCTCTCTCTCAGATAAAATAAATAAATCTTAAAAAAATTAATTTCTTGCTCTTTGGAATCTCTCAAAACTAGAGCATTGTCTTCCCCTTTTCCAGATTCAAATAACTCCCAGAAAATAATCCTTCTATAACTGTAGAACCACTGAGTATTAATACTATTTTTAATAGGCATGTTCCCCTATTTTCCCACCTTCTCTCATGTCCCCCAGCAGTTTTTCCTGCTCTAACAAGTCCCATTACCTGCTCATTTCCATACAGGGCAGCCATCTAGAATGAAGTGGTAAAGAGAGACATTGCTCTCTCAGAAATCTCCCTCCCACACGAGGTGTGTGAAAGGCAGAATGGATATTTTTAGCTTTTAAGTCTCTTTATCAGAAGTCTCTCATTATCTAACTCATCTTTTCTGAGGAACATGCACCCACATCCGTAATTTCATGGCTTCCTTTGGAAGCCAAAGTAAGTTTAAAACATCTTAATTTTCTTCTGTGACCATCTAGCCTCAAAGTTGGCAGCCTCAGAGCCCTGCACACATTGTCTACAAAGCAGTTCAACCACTGGCTCTTTCTTTGTACAGAAGCTCAGCTACAATACTGGGTTTGATTTCATCTTATCTACTATTTGTTCCCTTGAACAGCAGCTACTTCATTGACAATCAGACAGCTAAGTTGGTATCAGATGATCCTTTATGAAAAGGCAGTAGAGCTTCTTGGCCAAGACATCAGACCAGCTCTGGGCACATCCCAGTTCCACCACCTATAAACTGAAGATCTGAGCACGTGACCTCACCCCTTGTGCTTCACTGCCCACATCTCTCAAGTGCAAATCCGAGAGGACCCACCTCAAAGAACTGCTGTGGGGATTAAACATGTGCTAGTAACTGCTAAGTAAAATACTCAGAATAGCGTTTGGCACAGAGTAAGCCCTCAAGTTTCAGCTGTAGTAATATTAATACCAATAATAGTGATTGTACCTATAATAATACAAATAATAATAGCAACAATTAAAAATATTCCTGAATGCATGCAACCACCATCTATGGGTGGTTGTGTAAATCGCTCTGTTTTTTATACAGTTACTAATTTTCATCACATGGACTGTTGCTACACCACTGAATTGATTCTGCCTGAGAAACGCCTATACTTCAAATCTCCCCGCCTCTACCCATTTGCTTCTTGGTTTCCGTGACAAGAACACGCACATGTGAACAGCAAATGCCAAAAGCACACACCTCATAATGAGAATGTAGCTTTCCATCATTCAGCACAGGCCTTGAAGAGAGGATTCTACTTCTCGTTCACTGACTTTAGGACTTACTTCCTGAGCATGCATTGCCCCTCATAGTAGGGTTACCTGTGCTAATTATTGATGCAATTGAGCAAACCGTGCATTGTATACATCTCCGTAACAACTCTTTTGTGAGGAGGTCATCCAGCGGATTGCTAAGCATAACACAAAGGAGGCCAAGTTCTGCAGACTCAATCTACTAATCCTCTTTCCGTGAATAAGGAATTAATTCAAAAGAAGGGGGAAATTTTATATGTGTAGAAATTTTAAATTCTCAATATAATTAATAATATATTGATAATAATATATAAACATGTGTTGCCTGTGTAACCAGCACTAGGGAGACAAATAAATGATGATGCATCAACCTGACAGACCATCATCGTGCAATTTTAAAATAATGATGACTCTGTAGCAACATAGAGTTGAGCGGAAAAAAGCACAACACAATTTTTATCTAGTTTATTCTTTATGAAAGAAAAAATGGGAAACCTAAATATCATCAATAAGGAAATAGTTAAGTACATTGTACACATACATGCTAGCAAAATGAGGCAGCCCCATTGAAAAGAATGTCTATGCACTGACTTGAGAAGGTCTCCAAGATATTGTCTCCACCTATATTGTTGGGTGGAAAATGAAAGATCCAGGTCGATATGTGAAATAAGAGTCCATTAAAACCAGCTGGGGTGTGTGTTTACAAGTGTGTGTGCAAGTGTATATGTAAACACACAGAAGGTCTATAAGGATACACACTCAATAGAGATTACATCTGGGGAGCAAACTTAAGATGAAATGGTTAAGGAAGACTAATGTCTTCTCTATATCCTTCTGTATTGTTAGAACTTTTCACTATGAGTATTATTATATTTTTAATAAGTTTAAAGCCTTGTATTATTATTACACCTAGGTTAAAAAATAGATGTGGATTCAGGTGTCTGGGTGGCTCAGTTGGTTAAGCATCTGCCTTCAGCTTGGGTCATGATCTCACGGTTCTAGGATTGAGCCCCGCATCGGGCTCCCTGCTCAGCAGAGAGTCTGCTTCTCCCTCTCCCTCTGCCTCACCGCCTCCCCGCCCCCCCTTTCTCACTCACACACTCTCTCAAATAAATAAATAAAATATTTTTAAAAAATAGATGTGGATTGGAAAAAAATGATGTTTGTGTGCACGACTGTTGATACTTTTTTCTGTATTCTGGTTTATTTCCTTTACAGTTGGCCTATTATTGGATAGGAAAATAAATTAAATCATGAGAAATAGTAAAGGATATTAGTTATTAATTGCTTACAGTGCCCCATTCAGATCTTCTTTACCAGCTGGTATTCCCATTCCTGGGTTGCAGGGGGTTTCAGCAGATAACTCACATGTGGCCCCATCTCCAAGGAGATACCACACAACCCCTACTCCACCCTCAGAGAGGACTTCATGAAATAACTCCAGAATACTAAGGCCAGCCCCTGGCCTCAAAGTGGAATCTATTCTGTGATATAGTTTATGCTCCAGAGCTCCCTATGGGATCAGGCAAAAGCTGATATCCACTGAGACCACATCCTGGCTTAGTTTTTTTCCCCTGCTGTATTAGGGTTCTCCAGGGAAACAGAACTGCGAGAGAAAGGGAGGGAGAGATTTTTTTATTATAAGAAATTGGCTTATGCAATTATGGAGGCTAAGAAGTCCCAAGATGTGCAGTTAGTAAGCTGGAGACCCAGGAGACCCATGGTCTCAGTTCATTCCAAGTAAGTCTGAGTCTGAAGGAAGAAAAAGGCGGATGCCCAGCTCAAAGACTGTCAGGCAGAGAGAGCAAATTCATCGTCCTATCGTCCTATCGCCTTTTCGTTCTATCCAGGGCTGCAACAGATCAGATGAGGCTCTCCCCCATTGAGGAAGGCAATCTGCTTTACTCAGTTACCAATTCAAATGTTAATCTCATCCAGAAGCACTCTCCCAGACACACCCAAAATAATGTTTAACCAAATACCTGGTCACCCTGTGGCCTATTCAAGTGGACACATAAAATTCATTATGACATCTTGCCCTGTTCTTTCTACTCTCACATCCTTCTCCTTAGAATACTCCCACAGTAAACCTCTTAAACAAAAATCCCTCATAGGCTCTGCTTCTAGGGAATGTGACTTAAATCACCTACAGTGTGTCAGGAACTTAAACATCAATCTTCATTAGTCAATCCTTCTGGCATTAGAACAGAACAGTGAGACGCAAGCTATCATAACAATTAAAAACACAGACTTTGTAATGAATACACCTTTTCTCAAGATCCAGGTTTAACATATATATTTTAGCTGAATAACCTTAGGCCAGCTACATAACCTATCTCAAGTTCAGTTTCTTCATCTATAAAATGGGGCTATTTATTTAAGTATTAAGTCAGTACTTAGTTGACTTGTAAGGATTAAACTGGTATTTGTTGAGTGAATACGAGACAATGCACACAATACTCATATACTGGCATCTGATACAGCGTTAAACTTCAATAAATACTGTCTAATGATGCTCAGATATTGCCAAAACCTATGAAAATCCATAGTTCTCACCTGCTTTCTGCAAATTCCCAAACGCTTCCATGATCATGGTCTCTTTTTCCTGGGCATCTGTGTCATCTCACTGATCCATACATAAAATTCAACACTCTCCTCCACTTGTGTAACACACACACAACTTAACTGCCATGAAACACTAGTGAGCCGAGCAGACTTGATCAAAGATTAGGCCAGGAACAAGGAAAGGCAGGTAGACCAGGCAAATTCATGGAAAATGGAGACCGTCAGAACAATATACACACAGGGAGTATCAGAGTTCTTTAAATGTCCTCTGGCCCACCACCATGCCTTCCTGCTTCCTTCTTTCTTACTGGCTCCTCTTCTCCTTGCCCCATTCTTTTCCCTCTTCTACAAACTGTGGAGTTTGGGGCACCTGAGTGGCTCAGTCGGTACAACTCTTGATTTCAGCTCAGGTCATGATCTCAGGGTTGTGAGATCAAGCCCCATGACAGGCTCAGCATTGGTCATGGGGCCTGCTTAAGATTCTCTCTCTCTGGGGCGCCTGGGTAGCGCAGTCGTTAAGCGTCTGCCTTCGGCTCAGGGCATGATCCTGGCATTCCGGAATCGAGTCCCACATCAGGCTCCTCCGCTGGGAGCCTGCTTCTTCCTCTCCCTCTCGCCTGCTGTGTTCCCTCTCTCGCTGGCTGTCTGTCTGTCACATAAATAAATAAAATCTTCAAAAAAAAAAAAAAAAAAATTCTCTCTCTCTCCCTCCCCCACTGCCCCCACTCCTGTCTCTCTCAAATAATAATAATAACAACAACAACAACAACAGTGGAGTTCTCCCAGTACCCACCTACCCACCAACTCCTGTTTCCAGACTTTCACAGCAAAACTGAAAGCACTAGGCAGGAAAGAAGCCTTACCTTTAGCCAGACTCACACTCCTTAGAAAAGAATGTTCATTTAAAAAATGAAATTTTGGTTCCTCATGCGTAAATCACAATAAGGATGAATTTTTAACCTTCATTTTACAAATGAGAAAATTGGGACTAATAGAGGTTAGATCCCTTGCCCAAGTCAAAGGATAGAACTAGGATTTGAACCCGGGTCTGCTTAATTCCGCATCCAGTACTCTCAAACACTGCACTAACAAAAATAAAATACCAAGAAGCCATTTGGCAAAGTGCAAGTCTGTGGCAATAGTTCATACCTTAACTTCAGCCAGCTGTCCCTTAGAGATATGCCAGTGCTTTCAAGGGACTTGGGCAAAATAGCATGAATTATTCAGCACAAACCATCAGACCCATTACAGAAACAATGTAACAAACATAAACCACCATCTTCTATGAAGGTTGATTTTCATATTCATTTGAGATATCATATTCTTTTGATTTTATTTCTTCAGACAAGTTGTTTGTGCATACAAGCTCTTTAAAATCTCTTCTACATGGAATTACAGAATCTATAAGTCAGTGCATAACGAAATAAGTGCTCAATGAGTATTTGATGATTAACTGAATGAATGACAATGCTTCGGTAGTTTGCAGCAGATGCTGGGTAGGAGGAAGTGCCATTGTTGAAGGGATTTTAATCCCAATTTCACTTGAACGTGTTCTTTTGCACAATGGTCCCACCAACCAAAATTCATGTTTATCTCATCAATCTTCTATGAGGATTAATTTATTTCAAAGGAGGGGCACCTGGGTGGCTCAGTCAGTTAAGCATCTGCCTTCGGCTCAGGTCATGGTCCCAAGGTCCTGGGATCGAGCCCCAAGTCAGGCTCCCTGCTCAGTGGGGAGTCTGTTTCTCCCTCTCCCTATGCCTCTCTTCCCAGCTTGTGCTCTCACTCTCTCTCCCAAATAAATAAATAAAATCTTTTTTAAAAAATGTATCCCAAAGGATAAAACATTTCTTTCTTTTTTCAATGAAATTTCTTAGTCTTTGAGTTATTTCAGGCCCTAACAAAAAAAGAAGGAATGTTCAAATGACGAGCTGAAGCCTTCAATAGTATTAATCTAAGATCATTGGCTTTGAAAACATCAGGAAAGAAGCATGTCTGTCTTGACAAAATAAAATCTGAGAGTCAACCCCAACCCTTAACACACACTGTATTGTGCTATATTTAGAAGCAATCACCACAATTCTGGAGGATTTGCAATAAGAGAAACATTCAAAGGCAAAAATTTAAATTTTGAGGGCCCAAGGTGAAATTTCACAAAGGGACCTCCCCTTAAGGCCACTGCTCCCTAAAATATCCTCAGTGAGCATCACACCCTTTGGTGAATTTCCTAAGAATTACAAGAACCTTTCAGACAGTTACTGGCTTAAAAGAATTTTCCAATGATATTCAGTCTGTTTTCATCTCAAATGTGCCACAAATCAGCAGTGTGGCTTTGAATAAGTCATTAAAGGGCTGGAAGCCTCAGTCTCCTCCTGGGAAAAATGAGAGGCTGGCACTTGCGCTCTCTGGGGCTTCTACTGATGATATTTCATGATCCAATCAAACTCAAAAAGAAAATGACCAACTGTAACACATCGGCTTGACATTAGGTCTAAAGGCACATTTCTCTGAAGTTGGAACCGGTGGGGGGAAGGGGGGGGAAAGGTCAGCATATCTCCATCTCTAGACTCAGGTTCCCTCCTAAACTGCACAGGGTGGGTCCTGCAGGGGGAGCAAGGGCAGAGGCTGCCACCCAAGCCATGTGTGTGCACAGGCAGGGCAGCCTGCACCCAGAGGCCTCTTAACTCACTCTCGAGAACTGTCTGGGCTCCTTTGAAAGGAAAAGCAACAGTTGCATGAAAATGTTCCTCGGGGTACTAACCTATCTGGTGAGAGAAGGGAAAGCACAGATCCCCCTGTGACCTTCTCACTCATTCCTCTCATCTAAACAACAGCAAAGCCATCTGAAGAGCTGAAAGAACTGCCCCCTTACAAGGATTTGTGAGAGAAAACAACATGGGACTTTAAGGACGTTTATTGGTAAACAGGCCTCAGAAGATACTGAGCTGGATTCAGATAATATGTTCGTGATTTCGAAGGTTTTTCTGAGGTGTATCAGACAGACTTTCTAAAACCTCAGCTTCCCAGTCTCTCCCAGTGGTCCTGCCATCACTCTTTCTTCCTGTTAGGAGCCTCTTTCCTGACCTGGGTGCCACAGATGGACTGGGGCCCACTCAGAAGTCCAAACCGCACGGTGGACCAGTCCAGCCTGCCTCGCCTAGACTAGGATGTGGAGAAGTCAGGAGACCAGACAGGAGCGAGGGAGCGGTCACGTCCACCCCTCACGCTGCTTTTCACCTCACACCATGTGGGGCCAAAGCAAGGCAAGCCAGATACCCAGCATCTGCTGACCTTATCTACCCTTTCAGCCACCCCTTCCTAAAGACCCCCTTCCCTTTCATTGCCCAAAGATGCTTAATCCTCTCACCTTTGACCATTCAGATTCAGGCTCTTTCAAAAAGACACATTGCCCCAGCTTCTTCCTCAGCTAACTGACCCACGATTTACCATTTACAAGAGGATGAAGTGCCACCTCACCTCACAGCAGCACTCAACATCCGCCATCAAGTGGAGGACAGGAGGAAAGGATGACATTTTCAAGAAGCACTCAAAGCTATATGAAGCCAGACGGTCTGGGTTCAGCTCCTGGATCTCCCACTTCCTTCCCATGTGACCTGTAACAAATTACTTAACTTCACTGAGTCTTTAAGATGGGGATAAAATTTCTTCCACAGAGAGCTGTGAGAAATAAGTGAGATATGATAGGCTCAAGTATCTGGTACATAATAAGTGGTCAATAAATAAGTGTTCATTACTATCATTATTAACGTACAATGAATATTCAAAAGTGCCCTTACCAGAGTCACATTTTGGGGTCAGAAAGAAAATAAAGCTGAAACACACACACACACACACACACACACACACACACACTCCCCTTTGTTTATTCTGATGATCTGTCTGGTTTGAAGTAATACAGGCCAAGGTTTTCACCCATTACTCTGAAAAATTACACATTGGCTGTATTCACTCTTCCCCGAACATCTAAGAAATCATTTGACTTATTGCCTGGGCACTTCAGAATGTCAGCACAAAGAACGCCAAGCAAAATTAAAGGAATACTAAGCAAATACCTGATATCACCTGATACTCCTAGTGCCAAAGCAAAATAGGAGCTCTCCGTTCTTATTTTAAAGCTATTTTATAGGGATAAAATAATGATTGGCTCTGGAAATTCAAGAGTTATGGGCAAAAACTACTAATATGATGCAGAGGATTGGACCCCACCCGCTCTTCCCCATTTATGTGAACAGCATGACTTTGGCAGCAATTAAAAGCTAAGGGCTTGCCCATGATGAGCACTTCCGTCAAAAAGATAAATTAGAGACCATTTGGAACTTGTTTGGTTTTGACATCCACCCATTCCCTAGTGCCCACAATTAAAAATGGACCAATCAAATTTCACATTCCTCACTTATTTAAACAAAAGTGGAAAATTATTATACTGACCCACATACAGATTGACCTTTTTAACAGGTATAATATCTGAAAAACTAGAGAGAGAAAAGAGCTTCTAACTCCACAACACCCCTTTTCCACTCCACACCCACGATTACTAAGCTCACAGACAGTGTGGAGACGCTTCCATTGAGTATTTTAAAGAGCACGGAACTTGGAGCCAGGAAACTCCATCTCTGGACCTCCATTTTGTCATCTGTAAAATGAGTGTTGAATGACAGAGTGGTATGAAGTCCTTGGATTTAAATATCTATGCTGTCAGATGCTGCTAAGGCAACTCAACCAATGTTTCCCTGCCTAAAAAGAAGGGGAGGGGCTTCTAAAATTTTCCAGAAAGGAACAATGGTGATGGAGAAGGAGCAGGGGCAGGGCACAGACGAAGAAGGGCCCAGTAGCCATTCTTGCTAAGAAGCACTCTGGAAACCACCGTGAAGAGTGACATGGAAGAAATGAAGAGTAAGTGAGGTGACACATCTCCCACCCCCTATTGGAGAGATGAAGAGAAAAGCTGATGCTCTCCACAACTCTAAAATATCCAAGCTTTACATCACAAACTCAACTTTCAAAGGACAGATGATCCTTGAACCATACAGGTTTGAACTGTACAGGTCTATTTACATGCAGATTTTTTCGATAAATACAGCACAGTTCTATAAGAGTGTTTTCTCTTCCTTATGATGTTTTTGGTAACATTTTCTTTTCTTTGCTTACATTATCATAAAACAGTATAAAATACATATAATATACAAAATAGGTGTTAGTCAACTGTTTGTTATCAGTAAACCTTCTGGTTAACTGTGGGATATTAGTAGCAAAATTTTTAAAAAGTCAAAAGCTATTCATGGATTTTTGACTGTGCAGGGGGGGCCGGCACCCCTAACACCACATTGTTCAAGTGTCAAATGTATTTTCAAAATCGTTTCAAATTTGTCAAGGCTCTAAGCATCCTTCTGAATATCTAATAAATTTTAGCATCTCCTCTTAGAGTTTGTACGTTAGAGCACAATACCTCCCTTGGTGTTTTATTTCAGTGAGTGTTCTGCCTCTGCACACCCCAACATTACAAGGACCGTGGGGTCTGGGGATTGTATTTAACCATTTCTTCTACCAGCTTCATGCTCATGCAAACCCACTATTTTGTCCATTCCATACCCCACTCCAGAAAAAAAAGCAGAATGTCTTAAAAGTTTGGAGGGACGGTCAACTTTAGCAAATTCCGTCTTCTCCTCTCTCAACAAATTCATGAAGACAGGACACATATAGAGGTGTCACCAGTAGATGCCTGAGCAGTGCTGTCAGCCATACTGCGACATGATTAAGCCAGCTATCACCATAGGTGTTTTGTTCCTGCCATAATGAAGTAAATATAGGACAGAGATTGTCATACGTGAGAGTACATAGAACCCCCAGGAAGATGTTAAACCACAGACTGCTGCTGTCCCCCGTGTCTGATTCAGTCCAGGATAGGGCCTGAGAACTTGCATTCCTCACAGGTTCCTAGGTACCTCTGATGTTGGCAGTCCAGAAACCACACTCTGAATACCACACGTGTGGGGAAATCTCTGAGCATCCAGTATGGTGGATCCTATGCATCTCTGGGATCAAAAGAAGTCAGAGAGGGAAATCTGGGCTCATTTTATCTCTTCCTTAAATTCAGATCCAATTAACATTCACTGAGTTATGCGAGGTGGTGGATTAAATGCTTTCACACACTTCTGATTCTCACAGCCACCACTGCTATCACTGTTGTCATCCTCATTTCAAAGAGACACAAACTGAGACCACAGAGAGATGAAGAAACTTGCCCAAGACCACAGAGCCAGCAAGAGGAGGAGTCAGAATTCAAGTTCAGATCCACAGACTCCAAGTCTGTCCGGTTACTTCAGTGATGCCGGAGCTTCCCACTCTCGGGGAGCTGCCAATGGCCTCTGAACAGAGGTTGTGAATGGTGTTGACAGAGGACGGGGGAGCTACTGCAGAGGGAGGAGCCTTGAAGGAACTCTCTTCACATGCACATCTGGCTAAGTGGGCCGATAGACCAATTCCCTTCCCTGTACCTCAGCTCTGCCAACTGTGAAATGAAAGACCAAAATAGTTGCCACCTACCCCTCAGCTTGTTCCCAAGAATGAGATAAGAGCTCTCAGCTATTATATAAGAAGCACTTTGCTTTCCAACCCCTCAGCTTGCGGAATAGTCTGAAAGGCTCCAAATCGTATAAAAGATGGGGTTCACCTTTACTCTCTTGAACTTGTTGCAATGGTCACCCTGTTCTCCCATCCTCTGATCGCCGCCCCCTCCTCTGGCCCTGATATCAACAAGCTGGGAACTCGAAGTTCAAAGCGTGTTCTTAAGATGACGCCGGCATTTCAGAAACTCCATTTGTTAACTGCAGAGTGACTGACTGGAGAATTTTTCTGATAGCTCAGTTGGACACGTTTGGAGGTGTTTCTCGGTTTCCACCCTCACGCTGTACCTCACAGGCCCTGGAGGCATATGCTGTAGGCGCTGCCTGCTGAGGAACCGGCAGGAAGCCTGTCACACCTATTTTGTAAGCTTCGAAGGGCTGTGTCAAGAGCCTCATCTTAGAATTAAGACTCTTGTGGAGTTGGGTTGGCCTCATCTCATGAACAGAGAGAAATGCTCAGGTTCCACATTAGTCAACAACCAAACATTTCAGAGAATACAGAAGTGTTCCAGAGTCAAAATGAGCAATAAAAGATTGATTTCCTTTTGTTTCCTTTTCTTGACTTTGTGTCTCAAAAATCAGGCCAACTTCCCTTCTCCCCAATCTCTCCTTGTGGGTGTCTGTTTATTAATGCAATGGAGTGAGACCCAGAGAGCGCTACCCTTGCTCTGAACTTCTGATTGTAATGGAAACAGTAGCCGGTGTTGAAGTGTCATTGTGGTTATCTAATGATCAAGGACAGCATGCCTGAATGAGAGAGCAGCCGGGTCTCTGGCTGTCACCACATGGATCCTTCGGCCTCTACTCTCCTGCCAGTGACTAATTGATCTGTGAAAGCCCTTGGAGGTACTTTGAGTAAGAAAGGCACTTTATATCTGCTTACAATGAATCCTCGAATCCTGGGAGGAACAAAAACAAAAACAAAAACCAGGAAAAAAAAAAAAAAACATTTCATGCACAAATCTCCCTGCTTGACTCTTTCTCCATTCACTTCCCAATTAGCTAAGTCTTCAGCACCCAAAGAATTAACTAGACCAAAAAAAAAAAAATCTTCTGATGGCCCATTCCTGCCAAACAAAGAGGTTGGCACATGAAGAAAAGAAACCAGAATCAATGGTAAAAATGAGGAAAAGAAAAGTCAGCAGTAAGGAAGGAAAGAGGATCTGTGGCCTTTAAGCCACTAATTTAAGACAATTACCAGATCCCCAAGTCAACATGTTCTGTTTCTACCACTGACCCATCGTGAGGATAACTCACGAAAAGACAGAAGCCTGTAGTGCAGCCTCCTGGCAACTTCACTTAACACACGGAATTCTAATAGACTGATTATTTTTTTTTTACCTCCAGCAACCAATCTAATGTCTCTATACATAGATTCAAAAGCACTGTCAGTCTCCTGTAAACCCATCCCCCAAAGGCACCAAAGGGTTGATCTGGGTGTTACATGCAAATAATGAATCATGGAACACTACATTAAAAACTAAGGATATACTGTATGGTGACTAACATAACATGATAAAAAATTATTATTAAAAAAAAAAAAAGAGTTGATTTGAGATGTCTTGCTGCCCAACCAGGGATGAGACTTGCATTTTGGCTTTATAATTCGGCTTCTGCTTACAGTGCATTTGCTTTTCAAAAAGGAGTTTGCCGGGGATTCAGAAAGAGGTGAAGGACTATTGATAAGAACACTGAGCTTTTATCAAAAGCTGCTTCTTGGAAGTGAACTTGGCCCAAACTCTGAGTTCTTTCCCTGTTGCTGATTGATCCCAGGGTCCCGTTGGGTAAAAGCCAGTTGGGCCTTTTTCACATGCACATGTGAAACACTTTGGACAGCTGGGATAAGAAGGCTACACTCACTCCTTTATTCACTCAGTCAGTATTTATTAGGTATCTGAAATGTGCCAGACTAACAAGTAGAACTTTTATTTTTTCATCGCTAGTTGTCGTGTACGTTCATGTAGAAATAACTGGTTCATTTTTCTTGAAGCAAGATGCCACAAGATAGTGGATAGAAAATCTACACTTCTCCCTTCTTCACAGTCTCTAAGGTAAGGCCCATGGGGAAAGAGCTCTGGAGCACTGAGCCAACTGCTAACTTTATTGAATTGCTTTGGTAACCCCTATTCCATTGGCTTAAACCTGATACAACACAGGATAACACACAGCTTGCCAGAACTGCCCACATCCGGAACCTATGTAAGTGCAACCTCACTTAGGACATTTTCTAGAATACCTACCTATGCAGCAGAGAATTGTTTAAGTGACTTTTGAAGACACTTGAAGGTTATCCTCCCACCCATTTCTGGGAATTCTCAATCATCACAGGTAACCAACATCAGAAACCCATCAAAATAATATGGCTGATCTTTTTAAAACTTTTGAAAATTCAGTCAAATTGCCATCATTCCTGTTCCATAATGTGTGTATTTCTTGTCCAGCTTCACAGGATTCAAATCTATCCTTTATTGCTATATAGACAAGACAACACAAGTATAATAAAAAGAAGTTGTATTTGAATAGTCCTTACTAGTTTTTTAAAACATCATATCGTTAACAAAAGCATTTTCTCATTTAATCAAAGCACTTTAACATTCACTGAGCAAACAC
Organism: Ailuropoda melanoleuca; assembly: GCF_002007445.2. Lineage (NCBI taxonomy): Eukaryota > Metazoa > Chordata > Mammalia > Carnivora > Ursidae > Ailuropoda > Ailuropoda melanoleuca. The sequence goes on from NC_048220.1 coordinate 47,072,568, forward strand.
TTATTAACCCCCAAATAGATTTCCCTGGTGCCTAGCACAATACTTGGTGGATGAAAAATAAGACATGGTCTCTGCCCTCAAGAAATCCAGAGTCTAGTGGGTAAGAAAGTTCACAATAACTACTGTACGACATAAGCACAACAGAGAAATATAAAGGTGCAGTGATAGGAGAAAGATAACAGGCATTAAGTACTCAAAATTAAAAATTGTATTTGGGGTTCTGCTTACTTATCAATTCCTAGATATCAGGGATACCTATATATATGTGCATAAATAGAAACATAAGGGGTGCCTCGTGGCCAGTCAGTTAAGCAGCTGCCTTCAGCTCGGGTCATGATCCCAGGGTCCTGGGACCGAGCCCCACGTTGGACTCCCTGCCCAGCGGGGGAGTCTTCTTCTCCCTTACCTTCTGCCCCTACTCCCCCCACTTGTGCTCTCTCTCTCAAATAAATATTTTAAAAAATAAAAGGAAACATAATAAAATATTTTTGATGGTAGTGCGCAACAAGGGGCAGCAACTATTAGGGAGAAGAACTTTTCGTGGCAGAGGTGGTGGATGATGGTGGGTTTTGGAAGACTCAGGCATTTCTTGGTTGGTCAGAACTGATGTCCTTTCCTATTATGGTACCAATTCCCAGCCATCCCTGAAACATTTCTCTTCACAGCCCAACAGTCCAATGGTTGACCATAGAACCAATATACACCCAACCATAACAACAACCACCACAAAATATTAGCAGTGGCTGATTATTTGCTAACAAGTCATGTGCTGAAGAACTGACAGCCAGTGGCCATTTAGAAATGTATCTGAATGTCAAGAAAGCAAAAAAAAAAGAAGCCCTCTACTCAAGCCTGCTTTTGATTAGTTGAGCACCATTTGTGTGAACAGGACAGGCAACAGTAATTTTGAGGAGGGTGAGAAAGGCAGGCAGGGAGGAAGAAACCAAACACGAATTGAAAGCAGATGACACAAAGCCCCTGGCTCATGTAGCTCCACAGGCACGAGCATTAAGTTTTTTGCAGAAGGGTGACTATCAGAAAGAAAAAAAACGGTTGTAATAAATCCTGACGAGAGCCAACAAAAGAAAAAGTTGGACAACTTGTTGGACAAATACTCAGTAAGGCTGATCCACCTCACTGCATTGTTGTAAAGAACAGCTAATAAAAAAAAAATTGTCAAGGACACTACAAACATAGAAGAACTAACCAATAATAAGAACATTAATAATAAGGGAGGGCCTAGGAATGAAACCAGTTCCATCAAGACCAAAGATGTTGAGCAACCCGCACAGAAATAAAGAAAACAGATATGACCGCCTGGAGGTGATCCAAACAAACAAAACCAAAATATTTTTTGCTCTTAATTTTTAAAAAGAAGACAAGTTTACAGGGTATAAGACTATAAATAAACATTGGCCAATGGGCTCTTGCTTTTCCCCGGAGGCAGCTCCCTTTGAAATGACTTCCTGGACAGAGGGCATGAGGGAGTTGAAGGCTCCTACTCTCCTCCCTAGAGCTCATGGTCCAGGACAGGAAGGCTTCCCTCCCTAGTCTCGACGATTTGGGACTGGAAAAAACACTGGAAGGAATCCAAAGCTGTGGTTCATTTCATTCTTTCATTTCCTGCCTTTGCCAAATGCTAACAATTACAAACAAATGTTATCTTCACAAATACTTTCTTCTAGATGAAAATTCTGCTCATTTTGGTTGCTTATGTGTATGTGACTTGAGAAACACTTCCTAAATCCCTAAGGTGACAGGATTTCCACGTAACGATAATGATTATTTAATGTCATCATCACAATGGGCTGCCTGGGCAAATGAAATGCTTGCTGGGTCTAAAGCATTCACTCAAGTGAGGTAAATTAACACTTTCCAGGGTACCAGATTTCCCATCGGGACCCTAAAGAAGGTAATTCATTACCCAGGCATTCTCCACCCTCAACACAAGTTCTTTATTTGCTTAACTGTCAGACTTCTCAGCCAGTGTGGGGAAGTCCAAGAGAGATAAGAATATGCTGAGAAGGTCCAGGCTGGGTGGATATTTTTAGTCATCTGAAGATGGTCCAGGGTGATAATAATCCTCATAATATAACCCACATGAATGTGGCCCATCTTACCTTTCAAATCACTTTGATGGCATAAATCATCCTCTTCGATCCTCACAATAATCACTGAGGTATGCCAAGCAGATATTATTTTAGTTAGCACCTGGCTATGACAGCAACAAGGGCATAGACAAATGGCATAGAGGAAGCCTAAAAGACACAGGGAAGCATGAAAGGGTACACCGGGAAGATGGGCTAAACCCAAAAACCAAAACCTCAAAAGCATTGAGTGTCTGGGACCAGGGGCCATGTGGAGTGAGGACACACAATGGCACCTGGATGGAGAAATGTGAAGAGGCTCAGGTGTCCAATTGGACGGACTAGGTTTAAAAGATTACTGTTTCTAAGACCAAAATCAAGAAAGATGGTAACTAAAAGGAACCAAGGGTCTGCTATTTGCCAGGTGATTTTCTGTAAGATATTAACAGATTTAATCCTCACAACTAATCTATGCAACATAGATATTATGAACCCATTCTTTCCAGATGAGAAAACTGAGGCTCAAAAAAGTGATGTTATTTGCCAAAGGTGTCATATCTGCTAACTGGAGAAGATGAGATTCAGGGTCCAGGAGAATGACAAAGCAACAGAGGGCTCGGGGCTCTGGCCAGGAATGGCCAGCAACATGTTTAGACAAGCAACATATGAGTATCAAGAGTTTAAGAACAAGGAACAAAGGCTTTCAGAGCCCTGGATTCTGTGTGTCCTTCCTGCCCTGGAGGTTTATCAGAGGCTGGCCTCACCAGCCCTGGGCTTTCTGAGGAGGCACGTCTGACTGAGGTGGGAGAGCTGGAGTAACAAGCAAGATGACTCCTGGCAATTATCCCCCTTTTGCAGATGAGGAAGCTAAGTCCCAGAGAGGAAAGGTCACAAAGAAGCTGGGGAGAAGTTGCTGCAGGACCAAGAGGAAGGGACAATGTCTGAAAACACAGAAATCTGGGAGGATCGCAGAAGCTGGCAAGAAGTCTGCTGCTGGTGAAAGCCCGGGACGATGGAAGGAAGTCAAACAGGCAGAGCCCAAGGAACAAAAAGGACTTGGGGTAGTGGTAAGGAACACTCGCGCTTCTTTGCTGCAGCACGTTGGGCAAGACACTTCTCTGACTTTCACCTGTCGAATGGACTGATTCTGAGAGGATTAAACACTTATAAAAGTCTGAATGCCATTTTTAAGCATTTGAAAGAAGTTTTGATGTTGAGAGAGATAGGATGGTCTCTGGGGACAGTAATGCAACAGACAAGAATAGCATTTGGATTGGGAATGATCCCCTTCTTTGCATTTCATAAGATATTTTTATTCAAAACCTACATTCTCCAATCCTCATGAACTCACCCTATGTCATAAGCAAGACTTTCGATTCTAGGAAGCACACAGAAAGCCATTTCAGTGACCTTTTACTTCTGCAAGACTTACATAACATGTTCCTTCTGACAAACCATGAACCATTCTGCTTTAAAGAAAGAAGATTCCTCCTGGAGGGAGAATTAATCAAGGGCAATAACATTCTCCCTGAACCTTATTACCACATAAGGGTCACATTCAGTAATAGTGCATGAAGACTTCAACCAAACTGCCTACAGCTTCTCTAAAATTGATTGGCCAAGAGAGCCCATATACACTCATGTCTGCAGTGACTCCAGGCAGCCAAGAGAGCCATTTCCAAGAAGGGGTTGTGCCGACTGTAAGCAGTATCCCTGGGAGAATGACCTGCACAGGCGCTTAGAAATTTTCACCTGCCTAGTCTGGAATAATTCAGAGAATCTTCGAGTTAGCAAGAACCTTGTCGGCCCCTGGTCTAACTCCCAACTCTAACCCCCCTGGTCAATATCCTCCCAGAGCTAACAGGGCTTCTTTATACAGATCTGGGTTTGGGTAAATTATTTCTAGGAAGTGCCCACAGGACTCTTGGATATAAATTCAATAGTACCAGGAGCCACTAAAGGACTCATTCCAAACGTCTTCAACTTCTCTAATCCTCCTATTCTATTATTATTTTTGAAAGTCCATGTTTTATAATAATGCATTCTTATACACGCCACCTGCCAGCATCACCACAAGCCACTTAGCCTCCTGATTAGTCACTGGGCTGCACATCCTCTTCCCCATCTTCCTCCTCACCGGGCCCGCTCCACAGGCCACAGCACTAGCTCACCTTCCAAACACCAACCCAGTGTGGGCTGAGGACATTGGCACAGAGATGACCTCTCCTCCCGGTCCTCCCCATTTGCCAAGTGAAGACAGGGCAGGGCTGAAGTCTAAAATCAGACTGGCTAGCCCTGCACTTTGCCCTGGCCCTGCCCGTCAGCCTCAACCCCATCTGGCAGCATTGTTCCATCACAGGGCATCACAAGTGGACACTGGTTTACTTTACATTGGCAACAGAAGGCCTCCTGGCTGCCACCAGCTGGGGACAAGAGGAAGACCCCAACATCATAACCAGGCTGCAGCAAAACCCAAGAACCTGAAAGGGGCTACGAAATGAAACTTCCGACCTCCCCACTTTGCAGTTGCATGTGTGATGCGTGGTGCTTCCGTCATGGAGTTAGATGGGTCTCTGTGCGGCTGCTAAAGGGGGAAGCAGACTCTCTGCTCTGACTCGATCTCATAGGTTGGCCAGGAAAAGTCACTAAAGACATAGAGATTTGTTTTAACATTCCAGGTCGGGGACACCTGGGTGGCTCAGTCGGTTAAGTATCTGACTCTTGATTTCTGCTCAGGCCATGATCTCGGGGTCATGGATCATCAAGCCCCACATCAGGCTCCGCACTCAGCAGAGAGTCTGCTTGGGATTCTCTCTCTCTCTTCCTCTGCTCCTCTCTCCCTCAACCCTGTTCTCTCTCGCTGTCTCTCAAATAAATAAACAAATCTTTAAAAAAAAGATTCCAGGTCATCACAAGCTATTAAAATGAAACCAAGCCAGAGCTTGCTCCTCAGTGAGTTTTAGCCTTCTGTATCTCAGAATTAGGATAAGTCTTGGTTAACCATTGCTTCAGGTGACTTAAATGCCATCAAAGTGGAGAAGGGGGGCAACACAAGGGGTTACCTCTGCCTAAATGCCCCCAAAGCAGCCATCATTTGGCTGGGCTTAAATGACAACTGGAACAGTGTTTTTCTTCCTTTCAGAAGGAGTGGCTCTCCGCGTGGGGAAACAGGGATAAGGGCCCAGAGACGCTGAGGCCGTGGAGGCCGAGAAAGCCCAGCAGTAGAAACCGTCCTCCTCAGTTTAACCACCGACAGGAGGTAGTTTTCACAACACAACCTTAGAATAAGCTGTATAGGAGCTGAAGTTTGCAGGGAACTGGAAGGCCTGGCTGGAACTCTCCCCCGCAGAATGAGCAGCTGGCTAACTTGGTAATCGGCAGTTCTCTCCTGCCCCCCAGTGCCCTTGGCTGCCCAAAGTCCCCACTGTGCCGCACACTCCAGATCTTTCCTCCAAGTCACCTTCTTCTGCGTCCTATTCCCTTAGGGCAAAGCACTGTATTTTTCCAAGGTAACACCTAGCTAATCTAATATAATCTAATCTGAAAGAGTTAGTATTATTGGATTAATGTGCTATTACTCCTAGAAGATACAATTTGCATTCTGGAGACACACAGCCTTAAACTGAAGGAGTGGGAATTCCCATTAGCCTGGCAGGCTAGAAAGGGAGGCAATTTTGCAAGGGCCTGAGAATTTGAACACCAAATTTTTAAAACGTGAAACAACTTTGCCTATGCCTACAGCTGGGAAGGTTTTGAGTTCCATTGTTTGAAAGCTACCAACCGTTGGCTGCACGTACTCTTTTTCCAACTTTTCCCCACCTCCTCAGTATTGATGTGTTCGGTGGCCCCAGGCTTTCTTTTGACCTCAGATCATAACAGTGTTTGGTAATGCCTAGGCTGTACTTCATTAGAGGGGTTTTTAGTACTTCTTTAAAAGAAGAAAAAATACTACCTCCCCAGTTATTTAAAGTAATCAAGCCTCATATTTAATTCTTTTTATTTGGGTCTATTTTTGGTCAAAATAAGCCTCTTCAGAGATATGCAAGAACTCTTAGAAAAAAGAGTTGTATATATACTACATGTCTGCATAATATATGTTCCACACATCTGTGTATATATGCTACGTGCATATATATGTTCTAAACCAGTTAGACACATTGTCTCACTCCTCATCACAACCCTATGAATTACAGGCTATTACCCCCATTTTTTTCAAATGAGAAAACTGAGGCACTAAGTCCAATAAATTAGCCAAGATAACATAGTTGAAAGTGTTGGAGGAAGAATCCAAACACAATTCCAGGCCAAAGCTCTCCCTCTTAATCACTACCTTCTCCTACCAGAGGATGGGGATAGGGGAGAAGCAACCATATTTCTACCATCTTGAGCTCTCCCACCTTGCAGGGCAGAGTCATTAATTCTCAAAGTATGCTCCCCAGACCAGCAGCATCAGCATCCCCCAAGAAACTTGTTAAAAATTGTCAGATCTTGGGGCGCCTGGGTGGCTCAGTTGTTAAGCGTCTGCCTTCAGCTCAGGGCGTGATCCCGGTGTTCTGGGATCGAGCCCCGCATCAGGCTCCTCCACTGGGAGCCTGCTTCTTCCTCTCCCACTCCCCCTGCTTGTGTTCCCTCTCTCACTGCCTGTCTCTCTCTCTCTCTCTGTCAAATAAATAAATTTAAAAAATGTCAAATCTGGAGCCTACTCCAGACTTAAAGAATCAGAAACTCGGGGCGCCAGCATGGATCACTTGGTTGAGTGTCTATTCTTGATCTCAGCTCAAGTCTCAATCTCAGGGTTATGAATTCAAGGCCCAGGCTGGGCTCCACACTGGGTGTGGAGCCTACATTAAAAAAAAAAAAAAAATCAGAAACTCTGGGGGCAGGGCCCAGCAATTTAACAAGCACTTGCACATCATTCAGACACATATTCAAGCTTGAGTTGAGAACCACTGGACTAAGCCTTCACTGCAGAATCTTGAAGTTTGATGAATGGGTCAGCAGTAACTGCTTTTTAATATATAATCCTTGAATCATTCCTTTTCAGCTAGAAATTTGCACATAATTTTATTGTAACTCTAGAGAGATATGAACAAATGAACATTATTGGCCCGTGCTTGATGGGTGTGTAATACCATGAACAGAAATGAAGTAATCAATGCAAAAAAATAGTTTCTCAAAATCCTGTAAGGTGGTCTAATAAGACGGAGTTTAAAAGCAGTGTAGGGGCGCCTGGGTGGCACAGCGGTTAAGCGCCTGCCTTCGGCTCAGGGCGTGATCCCGGCGTCACGTCAGGCTCCTCCGCTGTGAGCCTGCTTCTTCCTCTCCCACTCCCCCTGCTTGTGTTCCCTCTCTCGCCTAAATAAAATCTTAAAAAAAAATAAAATAAAATAAAAGCAGTGTAAAGAGTACTCTTACGTTTAGAAAGGGGGGAAGTTCTCTCTAAATTGGCTATACCAAATTGACTCCCATTAATCTGCTCCCTGCTTGTACAAAATTATAAGCAACACCAGCAACATGGACGGCACTGGAGGAGATAATGCTAAGTGAAATAAGTCAAGCAGAGAAAGACAATTATCATATGATTTCTCTCATCTATGGAACATAAGAACTAGGATGATCGGTAGGGGAAGAAAGGGATAAAGAAAAGGGGGGTAATCAGAAGGGGGAATGAAACATGAGAGACTATGGACTATGAGAAACAAACTGAAGACTTCAGAGGGGAGGGGGTGGGAGAAGGGGATAGACTGGTGATGGGTAGTAAGGAGGGCAGGTATTGCATGGTGCACTGGGTGTTATACGGCAACTAATGAACCATCAAACTTTACATCGGAATCTGGGGATGTACTGTATGGTGATTAACATAATATAATAAAATTAAATTAAAAAAAAAATTATAAGCAACACCAAAAAAACTACAACCTCTAGAGTTCATTTGACTAACATCTATAAACAACTTGCCTCACCCTTTCTTTTCATTCTGCACTGATTTTTTTTTTAAGATTTTATTTATTTGTCAGAGAGAGAGAGAGCACAAGCAGGGGGAGTAGTACGCAGAGCAGGCAGAGGGAGAAGCAGACTCCCCACTGAGCAGGGAGCCTGATGCAGGGCTCAATCCCAGGACCCTGGGATCATGACCTGAGCCGAAGGCAGACGGTTAACCAACTGAGCCACCCAGGCGTCCCTGTGCTGCTGATTTCTTAACCAAAATAAGACTGAGAGCCCAGCTTTGGCCTGGGAACAGCCCACCAGTCTGAGGCCTGCCCACTGTCTGTAGCTGGAAACTCTCTAACAGGACAGGAACACCTGCACACCTGTGCTTCATGACTCCAGGCTCAGAAGAGGCCATTCTCGGGGAAGCAAGTTCTAGACTCAGTTTCTCAGACCCCATGAGTCTTCTGTTTCCTTGAGCTCATGCAGTATTAGCGTAGGTGTGCCCCAGATAAACTAGGAAATGCAGAGATATCAGGATATCAGTATATCTGAACAAGACAAATTATTGGATCCATTCTCAAACTGGGCCAGAAGTCAGCAGGAGAGGTGAAATTTCCTCACTGGGGCTGACTCTGTGACCTCAACCTTCTCAGACTGGGGTTAAACCATTCACACCCTGCAGGGACGGAGCTGTTCTGGTAGAAAACAAAGTGTGGAGTCTGTAGTGACATTGGCTGGCAGTACAATTCCAGCTGGGGAGCCTGTTAGCTCCTAAGCAGCCGTTCCTACCCGTGTGACTTTGGCCTTGTACTTCACCTTCTAGAGTCTCCGTTTCCTGAACTGTTTTCTTGTTTTGTTTTGCTTTGCTTTTTGTCTTTTGTTTTTTGTTTTTTGGGTTTTTTTTTGTTTTTTTGGCAGGGTCTGGGGGGATTATATGGCAAACAGGAATAATTTCTACCAGACAAGAATGAAGAGAAATAGGGTATAGTGGCCTCTACTGCCAGGCCTACGTCAGGAGATGCTAATGTCGGCTCTTTGCCTCTTCCCCTTTAAAGTGCTGAGGTGGATTTTCACCTGACTGCGGGGGAGCATTAGCCTCAAAGGGCAGTCACCAGGGGTCATATAAACAGGGCTTTATAAACAGGGGTTAAGTGCCCTGTTAACAGGTCTCACAAGCCTATCCCAGGGAACCTGGTATAGGAGTGAGTGGTTTCTTGTCTAGAAATAGAGAACAAGGCTGGGATGCCTCACATCCTAGAGGGGAAAGCTATGATCCCCTAGTCTGGATCAGATCACAGACCTTCACCTAAAACCCCTGGGAAACCCACTTCCTCTCTACAACTCCTCACAATTAAACACACCCAAAAAACTGATAAAGGCAGCACTGAGTTAATCCCTAAATATTCAGGGAAATGACATACCAACCAACTACACAGAAGGGCAACACCAAGCTCAGTGTCTGGGTATTAAGTTGAAAACCTTTCCCAGAGACCTTTTATTTTTCCCAACAGGAGGGAGCCCTCTACTGGCAAGTTAACACTCTGCTAGGAAAGGGTTTGATTCTGAGAGTCGGAGGCAGTCAGTCCTTAGAGGGGGTTTCTTCCCTTTAGGGCAGCAAATACATGTTATTACCAAATAGCTAAGTTTGCATCCGTGGTATCAACAGATGAGGGTATGAATTAATGAAGGTTGACAGTATAAAACCCAAACCCCATACATAAAACTCTGTCAGCCGACTTGATTATGGTTTACCATAGAAAAAGAAGGGCTAGAGAGGTCGAAGAACCTTCTTTCCTCTCTTCCCTGGTACATGGACAATCTTCTAGAAGTGGTACATGGCTCTGTCCAGTATTTGGGCTGTAAAGACATCATATCAGACAGTTTGGAAGAGACTGCAAACAATCTAAATGGTCAACAAGAGCAGATGAGAAAACAAGTTATTATCCATTAAAATAATAGTATATTACACAGCTTTAAAAAAAAAAAAAACAGTGAGGAAGCTCATTCTATATCCCTACAGAAAAATTTCTGTATCTTAATTTTTTTCCCACATCTTTAAGTTTAAAAAGAAAAATCAAAGCACAGAAATAATATATATAATATGCTATCATCTGTGCAAAAAGGGTTGCTATTTGTATTGGCTTCTACATGCATAAAGTAAAACATTTCTAGAAGTTTGAACAAGAAACTAAACAACAGTGGTTACATTTTGCAAGGATGTGAGAGCTATAGGAATGGTGGGCAAGAGTGAAGAGAAAGTTTCACTTTGTAACATATTTTTACCTTTGATGTGAAAGTAAATAGTTTTTCAAATGACAGCCTGGGCAGGCATAAGGTTTTCCCTTACTCAACACCTTTGTAACAGTTAACTTTGAGTTAGCACTTATGTTGTGCCAGGCGCTGTGCTAAGCCTTACATGTATTCACTCATTCATTTAATCTTCCCAACCACTCCTTGAGATCGGAAGTGTTCTTGGGACCCACATTCTAGAGACAAGAAAACTAAGGGGCAGAGCGGCTAAGTTACTTGCCCAAGTTGACACCGACAGGGATTCCAGGCAAGCCGATTGCCTAGTTCCTGCACTCAACACCAGCTGTGCGGCTGCCCCAGGGAAAGTTCCTCCAACACAATCAAGCTGGTAGCAGGGAGCATTGCTAGTGAAAAATCTAGGAAGCCTCATTAAAGGTTTGGATAAGGCCTATACTCATGGTCTCAAATACGTGATTTCCTTTGACTGGACAAACACACACACCGTTACTCATATAGTCTCACACTCACACACACACCCACAACCACAGCCTCATATCCCCACAGTCACACATACACATTCATCCATTCTCACACACAGGCTTTCCACACACTCACGTACACTCTTACATTCTCAAATGCACTCACACACATACATTCTCACATACTCATATACTCTTACGTTTTCTCACACACTTGCACACTCACTCACACTGACACACATACAGTAATGGCCTTCCCTGGCTCCAGCCTAACCTCTCCTCAGTTGCCTGGTGCAGCCCCAGAACACTGGTATGTTCCAGTCCAGGCTTTCACGGACCTCTCCCTTGCCAATTCTCAGGACTCTTCTCTTTGCAGAAGCCTTTCCCAAATAAAATATAGAGACCCCTCGTTCTATCTAACCCAACCCATTTATAGTCCTGAATATGCTCCATGCTGTCCAATTCGATCTTTCACTTAGTCCCCCTCACAAGGAGGATTTCCTCTTCCTCAGGACCTTAAGAAAGAAAGACGGTTTTTCCATTCTACTTAGGCTTCCAGCTCCTCTGCTTGCACAGTGAGTGAAGAATTTCAGGCAATTTGGTTTTTGACAAGAAAGAGGTACGACCCTCCATCTATCTAGGAGAGCATGCGTCCTCCTAGGACAAGTGTAAGCACATTTCTTCACCAGCCCTAGAGGACACACAACCACTGCGAGACCAACATTTTGTGCTGCCAACAAGCCATTTAGTGTCCCTGGAGCACTGACCTGCAAATGTTCTCGATGGAAAACCATTTCAAAAGGAGAATGAGATACAGCATTTGACATGTACTCTTTTAATTGCTTTTTGGGTTTGGTCCCACTTTAAAGCAGAATAGTTCTTAAACATTTTCCTGCTGCCCCAAAACTCTTGTTACTCTGCTGTTCCAAATATTGGAGGGCAGGATACTTCCTATGAGGTACATCATCTTACTATACAGTGACTAAAATGATATCCCAATTCCAGGCACCCTTCTGAAATCTTCCCCTTTATAATAATTAATAACATTAGAAAGTCCTTCACAGTCATTATTTCACTTAATCCTCTGTGACAGTGATATTATTATTATTCCCATTCTACAGATAAGAAAGCGGAGATTGCAAGTGGGAAAGTAAGTGGTCCAAGTTCATATTGCTGGTAATTACTAATATGAACTAGGAGCTGAAGCCAGATCTGACTCAGTATAAATCCACACCACACTAAACTGTCCTTTGGGGCCCATCTCAAGTTCTCCATTCTCAGTGGTTTAAGCTCTCAGCTCTTGCAAACCAAAACAAAGCAAGCAACATTTTGGAGTATCAATTCTCTGCACAGCATGTCATTATGTGCTTCTGTTCATTTCATGCCTTTGGGATTTATTATTGCCTTGTGTTATTACTCACGTATACTCTAAGTATTAATCAAATGGTTAACTCTTTACGTTCAGAGAGTATGTCTTTGCCATCTCCAGGCCCCCATATTGAGAAGAGTCTTTTGCAAATTTCAGGTGATTTCTAGATGCTTATTGATGGTGACTTGTTATCTCTCTAGGATTTCCAGACAATCTCTGCATGAATCAGTCCTCTTTGCCTCTAAAGTCATGTGGACAAACATGTTTCTCACAGCATCCCTTACAAGAGCAGATAGGAAGCAACCCAAATATTTCAGAAGGGAAGAGTGGTTAAATTATCTGCTTGAGGAAAAGTGACGCAACCACTTAAAATCATGTTTTAAGAAACTATTGAATAACATAATAAAACATTTACCAAAATTTATATTTTTCACCAAGAGCTAAGAAAAAAAACCTTAGAGGAAATACATCAAAAATGTCAGCTTTTGTGGTGATCCTTGGGACCACTCATTTCAATCCTGTGAGCTTCATTTTTCTTTATTAAATAGGAGCAACACTGGTTTTCCTCACAACGCTCTTGTAAACAGTTTAAACTTTTCCAATAAGAAATCTTTGTAAATCAATAACAATGGTACTAAATTATGCAATAAATGCTTATGTGATCTTTATGCAGTTTTTATAACAAAGACTTTAGAGGGAATAATGCCTTGTCAACTAATAGTGGAAATTTTAGTGGGATTTGTATCTGCTAAAACTCTACTCTTCTTTCTTTTAAAAACTAAGCCTCTGCTTATCTTATATTCAGTGAATTATTATGAAATGATTCTCTATAGATGACTCAAGGAAAAAAGAAACCCATCTACATCAATAACTAAATAATTCAGTTTTTTTCTTTTTCTTTTCTTATTTTTAGTGAATAGGAACTAGACTTATCAGAATAATAATCTCAGGGCTCCTCTTACTATGCTATTCACCCAGTCACTGTGGCCCAGAAGGATCAGGCATGGCAAGGAGGTGCCACTGCAGGCTTAGGACAGGGCAGGGGTAGGCCATACAGGCATGGCAACAAGGTCAGCCCGTCTTCTTACCTGGTGGGAGCACCTCCAGGAACAAAATGCCACACAAAACAGCCCTTACACACACAGCATGGCTACCACAAGCAGGTTCCATTTCAGGAACGCTTAACTTGGAACCTAGTCCTGCCCAAGCTCCCCAGGCTGACGTGTCCCTCTCCTCCTTCAACCATCCTCCATCATGTTCAGCTCCAGGTGTAACCACCAAAGCACTAGGCGAGAGTCAGTCTTGAAAGAAGCACCTTTCAATTCTACACACCTGCAATTCAGCACCATTGTGCCCAGCATCATCTGTTCCCATCATCGCCACACTTTCCCTCAAACTCAGGTCATTTTTACAACAGCTTTCCCTCTTCCTCACTTCATCTCCTTTCCACCCAAGCCAGTCATATAGATGACTTCATTGGTAAGTGACCAATATCCACGTTTTTCACCAAACATTTAGGTGTTCAAGCTTTATAAATCAGGAGTAAAAGAGCCAATCTCAGTCGCCTGGTAACACATTAGCCATGCAGAAACCTTTGGGAAAAGCCAAACTTCCCAGATGACTACAAGTCCTATTCCTTAAAGAATCAAAACTTTTATGACACTCGCGGTTTTCAGTGGAAATCCTTCTCCCTCATAGCTTACGAACTCTGCTCTCTTAAACAGGTTACACTGCATTTTTACCATCCTGTTGATGGCTCATCCTCACGCACATCAGTGACCGCCTCCATGGTGGCTGATCTTTGGGTAAGACTCTTTACCCCTAAGTTTGTAAGCCTCACACTGCTGTCTTCTGAGGTTTTAGTTTTTCTGTTCCTTTCCTTTGGGAAGCTCAGTTCCTGCTTCTCTCCAGCCTTCCCGGCTCCCTCTCCTAACCTACAGCTAATAATCTGTTACATGTTCAGAATCTACTAATCAAAACTTGTTGGTTTCGGGGCATAATAAGAGTAGGGTCTGGGGGCCTCTCCCACACCTCAGTTCATCAACTTGATGCTGCCTGTTTGGGCTGCTCTGAGCCCTTCGGCCACTACCTTGTTCTTACCACGTTCTAGGTAAATGATTCAAGACAGACATTTCGTAAAGTTGAAGTTTTCACTGCATTGCAGTCCACACATGGGACCCATACTTGAAGTAATAACTCCGCCACGACCCCTTGAGGAATGCGAGCGTGACTTGAGAGGTTAAGGCTAGAAATTTTAAACACACACACACAAAACAGAACAAGAGGAAGATTTTTATATGTACTTTTCTTTCCTAGGTGACTGGTTGCTCCAATTTTTGAAATATTTACCTCCTCCCTTCAACCCCGGTCCATAACCTCAATCCGAGGGTAAAAAAAGACCACCAGAGTACAGGATGGAAAATTGGAAAAGTTCATTTAGAGCTAATGTAATAAAGGGAGATAAAGATGACTCCAGACGTAAGAGTGGGCATAATGTATTCTGAACTCATTCAATCATAAAAATAAAATTTTATTTTGTTTCAGGACTAAACCGGCTGAAAGGGCAAGACGTGTTGCTAGGAAACATACCTCCAGGTTTTCAGGCTTCACGAAAACCCTTCTTGGGGAACTCAGAGTTGTGGTTCTCAGTTGTCCCCTCAGACTCTTCAGAGCTATTTGCGTTTTCATCCCGGCTTCCAAAACGCATGGCACCACCCCTGACGCCTTGTTCATTTGATAGCATCCCCCCCCCCCCCCCCCCCGCCCCGGGTATGGTCACAGCAGTCCGCCGGCTTCCTGTTTGCCCCCGGTAAAGGTAACCAAAGGGTCTCTAGAACTCTGCTGTTACAGTGTTTCCGAACTGCATGTTCGCAAACCTGGCCCTCGGACCGGGGGTTGAGGGGGAGATGGAAGAGAGCAGCGGCCACCCCAGGGCGGTAGCTGACAGGCGTCACCAGCGCGGAGCTCACCTACTTCCACAGCTGGCCCCAAGCAGCCTCAAGACCAGGCGCTCTCCGCACCTGCCCTGCGCACCGGAAGCTCTCAGGTTTATATATACAGCCGACTTCACTGGGTTGGTCACTTATCATCCAAATGGTCTCAACAACACCTACTCTCTCAAGGCCACGTCCTTGAAAACGGCTCCCACTGTGGCAACGCTGGGGAGCATACATTCCAAGGACAGGGGAGGGGGTGAGGAGCCTCCCATTGCCCGGATCCAGCTCTCGGGTCAACCCACGGTCACGTCCTCTCCATGACCTCCTCTGACACTAACAAATGAACAAAAAATACATGTATAAGCTTCTTCACTTCAGTATTGTTTAAAATAGCAGGACGCTGGAAAGAATCTAAACGGTTTAAAAGAGAATATTGATACAAATGAATACGGTGTGGATTCCATAGTTACTGACCCAGGAGTATATTTACTTTATATTAATAAATGAGAAAAACAAATTTTTAACAGACCAGTAACTAGAGCACAATCACTTTTATAGTAGGATATTATTTATAAACATATAAATGCATTTTCAGGCCTACAAGAATACACACCAAAACAGGTGATAGAATTGTGGATGACTTTTCTTTCATTTTTGCTCATCTCTGAACAAAAGAAATAACTGTCTTGTCAGTCACTACAAACCTTCCTAAAGTTGGAAAGAGCCTCTTCCTAAAACCAACCACATTAAATCCAAGAAACAGAGACAGAAGTCCCAATAAACCAAGCAGTCTGTCCTTTTAACCACTATGCATACTGCCATATAAAACATGAATTGTTGAAGTGTCATGCTACCCAGACTGAAACAATGGAAGGGCTTTTGGAGTATAATTGCAAATGCTACTAGAGAGCAGATTATGATTAGTGTACCCTTGAGAGACTTGGCCATAAATTTCCAGCTGCAGAACAATGGGACCTCAAAAGCCCAGAACCTCTCAGAGAAGAAGCACTAACTAAAAAGGACCTACATTATTTAGAAACCTCTGAAATGCTAAGCTAGAAAGTAAAGCACAGATAACCAAATGTAAGTGACATCTATCAGCTGGATTTTCCCGTGTTATGTCTTATAGAAGTATTATAAGTCTTATATAAGGATATAAGTTAAGAAAAAAACTTAAAAAGACATTAGAATGGGGGCGCCTGGCTGGCTCAGTTGGTTAAGTGACTGACTCTTGATTTAGCTTGGGTCATAATCTCAGGATTGTGAAATCGAGCCCCCCTCCAAGTTCTGCGCTCAGCACAGTCTGCTTGGGATTCTCTCCCTTTCCCTCTGTCCCTCACCCTTGGTTTACACAAGCACACGTGCTCTCTCTTTCTCTTGCTCTGGGGGGAAAAAAGACATTAGAATGGTTGGTAAATAAAATAATAAATACTGACTTCCAGTCAAGAAGGTACAAGTTCACGCTCTGATTACCCCCTTTATGCTCCAAATATATAGTAATATGTGGTTAAATATGAAAAGCAAAAACATTTCTAGATTTGAAAACAAGATAAATGTCTCCATGGAACAGAAATGCAAAACTGAGAGGCAGGCTGAAGCTATGACTATGCTGGCCAGAAATTCAGCTCTTGAGGAGTCAAAGAGTTTTAAAAGCTCCCCAGATGATGGGGAAGAAGGCTCACTACTTAAGGAAGGAGCCTGAACAAAACATAGCTGACTTCTGCCTAGAGCTACAGTAATGTTTTTCCTTTTTTTTTTCATTATTATCCCCCTAAGAAGCAAAATTTAATTTAACGTTTCCCTAAAGAGAGAAAGTAAATACTAAGGAATGAGATTTTTAGGGATAGGGTTGAACTTTGAAGGGCCACTATAATATCTAAGATTTTTAGCCTTCCAAGAATCAGTTTTTACCTCATTGGGGGCAATACTGTCCCTGTTAAAAATACATAAGCTATCACTTTAAAACCCACAGCCTTGATAAGAACTGAGCCAAAACTGCCGACTGCCCATTTGACTGGTTCCTGGGTACTCCTCCATCACTCTAGGACAGAAACCTCGAAAAGCAATTAAAAGCCTAGTTACAAATTAGGGACCTGGAGAATGGTTGGTGGGAAGGGTACCACAAAAATGCTGGACAGAGAGGCAGATGGGGTGAGTGGGAGAAAGAAAGAGGAATGAGAAACAAAAAAAAGTTCTTATCTAAAATTACTGGTAAACCCAAATTCCAAAAACAATAATTGGTTGCTAAGAAAGAAAACCAACAAAATTAACAATCATGCATCCACTCTGGAAAATTAATTTTATAGAACAGCTTAACAAAGACTTTAAATTAGAAACATGGAATATTTGCAAAAAAAGAGAGCGCAGCATAACCTCCACTTTAAAAAGATACAAAATTTTTCAACAAAGACAGGCAAAAAATGAAACAAGAATAGGTGGATATTTAATGGAAACAAGTAGAAATTAAGAAAGGAAATAGACAGTGATTGAATTTAAAAATACAATAAACAGGACTGGATTGTTCTCTCTTCTAGACAGAGATAGATGATAGATAGATAGATAGATAGATAGATAGATAGATAGATAGATAGATAGACAGATAGACAGATAGATGTATTTAAATGAGCTATTAAGAAACATAGAAGTAGAAGGGCACCTATGTGGCTCAGTCAGTTAAGCATCTGACTTGGCTCAGGTCATAATCTCAGGGTCCTGGAAGCAAGCCCCACAAAAGGCTTTGCCCTCAGTGCAGAATCTGCTTGTCCTTCTGCCCCACCCCTGCTTGTGCTTGCTCTCTCCCAAATAAATAAATAAAATCTTAAAAAAAGAAACAATAGAAGTAGGTTGAGAGATTCCAACATTTTAATAAATAGGAATTCCAAAAGAAAAAACCTAAATAAATGATAAGGAAACAATATTTGAAGAAATTATTGCTGATAATTTTCCAGGATTAAAAGAAAGAAAATCTGGTGAATCATCAGCTCAGTATAATCCAAGTACTAAGCAGAATAAATGCAAATAAAACCAAACTTGGACACACTAAAGTGAAACTATAGAAATTAAAAGTAAAGAGACAGTCTTTAAATCTAGCAGAGAGAAAAGACTAACATAATATAATTTTTTTAAAGTTAATTAATTAATTAACCTTTAAAAAATAAATAAATAAATAATAAAATAGAGGGACAACTGCAACAGCAGGTCTCTTGGTAGCTAATGTAGATATCGAGAAACTTAATGAAATAATATCCTAGTAGTGCAGAGAGATGGTCATCTAGAACGTTAACATAAGGGAGAAAATCAGTGAAGTGTATAGGAAAATTGTTTTATCCTTGCAAATTTTCTGTAAATCTAAAAAAATTCCCCCAAAAATTTTATTTAAAAAAAATGAAGAGAGGGGAAAAAAAAACTTTAGCTAGAATGTTATAGCCAGTTAATCCATCTGCCAAAAACATAAAAAAATTATTAAAGGATACACAAAAGCAAGAAGTACATTGAACAGAGAAATTTGTAAGAATACAAAAAAATGATGAGTCTAGAAATTGATTGATTTCCTTGTTTGCTTGCTTCCTTCCTTCTTTCCTTCCTTCCTTCCTTCCTTCCTTCCTTCCTTCTTCCCTCTCAACTTCCTTCATGAATAATTCAGTCCACAATCTATTAGGTGGGGCCAAGCAAGGTAGGCATCTGGGACTGTAAGGAAGGAAGTGGCAGCAGCTAAGCCTGGGTTGTTGAAGCTTAGCAAAATGAGATTATCTGTGCAGCCTAGTATGGGTTGTCCAAAGGGAAGAGGGTGCCCACTCAGGAGAAAGTAGCAATAGACCAGCACAGAGCGTCAAAGTCCAAGTAGAGTGAGGAGAGCATCTGTGCAGGCGGAAGGAGTGGTGGTGGAGAGATACTGGTTGTAATAAGTAAATATATTGAGAAGCCATGTTCTTCTCTGTCAGAGAAGAGAGTTACATATAAAGGGAGAAAACTAGAGTGAACTCTGTGATGGTTTGGAAGTGCAAGTACTGATATTAGCTCATGGTTTTCAACATGTGTGGGGGGGTGTATGTGTACATAGCTCTGTCCCCTGAGAGGGCCTAGGAATAAGAACATCAACACCCTAAAATTAATAAAAAACCTTCCACTAAAAGGAACCATGGCTTCAAGGAGATATGGATATTTTCAGGGCTAGGGCAAGGAAAACCTAGAATAAATATTATGTTAGTCTAGAAGTTAAGTATTCATATTGGTGGGAATGAAAACTAGCATAGTCACCATGGAAAACAGTATGGAGATTCCTCAAAAAATTAACAAGAGAATTACCACCTGACTCTGCAATCCCACTTCTGGGTATATGTCCAAAGGAAATGAAATTAGTATCTCAAAGAGATATTTACACCCCCATGTTCACTGCAATATTATTTCCAATAGCCAAAAAAGAAACAACCTAAATGGCCATCTATAGTGGAATATTTTTCAGCCATTAAAAAGAAGAAAATCCTTCCATTTGAAACAACACGGATGAACATTGAGGCATTACCCTAAGTGAAATAAGCCAGACAGAAAAATACAAATAGTATGGTCTCACCTATAAGTGTGGAATCTGAAAACATCAAACTCATAGGAACAGAGAGTAGAATGGTATTTGCCAGGGAGGGAAAGGGTGTGCGGGGCGGGGGGGGGGGGCGGAAGAAATGCAGATATCTAGGTCAAAGTGTACAACCTTTCAGTTTAAGAGGATAAGTTCTGGAAATCTAATGTACAACATGATGACTATAAAGTACTGTGTTCTATACTTATAATTTGCTAAGAGTAAACCTTAAGAGTTCTCACAAAAAAAAAAAAAAAAGAAAAGGTAGCTATGTGAAGTGATGGATGTTTTAATTAACTTGATTGTCATAATCTTTCACAATGTATGGAGATATCAAATCATAATGTTGGACACCTTATATACAATTTTAGTTGTCAGTTATACCTCAAAAAAGCTGGAAAAAATAATAAAATGAAGGCAAAACTACCAACAAAGAAATCTTAAATTTTATATATTTTACTAAAAAGTATAGGTAGGTATTTTGGAAACAAATATATCAATGTAAAAGGCTTTCTATGTAAGAAAAAAAATGCAATTATAACTTCCAAGAATTTAAATAAAACCCTAAAACCTAAAAGAAAGCACTAAAAAAATGATATAAGGGAAAGGAGAACAGTCTCTTCAACAAATGGTGCTAAGAGACCTGGATATCTGCATGCCAAAGAATGACAATGAACCCCTACATCATACTATACATAAAAAATTAACTTGAAATGTATCAATGACCTAAATTTGAGAGCTGAAACTATAAAACTCTTAGAAGAAAACAAAGGAGTAAATTTTCATGACAGTGGCAATGGTTTTTTAGATATAACACCAAAAACACAGCAATAAAAGAAAAAACAGATAAATTGGACTTGATCAAAATTTAAAACATTTTGGGCATCAAAGAGAGTATCTAACAAGCCTAAAAATACAACTTGCAGAATGACAAGATAGTTGCAAGTCATATATCTGATAAGGGTCTAGTATCTAGAATATATAAAGAACTCCTACAATTCAACAATAAAAAGCAAATGACCCACTTTTAAAATGGGTTTAACAGACATTTCTCCAAAGAAGATATATAAAGGACCAAACAAGCACATGAAAAGATATTCAACATCGTTAGTCATTAGGGAAATGCAAGTCGAAACCACAATTAGATACCACCTCACACTTAACTAGGATGGCTATAATTGAACAAGGAAAACGAGTGTTGGCAAAGATGTGAAGAAAACTTAACCCTCATGTATTGCTGGTAGAAATGTGAAATGGTGCAGCCACTGTGGAAAACAGTTTGGAGGTTGCTCAACATGTTAAACGTAAAATTACATTATGATCCAGTACTTCTACTGGGAGGTTTATACCTAAAATAATGGAAAATAAGTGTTCAAACAAAAACTTGCGTATGCATTTTTAAAGCAGCGCTATTCATAAGAGACAAAAGGTGGACACAACCTGAATGTTCATCAACAGATGGATGAATAAACAAAATGTGGTATATCCATAAAACAGAACCACTAAAAGATGAAGTACTGATGTATCCACAATATGGATGAATCTTGAAGACCTAGTGCTAAGAGAAAGCAGCCAGACATAAAAGACCACGTATTGTATGATTCCATGTCTATGAAATTTCCAGAATAGATAGATTTGGATCTATTGAGGTAGAGAGCAGTTTTGTGGTTACCAAGCCTGGAAAGACAGGGGAATGGGGAATGAATGTCTAATGGGTGTGGGGTTTCCATGTGAGGTGATAAAAAAATTTCTGGAACTAGGTAGTGGTGGTAGTTGCACGACATCGTGAATGTACTTAATGCCATTGAATGGCACACTTTAAAAACGGTTAAAATGGTAAATTCTATGCTTTCTGTCCTTTGCCACAATTTAAAAATTAAATGAGAAAACATTTGCAACAACATGGATGGATCTAGAGAGTATAATGCTAAGTGAAATAAGTCGGTCAGAGAAAGACAGATACCATATTTCATTCATATGTGGAATTGAAGAAACAAAACAAATGAACAAAGGAGAAGAAGGAGAAACAGAGACTCTCAACTATGGAGAGCTGAGGGTTACCAGAGGGGAGCTAAGCAGGGAGATGGGTGAAACAGGTGAAGGGGATTAAGAGTACACTTAGGATGAGCCCTGAGTAATATATAGAACTGTCGAATCACTATGTTGTACACCTGAAACTACTATAATACTGTATGCTAACTGCACTGGAATTTTTTAAAAATTAAATGAGAAAAATAAAATGATGGAAATGCATCTAAAGGGCACAGGAACCGGCTTCAAGCACCTCCCACTGGCCTGTCTGGGACAAATTGAACATCAAAATAAGTAGTAATAGAAACAGATTATACACTTTGAATAAAAAGGAAATCCATGAGGCCAAACCAAAATATGAGCCCAAATGGGAAAAAAAAAATCAGCTGGCATTTCATTTCCATACAGCGAAATGCCAACTAATCTTTGCAAAAGGAATTATAGAATTAGAAAAATCACCATGTGGTAAACACCGTAGTAATAATTAATTCAGACAAGAAACATCAACAGGTAATAGCCAGTAAAATTTGATGAGGAAGGAGATATATACAAAGTCTTGAAGTATCTCCCCACAAAACACTCACTAATTACAAAAGGGAAATGAATAACTTTATAGTGGAAAAACCTGTCACCACATTTATCAAATGATCAAAGTTATGGGACATGCCACCTGATAGGACACAGCGAGAACACAGCACCTCTGTCATCTGCTAGGTGTATAAATTTGGCCCAATGACTCACCTCTTTAGACCTCTGTTCCTTCACCTGAAACAAAGGAAGTAGACTAGATGGTATCTAACTTCATTCCAGTTATAAATTCCTACTATTCTAATACTTATTGTACTAACCTAAATATATGTCCTCATGTTTGGAACTTGGGGAAGAAACTCCTTTCTCAGTTTAAGTGGCTGATGTTCTTACATAAGCAAATCAGGCAAAATGTGCACAAAATGACATACACGGTAAAACTTATGACCTTGGGCTACTTTCATAGGCAGGACTGGAAAAGTCCAAATTAGAGAGTTTTTAAAACCATAATATTCATTCCTTTTAAGGACATACCTGAGTTCAAACTAAGGTAAGAAAATGATTGTATGTGAGTGCTTTTATAAATAAATGCTTGAAAAGATTTTTTTTTCCCCTTAAGAAAGTTGAACATGCCTCCCGGCACGTTGTGAACAGCATGCAGGATCGTAGCAAAACCCGTGAGGTACAGAAAATGCTGCAGGCCTTTCAGGCACGGCCCTCACACATTCCAATCACTGAGCTTCTTCAGTAGAGGACAGAAATCTCTACTTGGCCACAAGGCACTGCTTTCAGAGGGGTAAGATTAATGTCATTTAGTTAAGCAGGGGAGAATGGTTCTGTAAAATAACTCAGGCCCTCACAGGGCAATTCAAATTACCAGCAACCTCATAAATAAATGCAATCATATCAATATACAACTGGCAAACCATCAAGAAGTGAAGTCTGAACTGATCTTATTAGACCATTTGGCATCAGCTGCCAGCTTTTATGCAAACGGAAACACATTAATTGGTTAATTCATAATCTTTTAAGGTTGGAAGAGCCAATTTGCTACAATTATTTTTACTATCCCTTCAATATACAGAACCAACTATATAAATTCAAACTATCAGAATTACTAAAGGTCCTGGTAAAGAATGAGTTACTAACTCATGTTGGGCTGGGCTTTTTTTAATAATATTATTAATCCTTCCCACACTAAAAACATTAAAACAGTACCCTTGAGCCTCTTGGGCCTCTTTTCTCTCGTTCATCACCTATATCTAGTCAGTCACAAAATCCTGCCAATTCTTTCTTTTCAAATGTCTCCAGAGTCCAATCCTCCCATGACCACCAGTGCAGGTCAGGCCCTCATTCACCCCACACCTGGTTTAGCACAATAGACATGGAGCGTCTACTATGGCTCCCCATGTTTTTCAAAACCTGCTAATCAGTCTGACGTGGTAGCTATCTCTCCATCCTTGTATCACTGCATACCTGACCCAAGTCTTTCTACTCAAGAGGCTTTTTCAAGCAGGTTTATGAGACAGGGGCAAGACCTGAGGTACAATCCTACAGCTCTTCAAGTTCCCACTAATCAGTCTTTGACACTATTTGGGTGCACACGGTCCTATCCCACCTACCTGTACTGCTATCCAGCCCACACTATTCCATATTCCATTAGTCTCTTACAAATGATTCTATTAAATTACTTGCAGAAAATCCAGGAACCCATATCTTCAGACTGTCCCCCAGGAATAACTCCCAGGTCTCACTTTGCTGTCAGCCTTTCCTCTGCTGGCCTTCTAAAAACATGGACACTCTGAACTCAGCCCTCAGCATCCTTCTCCTTTCTATTTTCATTCCATCTTGAGATGATCTCATCCAGTCCCATAAATATCATTATACCAACAACTACCGAATTTGTGCCTTCAGCCTTGCTCCTTCCTGAGCTCCCGATTCAAATATCCAACTGTACATTCAGAATTTTCCCAGAGAAATCAAATAAAGCATGCCCAAAAGGATTACCCCAACTCAGTTATCACCATCCATCTAATTACTCAAGTCAGGAACTTTGAATTCACTTGCCTCCCAACATCCAATTCAACAACATATCTCTCTATCTCTCTGAAATATATCTCAAATCCAACCTCTAGAACCACTCTATGGCTGCAACCCTAGTCTGAGTCATTAACATTTCTCACCTGGATTATTGCCATAGATTCCCAGCTGGTGATGAGGTCCTATAACTTACTCCAGTATTCATTCAGAGTCTCAGACCTCATGGAAAAATAAAGAAGGTTATGGGGCACCTGGGTGGTTCAGTCAGTTAAGCATCCAACTCTTGGTTTCAGCTCAGGTCATGATCTCAGGGTCATGAGATCGAGCCCTGTGTCAAGCCACGTGCTCAGCGCAGAGTCTGCTTGAGATTCTCTCCCTTTTCCTCTCCCTCTGCATCTGTCCCTCTCCCTGCTCACACGTGCTCTCTCTCCCTTTCTTTCTCCCAAAAATAAATAAATAAAATCCATAATAAGAAAAAGAAAAAGTAAAGAACATGAACCTGACATGATATATATTCATTTTTTTCTTAAGATTTTATTTATTTCTATATTCAACAGAGAGAGAGAGACAGAGAGAGTGTACAAGAAGGGGAAGCAGTAGAGGGAAAGGGAGAAGCAGGCTCCCTGCTTAGCAGGGAACCCAATGCAGGGCTCAATCCTAGGACCCTGTGATCGAGACCTGAGCTGAAGGCAGACGCTTAACCGACTGAGCCACCCGGGTGCCCTGACATGATGTACATTAATGAAATACTATTGCTGTTAGAAATGACCACCTTGTTTCTTATTTTCTTTTTCTTTCTCTGTCCTTTCCTCTTTCTACAAGTATCTCCCTCCCTCTTTCAGACTCCTTTCTCTTTCCTTCTTCTCAATTTCCTTTTTCTCTTCCTCTCCCTGTTATTTTACTGAACAACTAGGCACATAGTATAGCAGGAAAATGCTAGGAGTTGGAAGTAAAGGTTTTATTCCTGTGGTCTGTCATGGTGAAGGAAAGTATTCATGACGAAGTCAGCTTATATTTCTGGCCCTCAGCTGTCTCATCTATTAAATAAAGAGATTATAGTAGATGGTCTCTGAGGTCCCTTAAAGTTCTAGAAATCTATTCAAGGTATTTATTGAGTAAAGTGCTATGTTCCTTGTTCTTAAAAGTAGGTAAATTCAATATTTTATATTTCCCTGAGGGGAAAAAAGCAAATTAGTTTTTTTACAAGGTCTTCAATTGATCCTTCTCTACCAGGGGTCAGTGGCTCTCAATAGAAAAAATGCACCTCTCCCTGGGTATAGTCTAAATGTTCAATATTTCTGTAGTTATTTCTGTCTTTGGGCCCTCCTTGGGACAAGCAGTTTCCAAGAAGAGGCCAATAGGCCACTTAATATGAAGACTATTAAGTTGTGTTCCAGGCTCTGTGCTAAGCCTTTTTTTTTTTTAATCCTTTAAACAAGTCTACCTAAGGTAGGTATTATATTATCATTCCACTTTTACAGAAGAGGAAACTAAAGTGCAAAGAGGTTAAGAAATTTGTCTAAGGGCACACTGCTCACGGATAGTGGAGCCTAAATTTGGACCTATATCTATCTGACTTGAAAGCCCATGCTCTGAAAGATTACCTATTCTACTTCCTTCCAGAAATACTGTTGGCGGGCCCTGGGTGGCACAGCGGTTAAGCATCTGCCTTTGGCTCAGGGCGTGATCCCAGCGTTACGGGATCGAGCCCCACATCAGGCTCCTCTGCTATGAGCCTGCTTCTTCCTCTCCCACTCCCCCTGCTTGTGTTCCCTCTCTCGCTGGCTGTCTCTATCTCTGTCAAATAAATAAATAAAATCTTTAAAAAAAAAAAAAAAAGAAAGAAATACTGTTGGAAGTCTATCCTTGCAGGTGTCTATCTCCTCTTGGACTGACAAAACATGTGGCCTCTGTTGTCCTGGAGGCCACACCCTACCCTCTACCTGACCCAATAGAATCAACCACACTGCAGGAGTTTTAAGACTTCCAAAGACTTGTAATTTCTTATGGTACTAGTATCAGCCCTGTGGGCACTCAATAAATGCTGTTGACTGAGAAGCCATGGTAAGAAGCAACTTACCATCTAGGACCACCTAATGCAAATTCTAGCAATGTAAAGGAAAATGTTAGAATGAGGGAGAGATTGTGCAAGGACTGGAGATATGGTCAGACTTCCCAGAAAGTCTCATTTCTATGACCTCATCATTTGCAGAAAAATAGAGCGAATGATATCCCTAGAGAATTACTTTAGAAAATGATTGAAAAATTGTTTTAATTAAGACTCTAGGTATTTAAATGAAATACCTGGTCAGCACATTTGTGGAAGAAGTTCCCTTTTTAAAAGGCTTCAAACAGTCTTCAGAAGTAGGATTTAATTTGCATGACCATCTCCTGAGCAACTTCAGAGCAGAATCAACACTCAGAGAGTCTTTTGTACCTAAGGAATGTATGGGTTTTCTGGCCAAGAAGACCAAATTGGCAGTCTCTGAAACTCTGCTCATCCCCTGTCACTAAGAGAACTGTGTTTGGGAAGATAGAAGACCCTTGCTGAAGTAGGAGGCTAGTGAAGCACCAAGATATCTTCCTGGAGCACTGGTTTTGTGTGGATACAAAGGCAAAATTTGTAGCATTGTGTGTTGCCATTCAAAAGTCCACAACCGGGGAGCCTGGGTGGCACAGTGGTTAAGCGTCTGCCTTCGGCTCAGGGCGTGATCCCGGCATTATGGGATCGAGCCCCACATCAGGCTCCTCCGCTATGAGCCTGCTTCTTCCTATCCCACTCCCCCTGCTTGTGTTCGCTCTCTCGCTGGCTGTCTCTCTGTCAAATAAATAAATAAAATCTTTAAAAAAAAAAAAAAGTCCACAACCCATCCTTGGGATTGGTTGTCTAAATCTTCCTAAAACCAAGAGTTTTAGATGGACAGAGAGATGCAGACTACCCTTTGGGATGTTCTTCACTTAGAGAACTGTAACACTGGTGAGACAAGAGACTGAGAGGCATCAGTAGACAGGAATAGCAGGAACTCCCACTGGAGGCCAACCAGCCCCAAAACAAAGATCAGCACTGGCAATAGCAGAACAGATGTTTGAGAGGTTGAGAGTCTCAATGGAGAACATGTACATCAACCAGGACCAGGCCAAAAAAAGGGAGAGAGCTTGAAGTTAAGTGGGAAAGGTAGGGAAAAGTTCGCCTCCCATTGTTTTTGCCTGGTAAGTTCTCAAGATCAAAATTTCTTATGACCATCACCCTCAGCTTAATTTTGCAAGCAGGTGCTCTCAGAGTGTCATGACTCAGAAAAAGAGAGTAAGAAATAAGTAATAGTCCTATATCTGTAGATGAAATACTGATTCTGGATATTTCTTCCTTTCCTTATGTTTCCTTGATAAGAACATTTTCCCAATTGTCTAAGAGATGACACCAATCCAGCCTTTCTAATTTATAGATATACTTTGTTTTATGGTGCTTCACTTTATTGCACTTCACAAATACTGTGTTTTTTACAAATTGAAGGTTTGTGGCAACACTGCATCAATAAGACTATCAGCACCATTTCTCCAACAGCATTTGCTCACTTTGTGTTTCTGTGTCACATTTTTGTCATTCTCACAACATTTCAAATGTTTTTATTGTTATTATATTTGGCATGGTGATCTGTGATCAGTGATCTTTGATGTTACTATTGTAATTGTTTGAGGTGCCACAAACCACACCCATATATGACAGAGAACTTAATCGATATATGTTGCAAGCGTTCTGACTGCTCTATTCACCAGCCAATCCCCCATCTCTCTCCTTCTCCTCAGGCTTCCCTATTCCCAGAGATACAACAATGTTGAAAGTAAGCCAGTTAACTACCCTACAATGGCCTCTACATGTTCAAGGGAAAGGAAGGTCACATGTCCCTCACTTTAAGTCAAAAGCTGGAAAATATTAAGCTTAGTGAGGAAAGCATGTCAAAAGCCAAGATAGGTTGAAAGCTAGGCCTAGGCCTTTTGCATGAAACAGTTAACCAAGCTGTGAATGCAAAGGAAAAGTTCCTGAAGGAAATTAAGTGCTACTGCAATGAACACATGAATGATAAGAAAGCTAAACAGCTTTACTGCTGATATGAAGAAACTTTTTAATAGCTTGGACAGAAGATCAAACCAGCCACAACATTCCCTTTAGCCAAAGCCTAGTTCAGAGGAAGGCCTAACTCTCTTCAATTCTATAAAGGCTGAGAGAGGCGAAGAAGGTTTTACAAAAGAAAAGTTTGAAGCTAGCAGAATTTGGTTCATGAGTTTTATGGAAGGACACCATCTTCATAAAATAAAAGTACAAGGTGAAGCAGCAAGTGTTGTACACTGCACCAAGTTATCCAGAAGATCTAGCTAAGACAATTAATGAATATGGCTACCCTAAATGGCAGATTTCCAATGTAGACAAAACAGCCTTCTATTAGAAGAAGATGCCATCTAGGACTTTCATAGCTAGAGAGGAGAAGTCAATGCCCAGCTTCAAAGATTCAAAGGGCAGGCTGACTCTCCTGTTACGGGCTTATATAGCTGGTGACTTGAACTTGAAGCCATTGCTCAACCATTCCAAAAATCCTAGCACCCTTAAGAACTATGTTAAGTCTACTCTGCCTGTGCTCTATACATGGAACAACAAAACCTGGATGGTAGCACATCTGTTTACTAGTTTACAGGTTTACCGAATTTTTTTTAAAGACAGATTTATTTATTTATTTATTTATTTATTTATTTATTTATTTGAGGGGGGAGGGGCAGCGAGAGAGAATATCCAAGCAGACTCCTGCTGAGCTAGAGCCTGATGCAGGGCTTGATCTCATGACCCATGAGACCATAACCTGAGCCAAAACCAAGAGTCGGACACTTCACTGACTAGCCACCCAGGCACCCTAGTCTACTGAATATTTTAAGCCCACTATTGAGACCTATTGCTCAGAAGAAGAGATTCCTTTCAAAATATGGCTGCTCATTGACCATATACCTTGTTACCCAAGAACTCTGATGGAAATGTACAATGGGATGAATGTTGTTTTATGCCTGCTAACACAACATCCACTCTGCAGCCCATGGATCAAGAAGTCTCTTTTACTTTCAAGTCTTATTATTTAAGAAATACATTTTGTAAGGCTATAGCTGCCATGGACAGTGATTCCTGTGATGGATCTGGGCAGTCAGCTGAAAACCTTCTGAAAGGATTCACCATTCTAGATGCCATTACGAACATTCGTGATTCATGGGAAGAGGTCAAAATATCAACATTAACAAGAGTTTGAAAGAAGTTGATTCCAGCCCTCGTGGATGACTTGGAGGGATTCAAGACTTCAGTGGAATAAGTAACTGCCAACGTGGTGGAAACAGCAAAAGAAGTAGAATGAGAAGTAGAATGAGAATTGCTGCAATCTCATGGTCAAATTTGAATGATGAGAAATTGTTTCATATGGATGAGCAAAGAAAGTGTTTTCATGAGATGGAAACTACTCCAGATAAAGATGCTGTGAAGGATGTTGAAATGACAACAGAGGATTTAGAATATCATATAAATTTAATTGATTAAGCCTCAAGTTTGAGAGGATTGGCTCCAATTTTGAAAGAAGTTCTACTGTTGGTAAAGTGCTACCAAACAGCATCTCATGCTACAGATTAATTGTTCATGAAAGGAAGAGACCATCCATGCGCAAACTCCATTGTTGTCTCATTTTAAGAGATTGCCATAGCCTTCAGTGACCACGACCCTGATCAGTCAGCAGCTATCGACATCAAGGCAAGACCTTCCACCAGCAAAAAGATTATGACTCACAGGGGTACCTGGGTGACTCAGTCAGTTAAGTGTCTGCCTTCAGCTTAGGTCATGATCTCAGAGTCCTGGGATCAAGCCACACATCTGGCTGTCTGCTCAGCAGGGAGTCTGCTTCTCCCTCTTCCTCCCACTGGTTCTCTCTCTCGCTCTTTCTCAAATAAATAAATAAGATCTTTTTTAAAAAAAGACTATGACTCACTGAAAGCTCAGAGAATTTTTTTTTAATTTAAATTCAAGTTAGTTAACATATAGTATATTATTAGTTTCAGGGTAGAATTTAGTGATTCATCAGCTGCATATAACACCCAGTGCTCATTACATCAAGTGCCTTCCTTAGTGCCCATCACCCAGTTACCCCATCGCCCCACTCACTTCCCCTCCAGCAACCCTCAGTTTGTTCCCGAGAGTTAAGAATCTCTTATGGTTTGCCTCTCTCTCTGTTTTTAATTCTATTTTATTTCCCCTATGTTCATCTGTTTTGTTTCTTAAATTCCACATATGAATGAAATCATATGGTATTTGTCTTTCTCTGACTGACTTATTTCACTTAGCATAATACACTCTAGTTCCATCCACATCATTGCAAATGGCAACATTTCATTCTTTTTTATGGCTGAGTAATATTTCAGCATATTCCAAATATGCCGAAGTTCCATTGTGTGTATGTGTGTATATATACATACCAAATAAGATGATTTTTTTTAAGATTTTATTTATCTATATGAGAGAGGGAGAACAAAGCTGGAGAAGGGGCAGGAGAGGGAGAAGCAGAGCCCATTGTCCCAGGACCCTGAGATCATGACTTGAGCCAAAGTCAGATGCACTTAGCCAACTGAGCCATCCCAGCGCCCCAAAGGATGGTTTTTTAATTAAGGTATGTACATTGTGTTTTCAGACATAATGCTATTGCACAGTTTATAGACTACAGCATAGTGTAA
The DNA here is from genome assembly GCF_002007445.2 of Ailuropoda melanoleuca. Taxonomy (NCBI): domain Eukaryota; kingdom Metazoa; phylum Chordata; class Mammalia; order Carnivora; family Ursidae; genus Ailuropoda; species Ailuropoda melanoleuca. Next base: position 47,103,539 of record NC_048220.1, read on the forward strand.
ACATAACTTTCACATGTACTGGAAAACCAAAAAATCCATTTGACTCAGTTTATTGCCATATTTGCTCTATTGTGGTGGTCTGGAACACAACCCACAATATCTCCAAGTTATGCCTGTATGTTCTCTAGTCAATTCTAACACACAGCTAAAAGAAAACTCAACCAAAAATAATAATAATGACAACAGACAAGAAATTCAAGTAAACAAACATAGTCTTTCTTTCTCTTAACTCAAGAAAGGTAACATTATTGACTCTACCCACCAAAAGAACATTAAGCACTTTATCCATCCCACAAAACTCTCATTTTTTTTCTGCCTTCTTTTCAAAACTAACTTTTAAATTCCAATTTTCTTGAAAGTATATCGAGACGTGACATTCTAAGCAATCACTGAGAAGTGTAAAAGAGAGTATAATAGCTGCAATTAACTCTGTTTATATACCAGACAGACTTACATTTCACTATAAATATTCCACATGAAAATCTTTGAAAGAGGGCCAATTATGCTGAGAGGTTTATCTGTATGGCGTTTGTCAAAGGAAAAAAAAATATGCTGCAATTCCTATTTGAAAAAATTATTTCCTGGCATAATGCAAGATTGTACACTTACCAAAGGGAAAAATGAGGAGCAGTTTTGAGCTGGAATGATAACATGCATCTACTTTTAGCTGTAGGCCTCTGCCCCTGCACCACCACCACCCCCCATCCTGTCATAAAAACACAGAGCTCGTGCAAAAGAGTGCTAGTTCCTATCGTCTTAATTCCAACCCTAGCACTGGTCACTGAGGGAACATCAGTGGAAACAGAAAATTTCCTTATCATATGTGCTCTGCTATTAAAAAATCCATTCTGTTTCTAACCATATAGCTCAAAATGAAATGGCCTTTTGAAACTAAAGACTTTTTGCCCTTTTCATTTTTACTTAGAATGTGTTAACATTCATTTTGTGCTTCCTCCCCAACTGGTCACATACTGTTTGGCTCAGTTTTTAGGGGGAGGAAAATAAAACTTTTTGGTGTTCCCGTTTGCTTTTCTGTCCTTTTTGCCCCCAAGGCTCTTGATTACAAATGTGGCCTCCAATCAAATTTAGCAGAAGAGTTTGCATACATTTTGTAATACTAGCTACAACTTTTTTTATTATATATTTTTAAGTAGGCTGTACACCCAATGTGGGGTTTGAAGTCACAGCCCCGAGATCCAGAGTTACGTGCCCCACCAGCATAGCCAGCCAGGCACACCACTAGTTATAACTTCTATGATATGGTCCTTTTAGAGCCTTACAAATTCCGCTAATCTAATCTAGAAAATCAGTCCCTTTGATCAAAGTATTTCTGAGAAAGACATCCATACATATAGCCAGATAGTCCTCGGCAATAGGAAACAGGAGTTTATTCATTGGCCGGGCCCTACAGGTTGTTTCCAGGCCGCATCTGTTCTGAGAGGTTATAGCTTCCATTCTGGTTGGTCAGTGACCAAGCCATCTCAGCTGCTAAATATTAACATCCTGAGTAGGAGTCAAAGAAAATCTTTATCAAATTTGGCTTTGAAATCCTTCAAGAATAAAACATACCTACCAGATAACTGAATTCATTATCTCCAGGGTTAATTTCAATGGAGCTTCCTTAATAGCCTCACAACCTAACTCCTCTCCTTAAGAAATGAATGGCGGTTTTCCCACCAAACCTTCACCGCAAAGCTTTGGGCAAGACTTTTCTAGAGGTACTACCTTTACCACCTCACCTTCCATTCCGTCTTCCAACGCCATCCCTCACCACGGCATCTTGTCTCCCTCTCAGGGAGGCCACCAATGAGCTCCACATTGCTCACCCACTGGGCCTTTTCTGTCTTGATCTCAGTTGATTTCCCTACAGTATTTCCCCTGTTGACTCCGTCCTCCTTCCTGAAACTCTCTCCTCCCATGTTGGCTACAAAATTTGCTCTTGATCTTTCTCATCTCTCTGTTTCTTGGCCTTATAACCTTCCCCTTTCTCCACAAACCCCTAAAGCACTGACATTCCCCAGATCTTTGCTCTGTCTACACTCTCACTTAAGGTGATCACATTCATTTCTGCCTCTGTATCAATGTGCATTATCATAAATGTGTAAGACCGAACTCAACCTTTCATTTAAATCTGGTACTTGGCCTACACCTCCTAGTTCAGCAAGGACTTCCCCCACCAACCAGTCACCCAAACCAAAAACCTGGCAATTATTCCTGACTCCTAATTCCCCTCAAATCCCCATATTCAATAACTCAGTCAATATTCCAGTCTATGTTCCCTTCTTAGTATATCCTAAATCTTGCACACTCATTCTCTCTCCACTAACACAACCTCAGCTCAACCCCTCATACTTCTCCCATTTCTCCATTATAGAAACATAGATTGGTTTCCTAACTAGTCCCTTTGTTTCCTCTTTAGCCTCCAAACTGATGCCAGAATCTCTTTTGGAAATGACTATACACACACACACACACACACACACACACACACACGGACTTGCTTTCATTTATAAACTTTTGTAGCTCTCTGTACATAGTATTATGCTAACACTATCATACTATACCCTAATGTGTTGAGAGTTATTTGTCTGTCTTCCCAACTAGACTACCAGCCAGTTGAAGTCAGCTTCTAAATCTTAGTGAGCTTTGCTGATACCATACCTAATATAGTAGGAGCTCACTTAATGGATGTTGAAAGAATGAACTGGAAAACCCTACTGATGCTACATAAGGAGAATTTAAGAAATGAAAGAGTTAAGTTTGGAAAGGGATATGGAAAAAAGTCGGCCTCTCTGGGACTTCCCAATGGAAGGGAAAAGAGAGAATATAACTAACATAGGGCTTCCTAACCTTTGCTGGACCATACATCCTTTTGAAAATCTGATGAAAATTAAGAGCTCTCTCTACAGGAAAAAAAAAATATGTCTATACACATCACACAAAATTCTGCATACAACTTCAGGGATTCTCTTTACAGTTATCCTAAGGTCACATAAATCCAAGGAGTTATAGGAAAACATGTGGGATAGTTCAGGTGGGTGCGAATGGAATGAGAATTTGTTCCAGGAAGTAAGAACATTTTCCCAACTTCACACATTGCACAAAACTATATATCACATTCATTAAAAGGACAAATAATTTTTTTAACTAAAAGATATCAGGGAAAATATTTTTATAATCCCAAAGCAAGTACAAAATTATTAAGCCATAGAGGAAAGGACTGACAGATTTGACTACATAAACTTCTGAACAAAATAAGGCACCATGGCTGAAGAAAAAAGGCAAATGCCAAAATATATAAAGTATGTGAAATATACAAAATAAGTATACATAAGTACATCCAGAAAATACGTAAGGAGTGACTCCATGGCAATAAACTAACAAATACCACGATAGAAAAAAATGGACAATGGGCAAAAATAGACATTCCACAGAAGAACAAATGCAAATTACCAACTTTTGGAAATGCTCAACTTTTATCAATCAACAGAATACAAATTAAAACAACTAAATCATTCTTCTTTATCCACCATTTTGGCAAAAATTAACAAGACTGATGATATCCAGAGTTGTCGAGGATAGGGGGGAAAATGGGTACTATCACATACACCGATGGTGGGAACGAAAATGAGTATTCTTTTAGAAAGACAATTTGGCAACATCTGTCAATATTGTAAATACCCGTACAGTTTTACCCAGAAATTCCACCAGTAAAGCCTCTATTCTAGAGAAATATTTGCACCTGTGCACAAAGAAGCATAAATAAGGATATTCACTGCAGTGTTGTTTAAAGTAGAGAAAGCTGGGGGCGCCTGGGTGGCACGGCGGTTAAGCGTCTGCCTTTGGCTCAGGGCGTGATCCCGGCGTTATGGGATCAAGCCCCACATCAGGCTCCTCTGCTATGAGCCTGCTTCTTCCTCTCCCACTCCCCCTGCTTGTGCTCCCTCTCTCCATGGCTGTCTCTATCTCTGTCAAATAAATAAATAAAATCTTTAAAAAAAAAAAAAGTAGAGAAAGCTAAATGTCCACTTGGAGGAGAGCCAAACTACAATTTAAAAGAATGCAGTTGACCTATTTATACTCTCTAAGACATTGATAAACGACAAGAAAATGTGTATGTGTACAATGCCATCCCATTTGCATTTTTAAAAACCTGCACACTTGAATATACATATAGTTGGGTGTGAAAGGTCTGCCCATAAAGAAAACACCAAACAGTTATTACCTCTGGGGAAGGGAATGAAATTCAGAAGAGATGAGAAGACAGTACGCTTACTCCTTATTCTGTATTCTCAGATTGTTTGACCATTTTGCAACCAGGACCAGAGCGAAATGGGGCAAATTTTTTAGAGAAACATTCTGTCATATTGCCCAAGTCCTTTGTTCTTTCTGGCCTCTGGAACATATCACAACTTTGCCTCCTTTCTGCTGTTCACTGACATTTCTTTTAATCCACAAATTGTATGCTCCCTCTTAATACACATCAGAACCTGGTTCCTGTGGGTGGCTGTCACCAGCCTTTCCTCGTGGGGGCGGGGAGCCACATTACTCACCAACTGCAAAGTCATGACAACATCATATAGAAACTGGAGATGTTGACCTTGTGTTCTGTTTATGCCATTTATTCTGTTCTCTTTGAGAATTTTGCAGACGAAACCACGATTCTGTATAAATGGGTAGTGTTCAATGACAGGTCTATATTTGGTTGTAAGTTAAACGACATTGCTTTCAGAATTTAGCATGTGGGCTGTGAAATATGTAAGTTTATGAAAATGTTCTCATAACCAAATGGGGAAGAGAAAAGAGAAACCAAATTACTTCTAGTAGAGATCACTGTGGTAATCTGCTATTAATCCCTCTTCATCCCAGGAATTAAGTATTCATTTCCCCTCTGGATTTCCTCAGGATAATCACGTTCTAATCCATAAGAGTTCTTTCCCTCTCACCTCCCATTGCCAGGTTGAGTTTGTGACCCTTGAGATAGATTTTACCTACACCCCCACACTGGTCCACCCCACCCACTATTCTATTAAAACTATGGTTTCTTAATACATTTAAATATATACAGGTAAGTGTTCCAAAGCTACTTTTCAATCACATTTCCCCAAATATTATATTCTCTCACTAAGGAAATCTGATTTAAATCTTTATTATTTTCAAAAACTAGATATATGCCATGTAAACAAGAAGTATTACAATAATATATGTAGGGCTTACATCTCAGCATTAAGGGGAATGTCAGTATTAGCACTTCCATTTATGAAGAGAGGACAGAGACATGGAAAACCTGAATTAAGTTCCTGGAATTCACAGCAAAATTTGAACCTGGAAATATTACCAGGTTCATTTTTTCCTTTCTTATGTACAAAACTAATGCCCACACATGGCTCTAGCATATTCCCATAGTAATCACCCCCAGAGAGCCCACAGGCTCAAGGCAGTCCTTGCACTGAGGCCCAGGTGCTCATAGAAATAGCCTCTACGTTCTGACAAAGCACAGCTGACAGCCCTGGGCAAGATGAACATGGAACTCAAGGCCTTTCACCTTGGATTCTCCTCCTGGACCAGAGCCTTTTCAGGACGGGACGCTGGAGGCAGTGCGTTAACATAAAGGCAAACAGAAATATTCCTTTCTCCATATTTAATGCCAATTGGGTGATTTGTTTCCCTAGGCTACCCCACAAACATAGCTAAAATGTGCCCTGCCAAGAGCTCTCTCTGCATCATCTCACCCTATCTCATGTTCATCCACAGTGCTCAGACTCCAGAGCGATTTCTATGAATTGGGATCCATTTTGCAGAGTGCGGCTTTATGCATGCCTCATTTAAATAGGCCACTCTGTGCAGTATATGTTATTATAAGTAATGCTCCCACACACGACGGATTTTAATGCATCCTAGAAAGCAAATTACTGTCAATGTAAGTTATATAACGTTCCTGACCAAAATTAGTTGGTTATTCATCTGAAGACCAACAAACTCAGCCTCCATTGAACTGTGAAGGAAGGGGGAAAAGCATCAAATGATTATATAGACATTCTATAATTAGGGGTTGGGACACGACTCCATTGGAATCCTTGCCTGAGCATGGTTAATCGGCAACAGGTCTGGAGAGGTCAATTAGCGCAGCTCCGGCCTCAGCCTGCTGCAGACTCCAGGGATCCATTAGCATAGTCCAACAGAAAGGAAAAGACATAGACCAAGAAAATGAGTGTCTTGTTGCAGATTTGACAGCTACATTTTTCCTAGGGCTACTCCACTGGAAGTAGAACAAGATGTCAAGAATAACTTAGGAGAAGTTAAAAAAGAAAAAAAAAAAGAAAAAGAACAAGTCCTAGGGATATGTGAGAAAGTTGCTTACGACGGGAATAAATGAAGCAGGAAAAAGACAGAAGGGCAGCATTCAATGAGCTTAGATCACCCCTCACCTGGCGGACACAGGCTACTCACCAGCTGATTCCAATGCACACACTGGCAGACGAAAGAGAAAACAGGGTTTGGGAGCTATATATATATATTTTTTTATCTCCATGCTTCTAATTGTTCTTAATCCACACTCCCTAGACGGCTTAAGCATTAACAGGCTGAAGCTATGCTCTAGCATAACACTGGGTTAATTATCCTCTTTGGGTTGCAAAGGAAGAAATAATTTCACTTAGGCTACCTCAGGTAACGAGGGTTCACCGTTGAGTTATATGGGGTAATTAATGTGTGTGGCTTCTCCTTTCTCTCCCTGTCCTGCCTACTCTCACCATTTTCTCAGCCCCACCCCCCACCCCAATCCAGCTGTCTGATCCTCTCCGTATTTCTCAGTTCCAATTCCAGAGATTGTCTGTTCACCAATGTAAATTACTCTCACTGGTCAGAGCTTTCCCTGTTAGGCCATGTTAAAAGCTGCCTACCAGCCTATGAGCTGGCTGCCCCTGGAGTCAGGTGTCTACTTCCAGTCCAATCAGATGCCCACTGAACAAGGTACAGTTTAGGGCAGCTTCTTTAGCAAGAGCTTGGAAACAAACATAGCTTTCCTTAGAAAAGATGCTGAGTGTGTCAAGTGCATGTCTACGTCAAACTGCCACCAAATACTTACGTAGAATTATAAACCATTCATTTGGAGGCAAGAATCTTTATAGGAGCAGGACTGGCTTCATGAGCTTATGACCCGTGCAATTGCACAGGATCCCTGGGCTTAGACAGGCTCACACTTGGCCTAATGCTCCACTGTGGCCATCTCGACATTCTTCATAATTTTTTAACAAGGGCCCTACATTTTCATCTTGCATGGGGTCTTGCAAATTCCCTAGCTCTTCCTGCATAGGAGTTTTTATTATAAAAAGTGAAGGGAGTTTCATAGAATCAAATAATTTTGGATCCAAGGGTTCTTTTGAGATCATTTACTCCAAATATTCATTTGACAGATAAGATAACCGAGGTCAAAGAAAGGATAATTGGCTTAATCAAGATCTCACAGTGAGTACTGGCAATGTCAGACTGGAAACAGATTCTTATCACTCTGTGTCCAACCTTCTCATTCCCCCATGTGGCAGGCTTCCCAGCAGAGAGGACTGCTTGACACTTAGTCTATTTTGCCAAAATATTTGGTAAGCTACTTAGAATTCTCATAAAATGAGGCTGATGTAAAAACACAAATGTCGATCTTTCCTTGTTCAGTCTTATAGTTTATTTCTTCACCTATGACCTCAGAACAAATTCCGCTGACAATCCCCAAAATCCAAAACAAAACCTGGGCAGACTAATAGAAACTCTATGGAGGATCATTTGGTAACAGATATCAAAATTACACTGTTCATGCCCTTCAACCCAGCAATTCCATTTCTACTCATAGTCCCACATATGTACAAGGACTACTGCATGCCAAGACTACTCATTGCAGTGTTGATGATAATAGCAAAAGATTGGAAACAATCTAAATATCCATCAACAGGAGGCTGGTTGGAAAAAAAAAAAAAGCTGATACTACATTCAGGCAACAGGATATTATGTAGCTCTTAGGAAAGAGCCTAATCTGTATCTACTAATATAGAACAAGACCAAAATATTGTTTCATGAAAAAGCAAGGTGCAAAAGACTATACAACATGCTTCTGTTTGTGGGGGGAAGTTATCTCATTTATATATGCTATAATTACACACAGACACGTGTTGGAGGGATTTGTATACGCATGGATTTGTCTGGAAGTATATACGAAAGAAAAGAGAGACTGCCCCTGACCAAGGGACACAGGGGACTCAGGGATAGGAATGTGGGGGAGATTTTTATTCTATGCCCTTTGTTCCCTTAAAATTTGTACTATGTGCACACACTATGTTTTCAAAAACTAATTAAATTAAATGAGTGTCTGAAGAGGGACCCCATGCCACCACCAGTATTGTATCACACCTACAACAATGAAAAACATACTATGGCTACCATTTTTACTAAGGCTTTTTCTGGGATCTTGTATTGAAGTTGCAGACAAAAGAAATTATACGTATTAAATTAGTCTGAAAAACAATTCTCTCTCCTTCACCTCCTCTGCTCCACATAAAAAGAAAAATCTGAAATGTTCTCAAAACCTGTATAATACATTGCTTGTTTAGTCATTGGCACGACTGTGTGACACAGTGGAGAAAATGAGGAATGCTCCCAATCTTCCTTTGGAAACTGGCCAATATCATCCCAAAGGGTCCTTCAGACATTATCCACTTACATTGTCTCAGTTCACCCACCATCAGGACTCCAACACACTTTAACAAGAGTTTTATTTTGAACCAAAAACACAAAGGGGGACTAAAACCTCAACACTTCCATGGTTTAGCAAAAGTACATTCTCCTCAGGTGAGAGCAGAAGAGATGAGCTTAGTCCTCTTGATAAACCCACTTCCCTTCGGAAAACTGGGGTTCTTAGTTAGGAAGCAAACACAAGGGCTTGTCTTTCCCCCTCAAAATTCTCTTTACTGGTCCACTTCCACACAGCCTACATTTATACAACCCACGTGTGGTGCATCAAAGACGGCCACGAATTCTTTGACACCCCTCTCCTTGGAAAGTGAGGTCTGTTTCCATTCTCCTTGGTTCTGGGCTGCCCTGTGACTGCTTTGACCAGTGGAGTATGGCAGAATTGGTGCAATGCCAATTCCAAGAGCAGTCTTTAAGAGAACTGGCAGCTTCCTCCTTGTTTTCTTAGAGTCCCAAGCAAGGCACTGTGTAAAAGTCCAATTGCTCTCCTAGAAAGAGCATATGGAGATGTCCTAGGATGACATGGAGATGGAAAGGGGCCTAAAGTCACTGCTATCAGGACACCAAACTGTGGGTGAAACCATCTTGGACACTCCAGCCCATACCAGCCATGAGCAGAAGAGCACCAAGTGACCCAGTCAACGCCATGTGAAACAGAAGAGTCACCCAGCCAAGCACAGCCCAAATTCCTGACCCCCCAAATTGTGGATATAATTAAATATTGTTTGAAGACATTACGTTTGGGGGTACTTTGTTATACAGAAATAGATACCCAGGATACCACCCTGTCACTATGAAACGCTGACTTTTCATGCTCAGAATTCAATCTTTCCTGATTTGCTTTAGAATCGTGATAGAAGGATCTCACGCCAGGCAGCCATAGCTACAGGAAAAAGGGGCCGGGTCCAAGCTGAAACAACAAAAGAATCTCGTTCCCCCACCACAGTGCGGGAGAGGAGTCTACCTGGCCAAGTTGAAGCACCATCCCCGGCCACTAAGGACTCCAGAGTTCGTGGGCCACAGAACTTGAAGTTTGCCAGTTCACATAGGACCCCCGTCCCCAAGGATGTCCTTTGACCAGTCCCAACCACTCCAATCCTCCACCTAACCCATGTCCACCAACCCCATGTCTACCACCTCATGGGTGTCACGTGTGTTTATTCTTAGATAGAAAGTGAGAACCAGACCCTCTTACTCCAGCTCTTGCCCTTTCAACTGGGCTGAGAGAAGGAAAGCTGAGACATGGAAGGAGAGATTTCTGGATCAACTTCCCTGGCCCATGATGACTGGCAGTTGCCACCCACTCCAGCCTATGTGCCTGTTCTCACCCACCCACAGGGTTACCAAGGCCTCAGAGAGGTGGCACTGTCAGAAACCATAATTAGGGATTTCATCATATGCTTTAGCTCCCTGAGAACACATTCTTCCTTACAGCATGCAAATCTATTGTTCAATTTTCAAACATCCCACTAACTTTCAAACACATTTTTGGGAACTCACTAAGTATAAAAGTAAGCCATTGCCTCTTCTGAATTGTAGACGTAGCCTTGAAATTCAGAAAAGGGCATTTCCAGGGTTGAGACGAAAATGGAAGATTTAGAAATCACACAATAAGGGAGGACAATGAGACTGGCAAACAGAGCTTAGCAAGGTCCAGGTTGTACAGAGGTGCGCATGAGCAGAGAAGCTGTGGGAAGACAAAGGGGAGGAGCAAAGCTGGTCTCTCCCCTCCTGCTTCCTGGCTTCCAAGGAGTGAAGTCCCGTTCAGTGGTACTGAGGGCCTTTCACCGTGGTCTATATAGACAAATTTGAGAGGTGGGTTGACCGTCCGATCTATTTTGATAGATTGGAGAGTCTGGATATTATCAGGGGAGAAAGGTGTTGGTTTGAGAGAACGCTTTTTCTCACAAGTCAAAGGAAGAAATTTTGGGATTTTCCTGAATTAACTCAACAATTTTCTCAATCTCTCACTTCAGACAAAATATTTAAGGAAAAACTATTTCCAGAGCATTCTTGGGTCACGTCTTACAGAAGCAGATAAGAGAAAAGGGAAGGGTAGAGCCACCCAGATTACCTGTCTGGTTGCTTAGACTGGTCCAATTTCACTAAGAATCACACAAACCTCTTCATTCCTTCTGCCGTGTTCACCTGACCTTTTTCAATTTCTTTTTCTTTTTTCCATTACCTTAAGGGAGTAATCTAGACACTCTGGCTTTCTTTGCATGCAAAATGTAACAGTTCTTTCTTTCTTCTTTCAGATAAAGGCAGTCTTGGAGAAAGGAAAAGAAAAGCGCCTGGCTTCTTCAAATTAGCTCTGAAATAAAAGTCACTGCCAGATGTTATATAAAAGGTGACGTAATCCTAAAGTACTTCATTACATATGCAGCTCTGCTCTTCAGCCCAGGAGGAGTTTATTACATTTTGTCGATCCCATTTTCTATACCCACATCATTTTTACATAATTTTTCCTGCCTGACAGACATCTTCACATTTTCACAGCAACCCATCAAGAAAGCATTACCACAGCACAGGGAACCAGGTTAGTGGTTTACAAATAACAGTGCTAATAAGCCAGATTTGTCCCTGAGATACAAATCAGGGGTCAGCGGTCCATCCATGCATGTGAGAAGCACATCTATTTTAGCATAATAGGGAAGAAATCAGAGCTGCATTCCAGCTGACACCATGCTCTTCCAGAACATGTACCGAATCTATTCCACAAGTAGGAAAATGGGGAAGTGCCAATCTAAACTTATTCCTGCGATTCTCTTTGTTTTCCTAATAAATTCCTAGCTCATAGTGAAATAGATAGCCATGACAAATGCATTAAGATCAAATTTCCTGCCTTTTGGGATTGGCACAAAATTTAGAAGAAAACGCACCGTTTGTACCAATGCAATGTCTAAGCTCCTGAGATTCTTTCAGCGCAAACACCGCGAGATGCTTCCTCCCACTCCCCAGGTGCTAAGCAGCTTTCCTCCTCGTTCCCAGGCGCTTGCGGCCCCACTGCCCTCTGATGGTGAAAAGCAGCAGTGCAGGCTGGAAGTTTATTTCCTCCTGAAGGATTGAGACTGGCTGGAGGGAATGGCTGGGAGAGCACCTGCCTTAAGGTTAGTGTAAGAGGCCAGGTACACTCAGCAATTAGCTACTTATCAGAAATGAACCTATCTGACTTAGAATTCCAGTGGGAATTCTAAGAAAGTACCCTGTAACTACCACCCCAAGGAAACATGAACGCCATTCATCTTGAGAACCTCCTGAAGTTTTAAAGAACGACCCCTGTTAAAATGAACTTTATGGTTTTAACGTATAACAACAGACCGGTGATGGGTAGTAAGGAGGGCACGTATTGCATGGTGCACTGGGTGTTGTACGCAACTAATGAATCATCAAACTTTACATCGGAAACCGGGGATGTACTGTATGGTGGCTAACATAATATAATAAAAAATCATTTAAAAAAATAAATAAAGTATAATAACAAACTTAGAGTAATAGAGGCCGTCCTTCTTCCATAAGAGCAGGATGTGAATGTGGGACAAAGGGAGATGTGGAGGCGGTATGGCACTCTGACCCTCCCCAGCACCCTCCTCCCCGACTACCAAGGAAATAGATACAGATCTGTGGATAACTAGCCCCCCAATGAATTTATTCTATTTCCTCTTTGTGTCCAAGGGCAGCACATTCCTTAGTTCTACAAGTAATTTCCTTCATAGGTTCAAAAATTATTTCCCTTTTTAAGTAGTTTTTCTTTATATGAAAGTTGTTCATGCACATAGTGTAAAGAGCCGAATAATTCTACAAGTCTCATTCCAAAAACAAGGCCGTCCCAGGCATCCTCACCTTCTGTTTTTAGCTCTTTTTAACTGAATCACTTGCTATGTATGTCCATATTTCTAAATAATCTGCTTCTAGATATTTGAGTTTAGGACCCTTATATTGCCTTTACACTATGGAAGATGATTTCATACACACACACACACACACACACACACACACACACAGCTCCACCACACGTACATACTTCGCAGTATATATAATTTGGGTAAGGTTAATACTCAATATCATAATACTGTGAGTACTAAAGTCTTGACAACTAAGTCATGCAGTATACCTTACTTACCCTTTCTTGTCTGAACAAGTTTTTACTTTTCCTTGGAGTTAAAAAATAAAGTCCTTTTGGGATGCCCGGGTGGCTCAGTCGGTTAAGCGTCAGACTCTTGATCTCAGCACAGGTCTTGATCTCAGGGTCATGAGTTCAAGCCCCACATTGGGCTCCATGCTGGGCAGCCTACTTAAAAATAAATAAATAAATGAAGTCTTTTTTTCATATGCTAAGTTTTTTAGATACTCATTGTACTAGTCTTATAGGGCTGCCGACAACCTGGTATGGCTTTGAACAACAGAATTTTATTATTTCACAGTTCTGGAAATCAAGGTATCCACAAAACCATGCTCTCTCTGAAGTCTATAGGGGAGGATCCTGCTTTGCCCCTTTCTAGCTCCTGGGAAGATCTCTGCTCTGATAGTCACAAGGCCCTTTTCTCTGTGTATATCTGTGTCTTCCTGTGGCATTCTTCTCACTTGGTGTGTCTCTCTCTGTATCTTTTCTCCTCTTGTTATCACGACATCAGTCGTCTGAAATTAAGGGCCTGCCCTACTCCTGTATGGCCTCCCCTTAACTTATATCTTAATTACATCTGCAAAGACCTTATTTCTGAATAAGGTCACATTCTCAGGTTCCAAGAGTTAGGACTTCAACATATATTTTGGGTCTCACTATTCTACCCAGAACATTTATCTTCACTAATTTATCTCAAACTCTGTCCAATTATCTAAGTCTCCTCTGAGTATACTGAAACATTTTCTGTTTCCTATCAGGTTTCAGCTCCTATTTTGGTTTACATCGAGATGGGCTTTTCCTTTATGATTGGCTGCAGCTGCAGCCCATGTGCCTTTCAGGTTCAAATGCAGACACAGTGAATGTTTCTCTCTCAACAGTCCCATTGGCTGTCCAGGGTCACAGGCCAATCTCAACCCAACAGTTCCAAGCAGGAGAATACTGTGAGGACACTGGCTTAGGCCTGGTTCATACGCTCCATCCTGGAGCTGGGAGTAGGGCAGCTACATTTAACTACCTGATGGGAGCATGGGGAATAGGGGATTACACAAAGGGTAAATAGATGTTGAGCACCAAAAATAACTCGATGTCCACTATAGCTTGTTAACAATCACTGTAACAGAGGTCATTTTCCCCCAAGGCCAGAACACAGACTTTGGCCAGCTAGAGAATTTTATGATAATCTACTCTCGGAAGGTTAAGAAAACAGAGAAGAAATTGAACAAAAATACATTTAGATCTACACTTTATCCTTTTTCTGGTATTATAAGGATTCGTTTGGTAATATCTAAGGGAAAAATACTTGTCACTTTAATACATTTTTACGTCCTAAAATGTTTGGGGAGAAGGTATTATCCCACATACAAAATGTCCTACAAATGGAAGGAAATAGCCTGCGGTCAAATCCCTATGATTTCAAATAGAATGATGCAGAAAATAAAAAATTCCAACCAGGCAGGCAATAACCATCCTGTTGATAAAAATGTTCTCCTGCTGAGATGCCACAGAAGTTTTCTTCAAATGAGTTTTCACACCACACTCCAATTCTCCAACATCGTCTCCTCCCATCTACAAGGAAGAGCACAACAGCCTCATTTCCCTCCCCCCTCACAGCATCTGTGTCTGTGAAGGAGCAGAAAATATTTAACTTTAGGTTTCCTTTTCTTTGGTTCCCCTATTAATTTTTTTCTACTTTTGACTGGATTTTTTATAGTTTTGAACCACAGATCACAAACTTAAACAGTCACTTTAGTCACTGAAACTGAATGGTGGAGCCTAAGAATTAACAATCTTCCACCATGAGCAGCTCGGTCAAGGCAAACAAAATCTTAAAGACATAAGACCTAAGACAACAAAATCATAAAGAAAAATGAGGGATATAGAAGATGGTGTGATCGTTAACTTGATGTGTCAACTTGACTGGCCATGGGATGCCCTGATATCTGGTTAGACATTGCTGGGTGTGTCTGTGAGGATGCTTCAAAAAAAGATTAGCATTTGAATTGGTGGACTGAATAAAGCAGATTGCCCTCCCCAGTGTAGGTGGGCCTCATCCAATCCTTTGAGGGCATAAATAGAACAAAATGGCAGAGAAAGTTGACTCCTCTCTGCCTGACTACTTGAAGTGAGACATTGATCTTCTCCCTCGGCACTCCTGGTTTTCAGGCCTTCAGGCCCAGACTGAAATCTCCAGTTCTCAGAGCTTCAAACTACATCCTTGGCTCTCTTGTGCCTCCAGCTTGCAGATGGTGGATCATGGGACTTTTCAGCCTCCGTGTCACATGACCCAATACCTTATAATAAACCTCTTTATATATATGTATGCATATACTATGAGTTCTATTCCCTGGAGAACCCTGATACAGATGGAGTCAGAGGGGAGCTAGAAAAAAAAAGGAAGAGAGAGAGAAATAGAGGTAAACAGTGAAAAAAACGTTGAGACTAATATAAGATAAGAAAAGCCCTAACCTCGGTATGATGGGACACGCTCTCTAGACTCAGCTACTTCCTAACTCACTGCCTACCCTGTCACCTCTCCAGGTTTACCTCTCTGGGCCTCAACCTCCCCCCCTGAGTGGAGTGACCCAACCCATCTCTTGAGTCTCTCCAGTTCTAGCACACTGTCATCATGGTTCTTCCCCTGGGACCACCGCGCAGTCAACACTCGAGTGATGGGTGCCTACCTGGCAGGGTCCTCCCCTGTGAGGGCAGGCCAGGCAAGGAGCTCACTGCAGGAACTAGATTTAAATGTTGACTTTGCCAGTATAGTCATTTCAGAATTCTGAGATCGGAGGGAGGATCCCAGTGGGACGGGCAGCTAAGTGCTGGATATAAAGCTGCCAAACCATCAGGCCCGAGGGAGGTGCTCTAAGAAGAACATTTCCTAAAAATTCATTGTTTACAATGACACATCTTGATGTGCCATTCCCAGAACCATCATCGCACCTCCTATGGGGTTTTAATGGTTGAAAAAACAATGAGCTCTCTATTCCAGGTGATATTAGCCAAAGACCTATTTCCCAGATCAATGCCCTCAACCAAATCCACCAAAGCAAATGTAGACTCTAATGTTTTATTCACCCTTCGACTTGCTGCTGCCCTACCTGTAAGGATATGAGATTTTATAGTGTGATTAGTATTGAGAAATTTAGGCCAGCAGTGATCTTCAACCTTGGGACATTAAATTACCTAGAGAACTTTTTTTTTTTTTAAATATGGATGTATTGGCCTCTTTCCTAAAAATTTTCATCTAATTGGTCTGGTGAGGAGACCCAAGCATCAGTCTCTTTTTAACCACTCCCCAGGTGATTCTACTGTGAGGCCAGGATGAGTGTCACTGGGCTGAGAGACTGCAGTGTTTCCGGAGGGCTCAGAGCAGCCATGAACACCTCTGACACATGTGCTTTACGTTCCCAATGTTTTTGGCCAAGAACTCTCAACAGAAGAGAAGTTCTGCCCACAACAGCACTAGATGCTATGTATTTTGGTCTAGCTTTTCTCTTTCCCCCATAGAGCTTGCAGCTGTTATAGACATTCCCCCAAGCAAGCAAAGGTCCTACCAAGGGTGAGAAAACCACCAAATTTCCTGCCAAGCTTTTAAACTTTGGGCTTACACTGCCATTTCAGAACTCGCACTAATAATCTAGTCTCTCCATCTAAGGGAATGTGTTCCAATGCCAAGTTCTTGTAGTTCTGTGATATACTCATCAACAAAGCCATATCTTGGGTAGTGGAGAAGGTAGAGTCAATGCCCATATGTTCCTGAATATTAAACTTTCTCCAGCATTCTGAAAAGTCTGTCTCTCCATGGAGTTTAAAAGAGCTATATCCATTTCTCCTGGGCACTATCACACAGCTTGTTGTGGACTTTAAAAGAGAATTATCTGGTTTCCGTGGACTTTTTTCACATTTGGAAATTCCACAGTAATAATCCTCCCTATAACCTGCCATATATTCAGTCCTTAAAGTATCAGTTACCATATCAGGCACTAAAATACAGTTATCTCTAATCCACAGGACAGCCATGCAAAACAAGCACTGTTTTTCCGAGTTTACAGATGAAAGGCTTCATAGCTAGTGACTGTTCGAGCTGGGATTCAGATTCAGGTCTGTCTGGCTCCAAAAATAACAATCTTTTCACAATGCCCTGCTGCCCACAGAAAATCTGTTGGAAGGTCAGTAACTGTAACAAAACAATAAAAGTAGATATTTGTATAGCAAATGTTTTCTCCCAACTCCCTGAGCCATGGAAAGGCATTCCTAGGTCATAGCTTCCCCATCCTCGACTGCAGTAAAGAAAAGTCTTTAGAGCCTCCAGTCCTTTGAGAATGGAAATACTTTCTGATTAACTTGTGTGATGTGTTGTAAAGTCACTTCTAAACTATATACAGTCAGGTCCCATAGATGATTAATCAGTATGGCTAGCAGAGGAGGAACCAGAAAGTCCAAGAGACAGACAGACAGCTTTTTGAGTCAAAAAGGAAAAACAATTTCCTAACAAAGCATCCAAGTTCTTACACTAGTGGGGTTTCTTTGTGTAGATGCCAGGAACATTGATTCAACCTCATTCAGAGCCCAATGGAGAAGAAAAAGCCCACATGCACTCAGTCCCTACCCTCACAAAGCTTTCAGTCTAATGTTGGGGAGACAGGTATTAATCAAATAATCCCACCAGCAGTGATCATGTGTAAAGTACTATGAAGGAAAAGCATGGAGTTCTTTGACAGCATATAGGTCAGGGGCCCTGATCTATTTGGGGGCAGGAAAGAGCCATGTAGAGTAAGAAAGACTTCCCTGAGGAATTTCTATTTT
Source organism: Ailuropoda melanoleuca (assembly GCF_002007445.2). NCBI lineage: Eukaryota > Metazoa > Chordata > Mammalia > Carnivora > Ursidae > Ailuropoda > Ailuropoda melanoleuca. Next base: position 47,121,207 of record NC_048220.1, read on the forward strand.
CCCAGTGAGAGTTCACTGTTCCCGAGTTAGCTGATGACATGTTCAGTTTTATGTAACTATGACAGCTAGGTATGGTCTACTCTCCAACCTCCATTTCAAAGCCACCAACCTAACCCATGAAATGATGGATATTGGCACCTGCCAGTTTTCTTCGGCCCCTGCTCTTCCAGGGTTTGAATTTCTAGGTTTTAGGTTTGCCAGCATAGACACAATTGTCTCCCTTCTCCTGACGCTTCTGTTCTTTTCTTTCCCCACTCTTTACCCCCAACCTAACAATTGTACCCATGGGTTGATGGTCATTCTCCCATATCTTCAAAGACAAGGAAATTAGGATTCTTGCCAGGCTTTTTAGAACCAAGAAAGATTCCCCCGGCACCCTACAAGCCAACTGAATTGACTGAGAACCTATAATATTTGGCCAGCTACATTCACCCAGGGCTGTCTTGAGGAAGCCAGGAAGAGCAGGGCCTTGATAGACAAGCCCCTACCTCACTCGGTAGGTCATGCAAAAGTTGGAAGAATGTTATGATTTGAATATTTGGATCCCCACAGAGTTGGCCCTTCTCACAGAGATGATCTAGTCTTAAAAAAGACTGTCCCCACTTCTCTATTAGTAGGCAGGGGCCGCCTCACCATCCCCTCCAGAGTCAGGAAAGGCTATTATCTATCTCTTGGATTTAGTGAACCAAACAGAAGTTTGATTTCTTTTCAGATAAAAGAGATGATGCAAATGAGAATTTTATCTTGCATGGAGGAGTGACAAAGTAGGAGAATGAATCCTACTTGATTACAATCTTCCATCATTCTGATTTTATAATTACTGAATGGAATCAATCAGCTTTCAATTGTTACCTTGGTGAAAGATTAAAACATCATTACTTGTCTTACATATTTCACACTTTAGCAAATTTTAATAAACTGAATGCATGAGAAATGGTTATATTATCTTTCATGATATTGGGATGCTAATGACATTTCTATTGATTTTAATTCACATTTGTTGGTCAAAAAGAGTCAGATTCCAATGAGGCATGGCATCCTATAATCAACACTAACAAATGAAGACCACTGAACACTGAAATAGCCCAAATGAAATCATTAATCAGAAATATCATAAAATTATCACCAAAAAACTAGGCAGGTCTTATCTTCTTAATGAACATCTTTTATGGTATATTGATTCATTTATAACTCTTACACATTGGTGATTTCTCTATTAAAGTATTTTTCAGTAAGTATAGAAAAAGCACTCTGAAAAGGCAAAATCAGAAAAGCACCAATTAATCAGTAAAGAGGATCATAGACACCTCCCCCTAAAAAACTGAAAGACGCCTGAAGATCATACAGTATATACAACTCCTCCTTAAAACCATTGACATCTGAAAAATTCTTAGCCCAGTACCAGGAAAGATTATGTAAAGTTATCAATAGCATAGAACAGAATAATAGTTAAGGGTGAAGTTTCTGCAGTTAAACATCATGCCTTCAGATAACTTTGTCTACTACACCTCTTTGTGCCTCAGTCCCCTCATCTATAAAATGGGGGCATAATAATAGCACCCATTTCATTGTCCTGGTCACGGGATGAAATGAGATACTGTGTATAAAGCATATTTCAGCATACTCCAGTCAGACTGCCTTTCCATGGTTAAAAATAGCACTAAACTTCATATATGTGAAGATGTTGTTTTGATTCTCTCCAACACTTTCTCAGTTTAAATTTTTTCCATTACTTATTCTCTCTAACTGGTCAATTGGATTCTGCCTCCTGGGGGTCTAATCAAGTCTGGGAGGGTCTTGTATATGGAGTTCAGTCTTTCATGAAGTAAAGAGTGAGGGATGAAGAGGAGGCAAGAGAGAACAGGCTCTTAAACGCTCTACCATGTGAACCTTTCCCCCCACAGCCTCAGTCTTTAATAGACCTATAAAAATCATGATAAATATCCTCTGTGGGATTCAATTTCTCGTAAAAGCTGGAAAAGGCAATGCTTTTCTCCAAGAGAATGTAGAAGGTAAAACATAGATGGCCCTGGAAAGACATACAAGTGAAGACGAGGGAGCCCAGCCTTATAACAAGGACAAACAATTACAGGAAGGGTCCTGGGTGGGCCTGAGCCTAGTTGACTTGAATCTCCAAGAGGTGGGAGGTGAAGGAATGGAAATGGGTGTCCCAGGTGACACCACTGGGGATTTCAGTATAAAATCAACTCTTCAAAGTCCCCATTTCCTCAATTTAAGATTCAGTGGGCTCCCTTTCCATTTGGGTTTTTCGAGAACCTCAGGACACCAATTCAACATATTGTTCTTCAAGTTCCAGTTAAATTCATTCTGCTACCTTTTTTAATCAGCTTTTTATTATCTCGTGTCTTCCTTTAAGGTTGTTTGAAATTTTACAACAATGTGAAACCAAGATTTTTTTTTCATCAAAACACCCCTTGTAGCTGCTGTGGAAAAAAATTATATAAACCATCCGTACCTGGACCTCAGCAATGATAACAATAACAGTTATTGTTTGTTTATGGAGTGCTCACTGTAAACCAAACCAGGTATCGTACTAATTGCTTCACTGGCGTTAATGTATTTAACCCTTACAACCGCCCAGTGAAGTAGGTTCAATTTTTACAGATGAGGAGCCTGAAGTCAAGAGAGGCCACTTATCAGAGGGGAGGTTGGAGAGGAGGATGGGTGAAACAGGTGAAGGGGATTAAGTGTAGACTTAACTTGATGAGCACTGAGTAATAGACACAGAAGTGCTGAATCACTGCATTGTACCCCTGAAACTAGTAGAATACTGTATGCTAACTCTACTGGAGTTTTTTAAAAGAGGGAAAGAGAAAGGTCACTTATCGGTGGGGAAACCAGGATTAGTTCATTCTTTCAGCAATTATTCATTAGGGGTAAAATATATCAAATAAGCCACATTTTGTCAATCTAGATTGAAGAAAAGAGAGGCGCCATTATTTTTTAAATTTATTTATTCACAAAAGCTGTAAAAGCAAACACAAATCACATATAGAGAGTTTTACTTCAAGGACTTTGTCGCAGGTGTCATTTTTCAAAACTAGCCACAGCAGTAATTCCCATCCTGCATGTCCTCAATGTGATTTTAACTTTCCTCACATCAAGATAAGGAAATCTTGAACGCCGGAGTATTTATGACTAACGGTGGAAGTGACACTATGTTCTTCCAAAACTAGTTCATAGGAAGTTCACAGCTTCTGCCCGGTTCTGTTGGAATGCTTGCTTTTGGAACCCAACTGCCATGCTAGGGGAAGGTCCAAGCACAAAAAAGAAAGCTCTTGATGTTCCAGCCGAGTATCCAGCCGAGGCCTCGGCCAATAGTGGACATCACCCTGTAGACACGCGAGAGAAAAAGCCTTTGGATGATTTCAAACCATCATCAAATTGGCCCCTATTCCCCAAGTGTTCCCAGCTGAGGCCCCAGACATCATGGAGCAGAATAAGCCATGGCTGTCATGCTGATTATACGCTTTCTGAACTCCAGACCCACAGTGTCCGTGAACATAATAAAATGCCCTCTGCCTTACAGCAAGTTTGGGATGATCGATTATGCAATGATAGCAACTGAACAGCTTTCAACAAACATCAGTAGTTTTTGCTAATTTAGCACCAAAGCACAGACATAAAATTGCAGGTAATCTGTTCAAATCCCATGTTGACCTTTTCTTTAACTTTAGTTGGGTTATTCTTCAATTCTTCCAAAAACAAGAGCCTCTATAGCTTAACAGAGAATTTCTGAAGTATTCTTTAAAAGTATTGTAGAAACGGGGAACCTGGGGAGTTCAGTCAGTTAAGCATCTGACCGGCTCAGGTCATGATCTTGAGGTTCTGGAATGAAGCCCCGCATCAGGCTCCGTGCTCAGCAGGGAGTCTGCTTTTCCCTCTCCTTCTGTCCCCTCTCCCCTTCTCCCACTTGTGCTCGCACTCGTGCTCTCTCTTTCTCTCAAATAAATAAGTAAAATCTAAAAAAATTTTTTTAAAAATGATCACAGCAGAGGCACCTGACTGGCTCAATTGGAAGAGCATTTGACTCTTAATCTCGGGGTGGTGAGTTCAAGCCCCATGTTGGGGGTGGAGATTAGTAAATATATAAAAACTTAAAAAATAAAATTAAAATAATCACAGCAGATACGTACTGCATTAAAACCAGGAAAAGGCTGCTAGTATGACATTAAATGGAAAGAAAGCAGAATACCAATTTTTTACATGTTATGATTACCCTATGTAAAGATTCTTCATGCAAATAGAAAAAAGTCTGGAAGGCATTCTGGAAATATTAAAATAATTGACCCAGTATTTTGATAAAGTCTCTTGAATTTTTTTTTTCAGAATTGATATACAATGTGTATATGATATATGATATGATACATGATTGAGATATGACATATAGATAAAAATATATTAAAATAAAATCATCAGCTCCCCTCCTAGGAACTCATTCTCATGAATGGCTACATTTCCTTCATTACATAATCTCTCCATGTCTCACTTTTCTTTCCTACGAAATGGGAATGATAACACTTATTTCATAGGGTTGTTATGAGAAGTAAATGAGTGAGTTAATTTGGTAAGGCCTGGGATGCCTGGGTGGCTCAGTCGGTTAAGCGTCTGCCTTTAGCTCAGGTCATGATCCCAGGGTCCTGGGATCGAGTCCTACATTGGGTTCCTTGCTGGTGGAGAACCTGCTTCTCCCTCTGCCTGTTTGTGCTCCTCTCTCTCTCTCTCTCTGACAAATAAGTAATTTTTTTTTAATTTGGTAAGGCCTTAGACAGTGCCTGACACATAGAGAGTAACATATGCTATTATCTCATCCGACTCCTAATACTGTAGATGAAGATCGTCTCTGTTAATCCTGCCTTTGATTCCCAAACTCTGCCACTGACAAGCACCAGAGGACTGAACTAGGAATGAGGCCATCTGTGTCCCAGCATCAGCTAAGGAAATGAGCTTTGTGATCTTGACCAAGCCGCTCAGCCTTCATTTCCTCGTGGGGATGATGAAAAGGATGCCTACCTTTCTGGGTTTTCTGTTGAAAATCAACTGACATAATGCACTGAAAGGATTTGGTCAAGGTCCAAAACAAATGCCATTTGTCTATCTTCTCATCGTACCAATGTTATTAGTTTGCTAGGGATGTTATAACCAAGTACCACATACTGAGTGACTTAAACTACAGAAGTTTACCATCACCCAGTTCTGGAGGCTAGAAGTCTGCAGTCTGGGTGTCAGCAGGGTTGGTTCCTTCTGCCAACTGTGAAGAAGACTCTGTTCCAGTCTTTTCTCCTGGCTTCTGGTAGTTTGCAGTCAATCTTTGGCATTCCTTCGCTTATAGACACATCAACCTGATCTCTGCCTGGATGTTCACGTATGTTCTCCTCATGTGCATATCTCTGTATCCAAATTCCCCCTTTTCATAAGGACACCAGTCATATTGGGTTAGGACCCACCCTAAAGAACTCATTTTAACTTGATTACCGGTATAAAACCCTATCTCCAAATGAGGTCACGTTCTGAGGTCGTGGGGGTCAGGACTTTCCCATATAAGTAGAGCGGGACGGTGACACAATTCAACCCATAAGATTGATGAAGAAATGAAGACCTAAAATGGGGAGTCCAGTATTAAGGAAGAGCAGGACATAAATCCAGCAGACATTGACAACTTGCTTGATGTGTATTGAAAGAAATGTGCAAAACACTTCTTTTGAAATTCCAGACTAAAACAACTCTGGCTAAGTCCTTTTATGAACCTCAAATTCAGCCCAGATTCATAAATCCTTGAAGAAAACCCAAGCCAGTTTTAGAGTTTCTGACAAGATTCAGAGGCTGAATGGATCAGACAGAATTTCATTTGGTATTTAGGATTATTGAATCTAACCTGAAACTTAATGCAAATTCGTGGAACACAAACTCCTTACAAATTGAATAGAAGCAAATGCTAAGGGCTCATGAGCCCTCTGGAATGCACATGCTGAATGTTGAGGTTTTCCCATTGCAATGACAAGGTGGGGAGGGGAAGGCCCGGCTGGCAAGTTCTCACCATCACCAACTCTATAATCTAGTGTATTTGCATCTCATGTGAATTTGAATGATTTCAAACTGTGCAACATACAGATAATAATGAAGTCTCACTTTGTGAGCAAAAATTTTAAATAATATGAACCCTCCTTAAATGTAAAAATTTGTCAAAGCTTGCCAAATTTCAAGACGGGCGGGCTGAGTGATTTGCAAACTATGTATCGGTTAATGCCAGAGGAAGGTGTCGCTTTAACTGGTTAACAGAACCACCTGCAATCTTTGATCAGCAGGAACTATTACTCGTGTACATCCAAATGTCCACCAGTGGTTTCAGTAGCCATTGTGCTCTCACTTTAAATGTGACAGTTGTTAAGAGTTAAAACCTTTTGAGGCTTCTGGGGGGGTTGGTTGGTTAAGCATCCTACTTTTGACTTCAGCTCAGGTCTTGATCTCAGGGTTCTGAGATGGAGCCCCAAGTTGGGTTCTGCACTCAGCAGGAAGTCTGCTTGAAATTTCTCTCTCTCCCTCTCCCTCTGCCCCTCCTCCTGCTTGCATGCTTTCTCCGTCCCTCTCTCTCTCTCAAAATAAATGAATAAATCTTTTTTTAAAAGAATTAAAATCTTTTGAATAGTCTTTAACAGTGTCATGCAGGTGTTTACTTAAGTGATGGCCCTAGGACTGAAAAATTCACTGGAAAATCGGTCGCTTTGGACTGGAAGTTAGTCCAGCCCAAAATACTAGGGAAGAAGTCCAGATACCAACCTCCATAAACCCTATTGTTAAATTAGCAGAGAGTATTAACGTGAACGATGTAAGGCTAAGAAAACAAAAGCACTTCAAGCAAAAACAGCCAAAATAGGCGTGGGGTTTTACACCTTGCGAATATACCCCCTCCATTTTACACATATTCCCATGGGAAAATTACCCTTCAACTGTGATAATTTTAATTATGCAAAGCCTCCAGGAACATGTCTCTTGAATTAAAGACCACCCTTCTGCATTTTCTTAACAACTTCATTGACTTATAATTTATATACCATGAGATTCACTCCTCTTAATTGTACAATTCAGTGATTTTCAGTAAATTTCCTGAATTATGTAGCCATCACCGTAATCTAGTTTCAGAGCATTTTTATCACCCCAGTAAGATTTCTCATGCCATTTACAATTAATCCCCATTCCTACCCCCAGGAACCCATTAATCTACTTTTTGTGTCCTTAGAGCTGCCTTTTCTCAACATTTCATACAATACATGGGCTTTTGTGTCTGGTTTCTTCTACTTAGTATGATGTTTTTAAGTAGATTCATGTTGTAGCATGTATCAGTATTTCATTCCTCTTTATTTCTGAATGGTATTGCATTGCATGGATCCCGTAGTTGTTTTTAGGCTTAAGTTTAGAAGGCCCAAAGGCATCACCACTTCTTACTGTGTGTGCCAGATGTAATTATAAATAACTATGGCAGAAAGTACCCAAACATGGCCACCAGCAATTCTTCCCCTCCCTCTGCACACTCCTGACACTGAGATGTGGAGTCTACTTTCCTTCCTTCACTCTAGAATCTGGACTGGCCTATCCCTTGGCTTGTCCAATAGACGTAGCCACAGTGATGCCCTGACACTTCTGAGCCCACTTAAGAGAACCGGCAGCTTCTGCTTCCTCCTCTTGGAAGCCAGCGATCATCCTGCAAAGAAGTGAGGGCCAGACTACTGGACGATGAGACATCACAAGGAGAGAAACTTTTCAACCATGAGGCCTTCTCAGGTGTTACAGCTCCAGTCGATCTCCCAGCTGAATGCAGCTCTGTGAGTGACTGCAGTTACACCAAGTGGAGCTGAGAAACCAGCCAGCTTAGCCCAGGCAACCCGTATAATAAGAAATAATAATAATAATGATAAATATAATAAATATTATAATATTTTATATTATAATAAATATTATGATATTTTATGTTATAATTAATATTATAATATTATAATAAATAATATAAATAATAAATATCTGTATCCAAATTCCCCCTATAAATATTATAATATTATAATAATAATAAATAAATGACTGTTGTTTTAATCTACTCTGCCTATGTAGCAATAGGCAACCAAAACATCACAATTTAACCAGTCTTTCTCTTCCATCTTAATTCTTGCTGGTTTTGTTCTTTTTGAGTTTTTACAGTTGTATATCTTCTCTTACAAGAGATTTCTAATGGCTGTTGACTTCAACATCACTTCCTTGGCTGTTTGTGATACACTGAAGAGTTAATGTCAGTCAACCGGCTTTCTGATATTTGTATGCTGAAATCTTAAAGCAATTTTTTTAAATGCTCTGAAGAGAATCACCTGGAACGCTTTATAAAAATAGATTCTCCATCCTCCCCTCTCCTCTTTCACCATGATGGATAAGGAATCAGTATGCAGCTATTCCCATAGCAGTGTACAAGTTAATTTAATAATCTCACCAGGAAAACTATTTCAATAACTCAATTAAGTATCTCCTGAATTTTGATTAAAGGAAAATGAGCATGCTAAACACTATGCACAAAGACACAAAAACTATCAAAATATAACCCTTACCCTCAAAAAGTTTAGAATCCAGTTGCCAAATATATATATATTTATATTTATACTTATATTTATATTTCATTCCTATCAGATTATCATTCAATCAGCCTACACTGGAGATACAAAATTAGGTAATTTTCAGTTACACAATGTTATCTATCAATTATATCTCAAGAGGACAGACAACATCCTTCTGGTCACAGTGATAGGTTCAGGGATGAACATGTGACCCAATCATAGCCAATGAGACACAGTCACTAGACTTTTGCTGGGACTGTGAGGAAGAGGTACTTNAGGGTTTTTTTTTTTTTTTTTTTTTTTTTTTAGCGCTATTAACAACCATCTTGCCACCTCAGGAGGAAAGTCTGTCTTAGAAGAAAGCTATATTTTAGGAAAACAGACCTGGGAGCTGTCTAGAGAGATTGGTCCCTGATGGTATCACTGAACCACTGAAAGCTTGTTCCTGCTCAGGACTTTTCAGTTCTGTGAGCCAAACACACACACACACACACACACATGCGTGCGCGCGGAAAAACATATACCTCTTATTGCTTAAGCCAGTTTGAGTTGAATTTTCTGTCACTTGTAAAACAACTGCCTTAGAAGCATGTTTCTCATCAGTAAATTGAGGATACTACTTACTTGCTACCAGGCTTTGGCAGGGTCTGAGTATTTGGGAAAGTATACAGCCTATTCAAATATCAAGTATTTTCCCACTTACTTCCTCTTTTCTGCTTCCGCCTATTCCCAGCATAATAACACTTTTAAAGCATAAATGTAACGCTAGACCGAAAGAACATTTTCATTACCAGATATGCCTGTTCCTTGTTCAGGGACTCCTGAACCCTTGCATTCCACAGAATTCTTCATATCACAGAATTCTTTGAAACCAAATCAACAAAGTTCTGTTTCAATGAGCTGTTTCTTCCTTAGGTCACAAAAATAGCTTCTGCAAATAAAATCCTATGTTAAAAATGGTGTTTGTGGAAAACATTTTACCTGTCATACATGCGAATATGCTTTGGAAAGGAAATTGCCTAGGAAATTCGTTGTTGATGTTTGGTACATTTTCATTACTACTAAACAGTTCGAGTCTAAGTTCCTTCTGCTTTCTTGATCTTGCAACTTGCTGCTCAAAAAGACACAGCCATGTGGGGAGCCAACAATGAAAGCTCTTTAGTCTTTATTCAAACAGCAGAAGATTTTCTTTTCCATAGCCAACTGTTCATTTTACTTCTAGAATTTTCTCTGTCCTTCATTTCTGCTTCTCGCTCCTTTTCATGACTCCTTTATCCAGCCTTGAAGTCTGATTCTTTGATTTCATCCATCTGTAGTATTTATTCCTCATAACCACTATCAATGCCTTTGTAAAAATTCATCATCCGAAGCCTGTGGACATTAGAGGACAGGAATATAAAAAATTAGCAAACAGGAGCACGATTTCAGTGTGTGAATTCTATCTCAATAAAGCTGTTGCTTAAAAAGAAAAAAAAGGCAATGAGTAAAAACTGGTCCAGCCCTCCAAGAACCAACAGAGAGTCATATACAACTCCTCTCCAGAAACAAACTGGGGTTTGTCTGGGGTTCATCAACACGAAGGATGGTGATATTCTTCTCTCGATACCCAAATAAAACCCAGCAAACCCTACTTCAAGGGTTACCAGTGAGGCATGTAGAATCACAGTGAGTGGATTGAACTGATAAAGGCATTTTATCTGCCAGCATTTAAATGTGCCCTTTAAAGACTAAAATCAATTCCAACGTCCTTATTTATACTCTGGTGGTACCCATGTGTGTATATAGCAAAACATCCATAGGAAAGAAGCTTTGCATCTTTCCACATAATCTGAAACAATGGCAAATTATGACATGGTAATTAAATCAGAACCGTACATAAGAAAAAATAAATTGTGGACTGGATCTATTCAACACTACCTTCCTTTTAAATTTAATTTTCCATTCCATTTTTTATGTTTCACCCCACCTTGCCCATGTAGTCTCTCTGTAATTCATTCTCTAGCTCAGCTGGACTTATTGCTACTTAGACTGGCAGATACAACAGTGAAAAGATGATGTCACCCCTTAGCCAAATTGCACTATTATTATAGAACCGCATGTACTCTCATTCATTTATCTCTGCTGACATCGCTCCACGGGAAGATTTTCCAGGGCAGATGTGAGCTCCCTTGGCAACAAAAGTGGTGGAGAGTGCACATTCATTTTACAATCTTGAGAGGCAGAATTTAGAAAATCTTGACTCTTTGGAAGTATATTGTGAAAAAAGGAGACATCTAATGTCCTCAAATGTGTTCTGATTAAAAACCTCCATCTTGAGCATGAGACAACCCCCCCCCCCAAATTTATTCTCATCACGGAAACCCGTTCTCCATTTAAAGGCATGCTTTTGACCCACAAAAATTGTGCAGACTAAAGTGGTCTACTTGGCAAGTATAGGTATACATGCTAAGAAATGACTTTACACTTTAGTTTCATTCGATTAGGAATTGGGCAAAAATTAATAAAAGGTAATTATGCAAGTTCCATCCAAGTGTGCAAAAACAGCTTCAAAATCGCATATAAGCATTAGAGAGACAGATAAGACTTTTTGAAGAGGAAAGCAACCAATTGGAGAAGTGGTATAAAACAGAAAAGACACCCCAGAAAATGAGAGTGAAAAGAAAACCCAGGGACTCCTGGGTGGCTCAGTTGGTTAAGCGTCTGCCTTCAGCTCAGGTCATGATCCCAGGGTCCTGGTATCAAGTCCTGCATCGGGCTCCCTGCTCAGCGGGGAGTCTGCTTCTCCCTCTGCCTTCCGCTCCCCCTGCTTGTGCTCTCTCTCTCTGACAAATAGATAAATAAAATCTTAAAAAAAAAAAAATACGTAGCCTGGAAGCCCAAAATATTTACTACTTGGCCTTTAAAAAAAAAAAAAAGATTTTATTTATTTATTTGAGAAAAAGAGCGAGCACAGGCGCACAAGCCACAGCCCTCCATCCAAGGACCCTGAGATCATGACCTGAACCGAAGGCAGACGCTTGACTAACTGAGCTACCCAGGCACCCCGCTACCTGGCCCTTTAAAGAAAAGGTTTGCTGGACTCCGATCTATAGGGTAAATTCCTATTAGTGAAGTTGCTGGGTTAGGAGTTTCGCATTTCACACTTGTCGGGTCATGGCCCCGTTCTCCTCATAGGGGTTGGACTTGTTTATTCTCCCAGCGGCAGTGGGTTTTTCCATGTTCACATCCATGTAGTTCACTGGACATTTTCACCTTTGCCCGTCTGATAGGTAGAAAAAAATACATTTCTCTGGATTTGTTTTGCATTTGTCTGACTTGGAGTGAAATCAAGCATCTTTTTCTGGTTGGAGAAGTTGTGATGGCTGTGAGGGAAAGAGAAACAAATGCGAAGTGAATTATCGATTTCAGTTCTTTGATGTAACTGAACTCACAACACTAAACAAACCCAGCAGAGCCCCTACCGCCACTGCCAGCACGGGGGTCTCCAGACTCCGCCGCCCCTCTCTTCCCTCCTGACCAGGAAACGGGTTCTGAGCAGCACCTGCTTCCTCGTGCGGCTCTGCTCTAGGCTTAATCACCGTGCACGCTGTGAGCAGCTGCTAGGCGGGAAAAATGAGTTCTGGTTTCAACCTTGGGAAAGTGGAACTGAAGCTGTGGGAAATTCCTGCACCCGGGAAGGTTCTTCAGAAGGTGCGGTTCCGCCTCAAGGAAATGTCACAACAACAGTTCCCCGGGCTGGGAGTGAGGAAGCAAACGCACTTTTTTTTTTTTTTTCTTAATAGGCGCCATGCCCACCGTGGGGCTTGAACTCGCGATCCCGAGATTATGAGTCATGTACTCTACTGACCGAGGCACCCAGGTGCCCAGACCCCCCTTTCAATCGGGGATGCAGAGAGGATAGTGCTTCGCGCCCCCTTGTGCGTTTAGACTGTGCTGCTGCGGATGGGTGCTTGCTGTCGGGGGTCCTGTGTGAGACACAGCAAGGGGCCCGGGGGTTCCTACCAGACTCAAGAGGCATCTGCCCCTCTGGCGGGCAGGGAGGAAAGCAGTGAGGCCCGGTGTTTGAGGGTCCAAGTTCGTTTGGACGTTTGTTCATTAGGCGAGCGTGTGCAGCTCGTACTTTTTCTGCCGTTTGGAATGGAGAAGGGTCCTGGAGAGGGGGCTACGATGCTCTGCCTGTGGGGCCTGACAGTTGCAAGGGCCGGGGGCCCGCTGAGTCTTTACAGCTCGGCAAATTCCGAGTTAAGTTGCTTGGAGAATAAAGCTTTATTCCAAAAAGATAGCAAGGGACTAAAGTTTTATAGATGGTGAAGCTGAGGAGAAGGCTCCTCAGCAACTAACTAGATCCTTAAAATATGGCAAGGCCATAATCACATTCAAATGGGTAAAAAATTAGATTTGGGAGAATGCCTGTGCTGGAAATGTGCTAAATTAATGATGGTAAATCCATTTAGTGGAATAGTATGTGGCTGTTAACGCGGCGGATCCGTATGCACAGATACGGAGTCTTTACCAAGAAATCAAGAAATGGAAACGTCAAGGTAAGGGGCGGTAACTAAGTGTCTGGCATCGGGACTTCTAGAAGCCAAGAGTGAGACAGGGATTCTTGTGTTTTAGGAGGGGTTGCTCCCCGGAGAAGGGGAGCGGGGGAGTGGGGCGGGGCAAGGGGAAAAGCTAAGCAAGGCCTCCGTGAACACCGGCTTTCGCCTGATCCCACAGGGAGCACAGAGGCCTGAACTGGACCACGGGGTGGTCCAACCTTTTACCCCCGAGTTGGCTGCAGTGTGTCCCAGGCTGGTGGGAGGAGGGCTCTCCGCGGAAGGGGGCGAGTGTGAGCCCCTATGAGTAGCCCTCGCCCACAGCAGCCAGGAGGTGGGTGCTCTGGCTCTCGAGGACATCTGGGCGGAGCTCCGCCGTACCTGCGACAGGAGAGGTGCTGCCATTTGGGGGACAGGGTAGGAGTGCATACGAATAGGCTTGGACGGGTGGGGACTTAGAGCGGAGGCCCTTAGTTGCGCATGCAACCCCAAGTGCTTCAGAGATGGAACCGTATTTCAATATAATATTGAATTATATTGAATTATATGTCAATATAATTGGCTTTTTTTGAATCCTCTGTGTTTTATTTTAAGTATTTTCAAACGTTATGCTGAGGGGCACCCCTGGCTTCATCAGACAGCTAATGAGCGCGCGGTGCGCGCCCCAGAATAAAGACATGCGGGACGGCTGAGGGAGATCCTGGGCGAGGCAGAGTGGATACTTAGGGGGCGGGGCTCGGGAGTGGGAGAGACGCTTTTCATTCTCTGTATACCCTTTTGTACTAACGGAATTTTCGGTCTGTGCCTTAATTATATTTTTTAAAGATAAGAGAAAAAAGAAAGAAAATGTATTTTTATAAGAACGAGGAGGAAAGGAGGAGGAAGAGAAGATATGGGGGAAAGTATCCCTCAAATGAACCTGATCGTTCCTGGGTTTTCTTTCCTTTTTTTTTTTTTTTTTTTTTAACTGTTTTTTTTTTTAATTATTCATTTATTTGTCAGAGAGAGAGCACAAGCAGGGAGAGCAGAAGACAGAGGGTGAAATAGGCAGAGGCATTTTTTTTTCAGGCCATGTATTTCTGTTGCAACTACTCATCTCTGCTGTTGTAGCATGAAAGCAGCCAGACAATATGTAAACGAACAGGCGTGGCTACCGCCCAATAAAACTTTGTTTACAAAAACAAATGGCAGCTTGAAATCGACCCACAGTCTATAGACTGCCAACTTCTGCTAGGTATTCTAGCAGACGTATACAAAAACATGTATAGTATATTCTTCATAACAACAGCCTAAGAATGGAAACCACCTTGATGTCCATCAAGAGTGGACTGGAATAATAGTACCTCCTTTCAGTGGAAGTATTTGGCACTTGGTGAAGAGGAGGCAGCTCAATCTGCACTGGTAAGGGTGAAACCCAAAATACATCAGATTTTTTTAAATGCAAGGTGGAGAACAGGGTACAGTATGCTTCCATTTTTTATTAAAAATGTATAAATACATATGTATGTATTTGCTTATCCAAGCATAACACATATCAGAAAGGACACCCAGGAAGTTGGGGAGGGAAACCAGATGGGGAACAGGAGCATGAGGGAGACTTTTTTTCACTGTCTGCCCCTTTGTGCCCTTTGAATTGCATACCATGTGCTTCACCAATGAAGAACAAATAAATACAATTGAATTTTTTTTGTTTTTTTTTTAAGATTTTATTTATTTTTTCAACAGAGACAGAGATAGAGACAGCCAGCGAGAGAGGGAACACAAGCAGGGGGAGTGGGAGAGGAAGAAGCAGGCTCATAGTGGAGGAGCCTGATATGGGGCTTGATCCCATAACGCCAGGATCACGCCCTGAGCCGAAGGCAGACGCTTAACCGCCATGCCACCCAGATGCCCCTACAATTGAATTTTTTTAATTGCCCGTGTACTTCTAGTACTGTTCTGGATCACCGAGTATAGACAAAAGAGTAAACTGGGGCTCTGGGCAGTAGACCTCGCTATTTCCTAAGTTCTCTCCCACACCCAGAGGCTATGGTGTCTGTCAAAGAGCATCATGGTAGGGGTGCCTGTGTGACTCAGTCATTAAGCGGCTACCTTCGACTGGGGTCCTGGAATCGAGCCCCGGGTCAGGCTCCCTGTTCAGTGGGAAGACTGCTTCTCCCTCTCCCACTCCCCCTGCTTGTGTTCCCTCTCTTGCTGTGTCTCTATCAAATACACAAAATCTTTAAAAAAAAAAAAAAAAAAGCATCATAGTGGGAATCAGGGGACCTGGTTTCAAGTCCAGCCTCCATTACTGACTCTGTGCTGCCCTGGGCCGGGCAACCTCATCGCTCTGATCATTCCTTTCCTCTTCTGTACAATGCAGGCGATAGTGCTTTTGAGTTATGTCACTTAAATAATGTTACTGTTGTTGGGGATATCTTTTAACATCTCTGGGCCGCTTTCCTCAACTGCAAAATCAGAAAGTTGGACAAAATGAAGCTTTTCATTCTCAAATCCATGATTCCATTAATAAACAAAGTTGCCATTTACAAGAATTCAGGCAGAATCACCAAGTTGACAAGCTAGGAAGGATCACTTCCTGCTTATCTCAAGAGATGACTTCCAAATCCAAAACAGAAAATAAGATATCTGTTTGCACTTAGAGATTCGGTCCAACTTGGAGGTGGGAAAGGTCTGCCTTCTTCCAAGAACACCACCTCTCTTTCCTTGGCCCAGTCAAGCCAGCGGTTGTCACAGCCTGGCAACTTTTTTATTTATTTATTTATTTTAAGCGGCTGCTGGGTATAGAACACAGCCTGCTGGAAAAAATTTAGGAAATGTCAGTCACAGAGAGAAATACACTAATAGTGTCAAGTAATAGGCTCATGAGTGCTGGCAGGACAAAGAAATGGGGGAACCCCATTCAGCAGGGCCATGTAGGGAAGGCCTTGTCTTGTCCTGACTTCTGGCCTCTGCTAAGAGCTCACTGTTTGTATTGTTTCAGGAACTCCAGGGAGATAACAGGATGGTGATGAGGAAGACCAGGGTTGCACTATCCTCCTGTTTCTGAGAATTTCTGGCTATTGTTAAGCAAAAGTTTGGAGAAGTTAAACTGACAGGAAATAACATGCTTGTTGAGTTATAAGGTGGGAAATGTTGTGAAACCCTTTTTCAGAAGAGGCCAGCTAAGGGAGCGTGTGCTGATGTGATAAGGAGCAGAACTCTTAAGACCATGTCAGCTGGTGGAAGCCTTGCTCTTTTCCTTCCTCATTTCCACGAGCTCAGGAGTATACACCCAGATGCTCTGAGAAGCATGTTGCAAAGATTCTTCAGGTCCCTGACTTCAAAGAAACTTTTATTCTTGAATAAACTATTTTGGCCTTTCAATTTTAGAACCAAAGTAGCCAGTCAAATCTAAGAAATTTTAACAAATCACAGACTCAACCTGAATATGCAGAGTACAATAGGGACACGTCCCCAGAAATGATGAACTGGGAGAGGTTGGAGGTAATGGGGGGCCTTAAGGTAGCAGAAGAAAAGGAAGGGGAGATTTCAAATGTGAATTACAGAATTGCGCTTTCTCTTTGAGAGATGGGAGGAAATAGTCTTTAAATATAAGTCACAGGACATCAGGGTTTGGTAAAAAAAAAATTGGTGAATTATGGGGTAACTTGAAAGAAGATAGAAAAGAGAAAAGAAAAAAAAAGAGTGAATTCAGTACAAGAATTTGCTATGAGAAAGACAAAAACCATATGATTGCATTTATTTGTGGAATCTAAAAAACAAAACCAACAAACAAACCAGACTCACAAATACAGGAAAACAACCTGTTGGTGGGATTAGTGAAAGGGATTAAGAGGTACAAACTTCCAGGTACGGGGGCGACTGGGTGGCTCAGTCGGTTAAGTGTCTGCTTTCAGCTCAGGTCATGATCTCAAGGTCCTGGGATCCAGCCCCGGATTGGGTTTCCTACTCAGCAGTGAGTCTGTTTATCCTTCTCCCTCTGTCCCTTCCCCACCCTGCTTCTGCTCTTGCACTCTCTCTCTCATATAAATAAATAAATAAATAAATAAATAAAACCTTTAAAAAATAAATTTCAATAATAATAAAAATAAAACAAAAATAAAACCAAAAAATTCCAGCTATGAAAAAGTCATGGGGATGAAAATAACTTTGTGTGGTGAGAGATGGGGACTACACTTATTGTGGTGAACATTATGTATTATATAGAACTGTTGAATCACTATGTCGTACACCTGGAACTCATATAACATTGTATGTCGACTATATTTTAAAAGTGAAAATTTTATAAAAAGTAGCATTTGCTGTGTACTCTCTTTGGGGGTTGCCTAATAAGGAGAAAGCTCCTGATGGGGGGCTTTGTGCTAGAGAGGCAAACCCCGATGGGGTAGGGGGCTGAGAGAGAACATTCAGAAGGACCAGAACCCAAGGGTGTCCAACAATTTAACTCAATTATGACACTACCTACCTGAAAATTGCATCAAATCCCACAGGTGAATGGCTTGGTCCCACAAGCACGATCAATTATTAACTCCATTTCTAGGAATCCACCCAGGATCCATCCAGGAACCTCATTAGAACAAAAGACAGTCCTATCACCCAGGAAATTCCAAGGGATTTAGTACCCTGTTTCAGGAACCAGGGTCAAAGACAAATACTAGGATAAGAGATGCTGCTAACACTCTTATCATTTAGGAAATGACGAGGGTTTCAGGAGCTCTGGTCCAGGAACGAGGGGCAGAGACCAATATATGTTTTCTATTACCTCACAGTACCTTATTTCCACTTTTACTATTTTGCAAAAGTACTGCAATACACATCCTTATACATGTCTCCTGGTGTAAATATGCAAAAAGTTTCTTTCAACTAATGTATACGTACAAATAGAACTGTTGATCTCATAGTATGCTTCCTTTAAAACTTATAAAATAGTACTAAATTATTTCTAAAGTGGTTGTACCAACTCTCATTCAAACCCACTTTCCAGAGGACATTATATGACTTTTTGTGCTTTTGACATTCTAACGCATGGGAAGTGCTTTTTTGTTTTAGTTTACGTTTTCCAGATTACCAGTGAGGTTGAGCATCTTTTCATGTGCATCTCCAATCTGTAACTTAGATCGTTTTTCTATAATTCTGTCTGTTTCATATCAATTTGTAGGGGTTTCTTATACATTCTGGAAACCACTAATTTGATATATCGGGGCCGATTTAAATTTTATCTAGCAGATTGGAAACAAAAATATCAGTAATCCAGGGGCGCCTGGGTAGCGCAGTCGTTAAGCATCTGCCTTCTGATCCCGGTGTTCTGGGATCGAGCCCCACATCGGGCTCCTCCACTGGGAGCCTGCNCTCCTCCGCTGGGAGCCTGCTTCTTCCTCTCCCACTCCTCTGCTGTGCTCCCTCTCTCGCTGGCTGTCTCTCTGTCACATAAATAAAAAATAAAATCTTTAAAAAAAAATCAGTAATCCATTCTGTAGTATAAAATTCAAGTTATACAGGTATTCTTACAAGAAAAAAAAATCTCAGTTGATTTTCTTTTTTTTTTTTTTAAGATTTTATTTAATTATTTGACAGAGAGAGACATAGCCAGTGAGAGAGGGAACACAAGCAGGAGGAGTGGGAGAGGAAGAAGCAGGCTCCCAGCAGAGCAGGGAGCCCAATGCAGGGCTCAATCCCAGGACCCTGGGATCACACTCTGGACCAAAGCTTAATGACTGAGCCACCCAGGAGCCCCCTCAGTTGATTTCCTGATCTAAAAAATTTCTGGGGCACCTGGGTGGCTCAGTCAATTAAGTGTTCAACTCTTGATTTCAGCTCAGGTCATGGTCTCAGGGTTTTGAAATCAAACCCCTTGTCAGGCTCCATGCTGGGCGTGCAGTCTGCTTATTATTCTTTCTCTCCCTCTTCCTCTTCCCTCCCTTCTCCCTCCCTCTTTAAAAATAAATAAGCAGGGGCGCCTGGGTGGCACAGCGGTTAAGTGTCTGCCTTCGGCTCAGGGCGTGATCCCGGTGTTATGGGATCGAGCCCCACATCAGGCTCCTCTGCTATGAGCCTGCTTCTTCCTCTCCCACTCCCCCTGCTTGTGTTCCCTCTCTCGCTGGCTGTCTCTATCTCTGTCAAATAAATAAATAAAAATCTTTAAAAAATAAATAAAAAATAAATAAAAATAAATAAGCAAACAAATAAATAAATAATTCCTATAATATTTCTCTTTGACTGTACTAAAACTTCGACAAACGGCCAGTTCCTAGAGTGCCCAAGAATATTACAATACATGGTCCAATAAAACTTAACACAATGGAAGCACCTTCTCTCAGACTTGTTTTAAACTTTCTATATCAGTCAAGGTCCCCCCAAAACAGAAACAGATGATATACTCAAATTAGGAAAATTTGAAGAGGTTTTAGCAACAGAGGAATTCATTCCAAAAGGGTAGATCGTGGTAGCAGAGCTGTCACCACCCCCAAAGCAAAAAGGAGAAAGGGAGCTTGCCATAACCGAGAAAGAAAGAGAGGGGTATGGAGGGGGCCATCTAGACAAGAGTAGGGACCTTCTGCTGAGGGACACAGCAGCCTGTGGCAACCTCACAGGAAGAAACCAGGGAAATAAATGCCCTGACCTCATATTCCTCTCTCCCTCCCTTTCACCTCCTGCAGAAAGCCAGAGAACATGAGTATCTTTAATGCAATCTGCGCAAGCCAGCCTGGCAGGTTGGAGACTGGTATGGGGAAAGGCAGAGAATGAATCTAGAGAGGCATACTGAAGAAATTCAACACCCTTGTGTAGCCAAATCACTTCAGATTCTATCCCATGTGTAGGAAAAGCAGATAACTTAATGAAGTTATAAAGAATCTTGAAACATTTTTCTTTCTTTCTGAATCTGGGTTAAATCACGAGTTGCTAAGCCAAGAGCTTCACTCTGAACCCTACAAAGCATAGACTACATCACACCATTTAAAGCAATTTACCGAAGATCACAAATGTTGAATAACTCGCAATTCCTTGTAAACCTGAGGGGTCTACTTTAAACTTTTAAATGTTAAGGATGACTTTTTATGAAGTTAAATAGGAGTGATTAGAACAAGGCAAGTGACAGATCAACTGTAGGGCCAGATACATAGTTTGTGGAACGCTTTGTCTCCTGTTTTTCATCTTTCATCTCCAACAAGGAGAAGGGTTATCAGACAGGAAATAGTAGAACAAGAATTCGGACAAGAAACCTAAAAATCCAAACTGGTGTAGGGATTATAAGAGAGCACCAGGGTTCACAACATCAGTACAAACCTCCTGGCCCCAACGAACTACATCCCAGCTACTACTGGAAGAACGTGGTGATGAAAGGAGCTGCTATTCGTTATCTCTGAAGACTCTTGGGAAATGGGGCAGGGATGGACAGGTTATCAAACATCACTTTGAACACAAAGAGAAGGATGGGAAGCACTTAAACGTGTCTAGGAGTCAGGAAGGACAAGTCGTAATTTAATGAATTAATAGCACTTCCCTTCCTTTTTTTTTTTTTAACTCTGCCAGGCTGGTAAACGAGAGAAAGGGGTCAACACTGCGCTTCAGCATTTTAGCTCGGTGTTTGACAGAGACGTGCACCTTGTGAGCAAGATGGAGGACTTGGGGGGGCGCCTGGATGGCCCAGTCGTTGAGCGTCTGCCTTAGACTCAGGGCGTGATCCCAGAGTCCTGGGATCAAGCCCCACATCAGTCTCCTCTGCTGGGAGCCTGCTTCTTCCTCTCCCACTTTCCCTGCCTGTGTTCCCTCTCTCTCTGGCTGTCTCTCTGTCAAATAAATAAATAAAATCTTAAAAATAAAAAAAAGATAGAGGACTTGGTCCAGATAATCACAAAGATAGAGGCTAGTTATGAAGCCATGTCAACCAGAGTCTCTAGTGCCATGGGATTCTGTCTTCAGCCTTGTCCTGTTCACCGAGTAGATAGCTGAGTGCACAGCCAGTTTGCTTTTCCTCTTCCTGGAGGACTGGGAGAGGTAGCCAATATATTGAATAACAGAGTGAAGATTCAAAGGCCATAACAACAAGCTAGATTTCACAATAAAAATTCTAATTGGAATAAACATAAAACACTACACTTACATTCTTTAATGCATAAGAACAGAGTCCGAAAAACATGACTCTGCTTCAAACTAAACATGAAGGGTTTTACTCTTATTTTTATTTTTTCCTTCTTCCAAAACCAACCAACACTACAGTAGATGAATGTTTCCTAATAAAAGCATAAATCCACAGGAACAAAGAGAAGGAGAGAGGAGTAAAACAGGACAGGAGATGTAGGTGATAATTTGAAAGATGGAAAACAGTAGTGACTGAATTGGCAGAACCCATCACTGAAGTGTCTGCAAAGAGGGATACTAGGGAGAATGAAGCAAACTCACCTTGAAGAACCCTGGAAAGGCCTAGAACTAGGATGCCGAGCTCTTGTAGAAGGAAGTGATGGAGCGCAGACTCAAAAGTAGAAGTACCTGAAAGTATGAATAGAATGAGCTGCTTAGGGACGCCTGGGTGGCTCAGCCAGTTCAGCGTCTGCCTTCAGCGCAGGTCATGATCCCGGGATCCTGGGACGGAGTCCCGCATCGGGCCCCTCACTCAGTGGAGAGCCTGCTTCTCCCTCTGCCTGCTGCTCCCCCTGCTTGTGCTCACGCTCTCTCTCAACTCTCCCTCTCTCTCTCTCTTTGTCAAATACATAAATAAAATCTTTAACAACAACAACAAAAAGGATGAGCTGCTTAGTGAGAGTGTGTTTCCATTCACTGAGGAGGTTTAAGCAGAAGTTGGACAGCACTAATCAAATATGTTACAAAAGTGATTCAAGCTCTTGGTAGAAATTTGGCTCCAATGACCTTTAAAGTCCCATCACCTTTGAAATCCTGTGATTTTTTTTTTAAGATTTTATTTATTTATTTGACAGAAATAGAGACAGCCAGCAAGAGAGGGAACACAAGCAGGGGGAGTGGGAGAGGAAGAAGCAGGCTCATAGCAGAGGAGTCTGATGTGGGGCTCGATCCCATAACGCCAGGATCACGCCCTGAACCAAAGGCAGACGCCCAACCGCTGTGCCACCCACGCACCCCTGAAATCCTGTGATTCTAATCATTCCTTAGACAGGCCTTTGGTAACGTTTTAATAACTGCTGAGTGTAGTTCCTACACGTTCCTATAGGTGGCATTGCGGTACAAGATAAGACTGCAAACGGCAACTCCTACGGGATTCTCCCAGGCTATGGTAGAGCATATATGCTAATACATAATACCCAGAATGCTTCTCAATTTTTCAAAATCAGAAACCTGAACCCATAGATTCAGAACACCTAGGCACAAAAGTTCTAGTGATTCATGAGCCTTTGTGTGCATTAGTTTGTCATCCTTCTCAGCTCTGGCCATCTGCCTTATTTCATATCTCAGCTGTGACATTTTTCTTCAATCTATTTGTCCCTCTTGGACAGCAAAACAAGTGCTAATGTAAAGCAACTGTCCTTTACATCCCAAGTGTCCTACTTCATTAAGTGCACCTTTAACCTCAGAGCTCCTGGGAGTGTGGGGCCCTACAAGCTTTATCCCCCTTGTTTAAATAATAATAATGATGTAGGAAAGATGCTGGGGCTCTGAGCCTAAGGCCAAGAAAGAATTCTTGAGATGCCTTTGGTGCAAAAAGGTGGTTTTATTAAAGCACAGGGACAGGATCTGTGGGCAGAAGGAGCTACACTGGGGTCAAGAGGAGTGGCCCATTATATACTTTCAAGTTGGGAGGGAGTTAAGGATAGGGAAAGTCTCCAAGGAATTTTGGAAACAAGGTTTCCAGGAGCTTGAGGGGACTAGCCATTGTTAGGAAAAGGTCATTCATTACCATTTAATAAAACCTTAGTTCTGAGACCCTGCAGATGTTGATTGGTGGGCCCTTTGCTTGGGGGATGATTGCCAACATGTATCTTGGGGTTAGAGATAAAGGAAGTTCCCAAAGGAATTTTTACACATTCAAATTGACTTACAGGATCCTGGGAGTTGGGCTAAGATTGCCCTTTGCTCTTAGCAAAGAATTAACATTGAGGCAGCTGAGTTCCTAGAGGAATGTCACTCTGCCTGTTTCAAGGACTTGACAGTGGCCTGTAGGCAGTAAGGAAATTTAATTTTTCTTTTGTCTTTGTTTCCTACATCAGTAATAATAAATAACAACAAAACAAAAAACTATTTTTCCATTACAAGTTCAGACCAGTGCCCCAAATATGATTGTCTCTGGCTCTCTTCCTTTTCCACAGCTAAAGGAGATTTATGCTTTGTATCTTACAAACTAATCACTTAATATCTAGCTCTTCCTGACAAATTTGCTATTCATCAAAGCTGTAAATTTGGTTTCTTTATTTCTCTTATCTAGTTTAGATTTACAAGGTCCATGGGGAATATCTGTTCCTCATCAAGGAACGTCTCCATCAATTCCATAGATTCAGGTTACTCTGTTGCTACATTCAGGTCTCAATTCCATGAAAACTTCCTAACACTAGAAATCTCTTTTCTAAAGAGAGTGTGTGCGCACCTTTGTGTCAAGATGTCAAGAGCAGGGGGAGGGGCAGTGAGAGAATCCCAAGCAGACTCCATGCTGAGCGTGGAGCCTGACTTGGGGCTCAATCCCACAACTCCAAGGTCGGGACCATAGCCAAAACCAAGAATCAGCAGTTTAACTGACTAAGCCACTCAGGCACCCCACATTAGGAATCTATAAAACTATCAAACACAATCATTTTTGGCATAACTTACCTCTGGGCTTTTCAAACCACGGATTTTTTTTTTAAGTGCCATCAGTAAACCCCAAAACCCAAACTGCCTTTAATACAAAAAATTAGGAGTTGAGTAGTAAAAAATTCCACATTCATTCTTTCAGCGATTAGATTTTCAATAGAAATGGTCATTTGGGGTGCCTGGCTGGCTCAATAGAGGGAGGTTGTAAGTTCGGGCCCCATGTTGGGTGTAGACATCACTTAAAAAAAGAACAAAAGAGAAGAATTCTCACCCTTGCACCTTATTTCAAGTATGTGTCCTAACTGCCTTGGTCAGCTATAGGCACAGGCCTACTAATATCAGATTGAGTCTGGTTGTTTTATTTGTGTTTTTTCAGCAGTGTCCTCTTTATTAGCTTGATCTGAAGAATACGTTGTCATAGCTCACAACATTTGCCATCTGTCCTAATTTGTATACCAACTTTCTAGACTTGGTCTTTCTGTCTTTCTCTGGAGAGAGCAGAAACAATTTATGTTATATTTAGAGCAGTTAATAGGTATTTACAGAAACACCTTTGAATCGTCTCCCAGAAAGACGGGTAGCACCTGGTTAGGTAGTCCTCCAACTTAATTATCTCTGTGGTTTCAAAAATGTTTGCAGCAATTCCAACATTATCTGGGTAAGTGAACACTCATTCCACCGTCATATCACAAAATGGAAAACTTTCTAAGGAATCCTATGCATTTGGACATACAGATCCTGATAGGTTTATTTTGTTTCTTACCATCTTCATAGCATGTACTTAAGTCCTTAAGCAGCTTATAAAACAGGACACCGCTCTCCTGAACCTTGGGATCTTCTGCTATCAAGCAAATTGCAGAGCTTGTCAAAAATGGAAGAATTTAGGGGCGCCTGGGTGGCTCAGTTGTTAAGCGTCTGCCTTCAGCTCAGGGAGTGATCCCGGGGTCCTCGAGCCCCGCATCAGGCTCCTCCCCTGGGAGCCTGCTTCTTCCTCTCCCACTCCCCCTGCTTGTGTTCCCTCTTTCACTGGCTGTCTCTATCACTGTCAAATAAATAAATAAAATCTTTAAAGAAAAAATGGAAGAATTTAAACTTTGTGGATTCAGATTCAAATTTAGCATGCAAGGCCCCAAACAAGCCAAATTCACTGGTGCTGTGATGGAACTATGTGCTGGGTGACCCTAAGGATGAAACAAACCAGGGTCTCTATCTGCATTTCATGCATTTTGAATATAGATGTGGCTGGTATAGGGACCAAGGCAGGACACCCCAAGATGGGACACTCTGGCATGAAGTTTATTCTGAGCTGAAAGCAATTGAGACCCTACAGGTTCAAGACAAACTTTTGCCTCTCCCTTAACTACATAGAAGAATCTAAATGATTCCCAGAATAAGGGTTATTAACAGAGATAAATTTCATCTGAGTGACCCATCTGTCTGGCAGGGCAAGCCTCTAATTACCAAACATCTGCTATTCTTTTTATTTTCCTGTGAATTGCATTCCTTCCCTCTGAAGTCCCAGACCCCTATCCCCTTCTCCTCAGTTCAAGATGACATATAGACCTCATTTTGCCTGACTGTCATTGGAATTCCAGTGTCTGGGTGGATTCCCCGTATGTACACCATTAAATTTTATTTCTTCCTGTCTTGTGTCAATTTGATTCTTAGTCCAACTAGAAGGACCTAGAAGAGGACAGGGATTCTTGCTCCTAGACACTGGCATCAGACCAGAATGAGGGAGAAGCTTCAATAGCTGATGAAAGAGCTTCTCAAGAAAGAATAAAAGTTTTTGTTTTCAAGGCCACCCTCCAACCAAAAAAAAAAAAAAAAAATCAACATAAGCCTATAGTAGCTTCAAGAAAATTTGCAATGAGATTTAAAACAAACATTAAGCAAAAACAACTTAACAGATGCTCCAAAAATTGTGTCTCATTAGGGCTCATTGAGGGATGCTAGGTCTCGCAAATGTCCACCTAAAAGGCCTCTAAAGATTTCCCCAATTTGTGAGCATTATGTTCACCTGTGGTGTTTTTAGTAAAACAAAGACCAGAATTACACAGATCACGTTGAGGAGAAAAAATTTCTCTTCTTCCCTTCTAGGTTCTTTGGTTGGCCTAATAATTAAACGGACATAAAAGAGATTCATAGGAGAAAAACAAATTTCATTACATGCAAGACTAAAAGGCCGTCAGACAGTTGAGGCTTAGACACCATTGTCAGCTGAGGAGAAGGGGGTGCGGGCCTGGGACTTCAAAGGGACGAAGACAAGCAACAGGAATACAGAAGAGCAAATGTTTGGTCAACAAATGTTTGCCAGGCCGTGCAGATAAGTCTTTCTGATGTAAAACGTTATCTCTGGTTATAGCTCTCTTCCTGGTACCAGCTCCCGGCCTAAATTCCTCTAGGCAAATAAGGGAGATGTAAAAAGCTTTTCCTGAGACTGTTGGGTCGTGATCACCTTCAGCTCAAAATAATCCACATGCCAGCATGGTATTTTGGGGTGGCATATTCAGCTCTCCTTCAATAACAACTTGACTAGGCTCCTGTACAATTATAGCATATGAAGTGTAATTTTATATAATATTTCATTGTGGTCTGCTTGGCCAATGTAAACAATTTGGAAAGCTTAATACTGTACAAATATGGTTTGGGAGGATGACTTCTTTAAAATGAAATCAAGCCCCTAAGGAGCACAGGGCATTATACGCAACCGATGGACCACTAAACTCCACCCGGAAACTCACAATACACTACATGTTAACTAATTTGAATGTAAATTTTTTAGAAAAGGAAAAGAAATCAAGCCCTAAACAAGGATAACACCTCCCTTTATTACTTTGTTTCCATGAGAAACCAAGATTCAGAGTGATGTACACCGACTTAAAGAAACTTTTCCCAGTGCACACCCATCATGACAAGGATTTAACTTCACGTTGTACATGAAGTCAAAACGCAATGCAAGGGGCGCCTGGGTGGCACAGCGGTTAAGCGTCTGCCTTCGGCTCAGGGCGTGATCCCGGCGTTGTGGGATTGAGCCCCACATCAGACTCTTCTGCTATGAGCCTGCTTCTTCCCCTCCCACTCCCCCTGCTTGTGTTCCCTCTCTCGCTGGCTATCTCTATCTCTGTCAAATAAATAAATAAAATCTTTAAAAAAAAAAAAAACGCAATGCAAAGTATACAAGAATCTCCGCGTGTGTCAGGTGGTTTGGTGTCAAGGCAACTTCAAGTTACCTCAGGGACTTGGGGATTTACTGTACATTTCATACGGAATTAAGAAAAATGGGGGGGGGGCGCCTGGGTGGCACAGCGGTTAAGCGTCTGCCTTCGGCTCAGGGCGTGATCCCGGCGTTCTGGGATCGAGCCCCACGTCAGGCTCCTCTGCTATGAGCCTGCTTCTTCCTCTCCCACTCCCCCTGC
>NC_048220.1:47148631-47285001 GCF_002007445.2 Ailuropoda melanoleuca
GGGGGGGGTGCCTGGCTGGCTCAGTCAGTGGAGCATGTGACTCTTGCTCTCAGAGTCGTGAGTTCAAGCCCCATGTTGGGTGTGGAACCTACTTTAAAAAAAAAAAAAATAGGAATCTCAGCTCTGTAGCCAGGCGTCATGGGGCCCAGCTGGACAGTGGGCACGACAGAGCCTGGGCTGCAGTTCTCCCAGCTGGAAGGCACCGATGCAGCAACAGCCAGAAGGGGCTCCAAATTGCCTCGGCAGCTGTGTTCATTGACTCTCCATCATTATGGCGACTCAGCAGCTCTCTTCGTGGCTCCAGCTCAACTCCTATCAACCAACCACCTCACTCTGAATATCTTTTCTCTACATCATGGCTTGCTTTACTCATAGCTTCTGCTCTGAGTTTAAGGGTTCTACATTCTCTTGGCACCCCTGCCCTGCCCTCCATCTGGGGAGGGAGCCCAGATCTGCTTCCATTACCAATTGCCTGTGTCTTTCCCTCCATCACCAGTACAAATTCTTTTTTTTTTTTTAATTTAAATTCCAGTTAGTTGGGGCACCTGGGTGGCTCAGTCAGTTAAGTGTCTGCCTTCAGCTTAGGTCATGATCTCCAGGTCCTGGGATCGAGCCCCGCATCAGGCTCCCTGCTTAAGGGAGAGCCTATTTCTCCTTCTCCCTCTGCTGCTCTCCCTGCTTGTGTGCTCTTTCTCTCTCTCTCTCTTTCTCTCTGTCAAATAAATAAATAAAATAATTTTTTTTAAGATTTTATTTATTTATTTGACAGAGATAGAGACAGCCAGTGAGAGAGGGAACACAAGCAGGGGGAGTGGGAGAGGAAGAAGCAGGCTCCCAGTGGAGAAGCCTGACGTGGGGCTCGATCCCACAAGGCCGGGATCACGCCCTGAGCCGAAGGCAGGCGCTTAACCGCTGTGCCACCCAGGCGCCCCATAAAATAATTTCTAAAAAATAAAAATAAAAAAAATAAATTCCAGTTAGTTAACAAAAAGTGTAATACTACTTTTTTTTTAAGTAAGTTCTACACCCAATGTGGGGTTTCTACTCAACACCCCGAGACCAGGAGTCGCATGCTGACTGAGCCAGCCCCAGTACAATTCTTGAGAGGGAAAATTCCATTGATTTAGCTGGTAGCTTAGGCTGCCTCACGGGCCCCAGCCCGAAGGTTCTCAAACTTGGGTCTGCAATCACTGGTAAGGTTTATTAAAACACAGACTCCTGCACTCTGCCCCCAGAGTTTCTGATTCAGTAGATCTCCAGGGGAGCCCAACAATTGCCTTTCTGACAAATCTCCAGGTGACACCGATGCTTCTGACCTTGAGGCCACACTTTGAAAACCACTGCTGAGCTACAGGTTTACCACGGATAAGAGGTCCATCAGCGGCCGGCAGGGGTATACATTGCATGGTTTTGAATGTCGCCAGCTATGACTAAGGAGCTGACAAGGGCTGCTTCCCGCACCAAGAGGCCCTGGACGTGAAACTTTGAGTATGGACTGTGAACAGGCAAGCAGCAGCCGGACATTGTCCCCATGCACTCTCTCAGCAAGGCCCAGCATCATTCGTTGAGCGCTCCCGTGTGCCAAGCCTTTGATACACTAAGTTAGTGCAAGTACACCACCAGATAACTTGAATTTGCAATTACGAAGGGCGCAGCTAAATCATGCCGATAAGCTCGAGGAGTCAAGATAAATGTTTTGGTTCCCTTGTGAGATAAAGACACATCAAAAGAAAACTGCAGAAATTCTCAAATCGTATTGTAACATAAACAGAAGGGTGAGAGGTTCATAAGCAGAAAAAGCACATTCCAAAAAAATAATGAAGATAAAATCATTAGTTATGCAGTATGCAGAAGTTCTCACTCTGAATAAACCGAAGCATATTATGATGAAAACAAGGCAGGCTCTGAGCTCTCAAAACCCAGATGCATGCAAAGGAACAATGTAAGCACCTCTGAAAAGGAGGAGGTGTCCAGCAGATGTGCTAGAGGCAGGAAAAAGCCGAATATATACTGGTTTTAGGAAAGGTCCTATATAACCAGCCTGAGAAATGCATTCCAGGCAGAAGAGTACGCACCATTTTTTTTCTGGACAGTGCAGAATCTCGACAGTAGATCAGGCTACAGCCCCGCTTCCTTCCCTGGTCACTCCAGGTTGCTTCGCTCCTCTTTCCCTATTCTGGCTTTCTGCCGCAAGCACTCCCTAACTTCACGGAGGATTCTGTTGTATTACACTGTCCTCTAGTGGCTTCAAATAGCTCTCGGCTCCCTTTTTTTTTTTTTCTTTTGAGAGAGAGAGAGAAAGAGAGGAGGACAGAGGGAGAGAGAGAATCTCAAGCAGGCTTCACACCCAGAGCAGAGCCCACTGAGGGGCTCGATCTCACAACCCTGAGAACACGGCCTGAGCTGAAATCAAGAGTCAGACACTTAACCGACTGAGCCACCTGGGCGCCCCAGCTCATCTCCCTTTTTTAAGGCAGCGTTTTTCACAGGGCCACCCAGACATATGGTGTTTAACAAACTTCTGTTAAATGGACTGGAATGACTGGCAGAGACCCTACGACGACATGACTAGGAAACCCATTTCAGCCACCATGAGAGAATGGGTACTCAGGTATTTTAGGCTCAGGTGCGTTACACCCTCTTCAGCTTTCCTTGAAAGTGAACAATGCGGTGTGGTTTGCCTTTCAGCTCTCCTACAGGCTCAAGGAAGTCCAGGGTAAACTTTTTAGGTAGGATAGCCTGGGAAAGCAAATATTCCAAAAATGATCACTGCAAGTTCTCTATGAATAAGAACAAATACAGAGAGTTGAAGTGTTGACGTTGGTCTCTGTTCCAGAACTTTGTGACTGAGAAGCATTTCAAGTGAGCCTTCATGTCTCAGTCATGTCTGAAAGGTGAGCAGCTCACTTACTAAATAAGGAAACTAGGTAAGCTCATGGCTCATTAATCTTTCTTTCGTCTCAGCTTGGTATATTGTGCGTTTGGGTTCTGATTTTTTGTTTTCCTTTATGTAGCCATTGAACAAGTGTTCTTGCTTCTGCTAATTGTAAGGCACCCTGGTGATCATTCTGGGGGCATGGGAGGGGGGTGGGAGTGCCGATGACACATGTCCTTGCCTTCAAAGTGCTTACGGTGTGGAAAGAAACCAGAATTCACATAGATTCTATACAAGCAGTGTTTCAAAGTGCCCCAAGAGAGGGGCGCCTGGCTGGTTCAGTTGGTAGAGCATGTGACTCTTGATCTTGGGGTTGTGAGTTTGGGCCCCACACTGGGTGTAGAGATTACTTAAAAATAAATAAAATGTTTTTTTTAAGTGTTTCCCAGAGGGTAAAAGAAAGGTAGTTACAAGGAGTTCAAAGAAGGAAGAGGTCCCTTCTGAAATAATCTTTGAATGTATGGCACCTGTCATTCCTGATTGAAGACCGTTCAATAGCAAACAAACCACAGAGAATTAACAATGACTGCGAGCTGATATCATCTGTCTGTAACAAAACTGTAACTAAGGATAAACGCCCCATTCCTTTTTTTTCATATAATAGAAATACTACTGGATTCCAACTCAGAATTTCACTCAGGAAATATTGGCTTTAAGATACCTCACTAGTTATAGGAAAGAAAAAAAGAAGATAATGACCCTGACCAGAAAGAATGTATTATATAGTGGGGGAAAGTTATGAACAACCCTCCAATTTAAGCTGAGCTATTTTTTGAACTTTCATTTTTTAAAGATTTATTTATTTATCTGAGAGAGAGTGAGAGAGAGAGCACGAGTGGGGTGAAGGGCAGAGGGAGAAGCAGACGCCCCACTGAGCAGGGAGCCCAATGAGGGGCTCCATCCCAGGACTCCAGGATCATGACCTGAGCCAAAGGCGGACGCTTCACTGACTGAGCCACCCAGGCGCCCCTTGAAGTTTTATTAAAATAATTTATAAATACCTAGGTGTTAGTACTGGTTTTATGAGATTTTTTTTTAAGTTTTATCTTTTTTTGCCGGAAGAAAATATTGCAAAACATTTGTTGACAAAGCAGTAGTATTTGGAGAATATGAAGAACTCTATAACCCAGTTTAAGAACACAAATTACCCAATCAAAAATTGGGTGAAATACTCAGACACTCCTCAAAAGAAGACAGAGAAGAGCCTATAAGCATGTGAAAAAAAGTGTTCAACTTTTATCTGTCAACAGGGAAATGTAAATTAAGTGAAATATCACCAAACACCTATCAGAATGGCCCAGCACCAAATGTGGTGTGGGGGGAGCAATCAAAACTCTCATTCAAGTTGGTAGGCTTGTAAAATAAAATAACTACTTTGGAACAAAGTTTGGCATGTTTTTATAAGCTTAAAACATATACCTACTCCTAGATATTTACCTGGGAAAAAGGAAACACCTGTCTACACAAAGACTTGCCCAAAAATATTTATAGCAGTTTAATTCATAATACCCCAAATGGGAACAATCCAGGTGTCCATCGGTAAGGAAATGAATAAAGTGTGTTATTTCTTACACCGACCACACAGTAACAAAACACACAGCCACAAGAAGTAATAAACTACTGATACATACAGTAACACGGATGAATCTCGAAAATATTCTGTTGAGCAGACGTCTCACTCAAAGAACTCATTGTAGGATTCCATTTACCTGAAGGTCTAGAACAGGCAGATCTAATCCAGATCTAATCTATGGTGGAAGAAAAAAATAGATGTTTCCTCTGTTGGGTGGAGGTGTAGATAGAGAAGGATATGAAGGAATTTTGTGGAGTAATGGTAATGTTCCACAACTTGACAGGGGTTTGGTTGACAAAAATAGATGTATTTGTCAAAACTTGGCAAATGTATGCTTAAAATGTGTGTATTTCATTGTACGTACATTTTAAATCAAAGAAAAAATCTGTAAACAAATACTGAACTACAATATAGTGTTCAGTATTGTAAACAAATATTGAACTATAATATAATAATATACATGCTGAAGTATATTTGGGGGAAATGTGTTAATGTCCACAGATGACTTTGAAATGCATCAAAAAATATAATGGAACAGAGCACCTGGGTCACACAGTCAGTTGAGAGTTGGACCCTCTCCCTCTACTCCTCCCCCACTCGAGCTTGCTTTAAAAACATATATATTATATTATGTTATATTGTATTATATATATGTATCAGTGATGTTGCCAATTGAACTAGGGACACCCTGGGCCCTGGGACCTCGATCCAGCCAGACCCAAAGGAGTCCCCAAAGGTTCTTGGTCTTGTCACAAGAATGAATTCAAGGGGCGCCTGGGTGGCACGGCGGTTGGGCGTCTGCCTTCGGCTCAGGGCGTGATCCCGGCGTTATGGGATCGAGCCCCACATCAGGCTCTTCCTCTATGAGCCTGCTTCTTCCTCTCCCACTCCCCCTGCTTGTGTTCCCTCTCTCGCTGGCTGTCTCTATCTCTGTCGAATAAATAAATGAAATCTTAAAAAAAAAAAAAATGAATTCAAGGACAGACGTGCGACAAAGCAGATAAGCAACACTTGCGGGTAAGTGAAGAGTACGCTCCGGAGAGTGAAGGAGGTCGGGAGAGACAGCTGAGTGCCCTGGGGGTTAGATTTCTTTTTTCTCTGGTTTTTTTTTTTTTTTTAAGATTTTATTTATTCATTTGACAGAGAGACGGCCAGTGAGAAAGGGAACTCAAGCAGGGGGAGTGAGAGAGGAAGAAGCAGGCTCCCAGCGGAGGAGCCTGATGTGGGGCTCGATCCGAGAACGCCAGGATCACGCCCTGAGCCGAAGGCTGACGCTCAACGACAGAGCCACCCAGGCACCCCTCTTTTTTTTTTTTTTTTAAGATTTTATTTAGTTGACAGAGAGAGAGAAAGCACAAGCGAGGGAGAAGCAGGCTCCCCGCGGAGCAGAGAGCCCCACTCAGGGCTCCATACCACGACCCCGGGATCATGACCTGAGCTGAAAGCAGACGTCCAACCGAGCCACCCAGGCACCCCTGGATTTCTTTTATTGACAGTTGCTAACTAGGAGTTGGAATGTTCATTACTTGGGGTGGGAAGCAGGGTTTTGGGCTTTTCCTTCCGAACATGGTCAGAGGGCTCTAGTCAAGGCATCAGCTACAGGAGCCTGACGGGTTTGAGCTGGCTTCTTGCCGCGGGACGTGCCGAGGCAGGCTCTGACTTTGCCGAGAGCAAGCCAGGGCTTCCTCGTTGCTGACCTCCAGGTATCCTGTTAGAACCAAACTGCCTACTTGAACAGCAAGAGAAAAGATAATTCCTTTAAAAGAAAAACTAAAAGATCAGAAAACAATTCCCATATTCTTGAAAATGAGAGAGAAAAACCAAGAAACATGTCAGCAGATGTTAAAACTTAATGGTTTAAAAAGAAGTTTTAATTAAAATGGCAACGATATAATTTTTTCACCCATAAAATTGCCCAAATATTTGTCCATTTATTTTTTTTTAATTTGAGGGTAACCAAACATACATTCCTAATTTTTTTTAAAGATTTTTTATTTATTTATTCGACAGAGAGAGAGACAGCCAGCGAGAGAGGGAACACAAGCAGGGGGAGTGGGAGAGGAAGAAGCAGGCTCATAGCGGAAGAGCCTGATGTGGGGCTCGATCCCATAACGCTGGAATCACGCCCTGAGCCGAAGGCAGACGCTTAACCACTGTGCCACCCGGGCGCCCCTACATTCCTAATTTTTAAATAATATCTTTATACAGATTTAATTCACATACCATCCAATTCTCATATTGAAAGCATGCAATTAAATGGTCTCTAGTATATTCACAGAGTTGTACAACCATCACCACAACCAATTTTAGAACATTTTTATTGGACCCAAAGAAACACTATTCATCGGCCATCACTCCCCAGCCTTAGGCAATCATTAACCTACCTATATATAGATTTGCCTATTATGGACATTACATATAAATGGAATCCTACAATATGTGCTCTTCTGTGATTAACTTCTTTCACTTAACACGTTTCAAGGTTCATCCATGTTGTCGCATCTACACGAGACTCTTACCAGAAACATGGTTGCAAATATTTTCTCTTCCTATTCTGTGAATTATCTTTTCACTTTGTTTTTTTTTTCTTTGTTTTTTTTTTTAAGATTTTATTTATTTGACAGAGAGAGAGAGAGTGTGAGAGAGGGAACATAAGCAGGAGGAGTGCAAGAGGGAGAGGCAGGCTTCCCGCTGAGCAAGGAGCCCAGTGCTGGGCTGGATCCCCCGTCCCTGGGATCACGACCTGAGCTGAAGGCAGACGCTTAATGACTGAGCCACCCAGGTGCCCCATCTTTTCACTTTCTTGATGGTGTCCTTTGAAGCGCAATGTTTTTAATTTTGATGAAATCTAATTTATCTTTTTCTTTTGTGAGTTGTGCTTTTGATGTTATAGCTAAGAAATCATTACAAGGTGACAAAGGTCACAAAAATACACACCCATATTTTATTCTGACTTTATAGTTTTAGCTCTTGAATTTAGATCTTGAAATATTTGGAGTTAATTTCTGCCTGTGGTGTGAGGTAGGGATTCAAATTCTTTTGTATATGCATGTCTAGTTGTCCCAACACCATTTGTTGTATAGATTATTCATTCTCCACTGAATTATCTTGGCACCCTTGTTGAAAATCAATTGAGTGTAAGCATGAGGGTTTCTTCCTAGACTCTCAATTCTACTTCATTGATTTATATATCTATTCTTATGCCAGTGCCACACAATTTTGATTACTGTACCTTTGTACTAAGTTTGGAAATTGGGAATTGTGAGTACCCCAACATTATCTTTTTCAGTATTATTTTGGCTATTTGAGGTCCCTTGAATTTCCATGTAAATTTTAAGATCAGCTTGTCAATTTCTACAAAAATCCAGCTAGGATTTTCCAGGACAGATATAGAATTATTGAACATTATTGAACTGCATTGAACCTGTAAATCAATTTGGGGAATAGGGCATAATATTCAACTTCAATAATATTAAATATGAACATGGGCACCTACCCATTTATTTAGGTTTTCTGTAATTGCTTTCAACATGTTTCATAGTTTTCAAAACATTGTCTTTTACACCCCCTTTGGTCAAATTTATTCCTAAGTATTTTATTCTTTAGGTGCTATTGAAAATGGAATTATTTTCCTAATTTCATTTTTTGATTGCTCGTTACAAATGTATAGAAATGAAATTTATTTTTGTATATTGATCTAGTATCCTGTAGCCTTGCTCAACTTGTTTATTTCTACCAATTTTTTTAAGTAGATTCCTCGTATTTTCTGTGTGTAAGTTCATGTCAACTGCAAATAGAAGTAGTTTTACTTCTTTCTTTCCAATCTGAATACTTATTTTCCCATACCCTTGATGATAGTGTGCTATTAAATTAGATAGCTAATTTTTCTAAATAACTAATAAATAATATTTTCTTCTTTTTTTTTTTTTGTAAGGAATTCTTTTCAGGGGCGCCTGGGTGGCACAGCAGTTAAGCGTCTGCCTTCGGCTCAGGGCGTGATCCCAGCGTTATGGGATCGAGCCCCACATCAGGCTCCTCCGCTATGAGCCTGTTTCTTCCTCTCCCACTCCCCCTGCTTGTGTTCCCTCTCTCGCTGGCTGTCTCTATCTCTGTCGAATAAATAAATAAAA
Source organism: Ailuropoda melanoleuca (assembly GCF_002007445.2). Lineage (NCBI taxonomy): Eukaryota > Metazoa > Chordata > Mammalia > Carnivora > Ursidae > Ailuropoda > Ailuropoda melanoleuca. The sequence goes on from NC_048220.1 coordinate 47,157,270, forward strand.
TCTTTAAAAAAAAAAAAAAAGGAATTCTTTTCAGTTTGTTTTCCCCAAAGGGTGTTGCTACCAGTTCAGTCTCTAATCAGTTTCAGAAGAAGGAGAATACTATATTTTCCTCCACTCGGGAATATAATTGGTACTGGCACTTAAAAGCCCTTCAGTAAATACTTTCTTTTTGACCACTGAGTGGATGAATGGATAAATGGAAGGATCAATTCCTGAAACACCTGGGGTATAATTACAATGAAACTTCAAGATCCACAATAAAACTCTGATCTGCTACTTGAAAATGTGTAAATGTGAACTGTATCTTTTCATCTCTTCATCTGTATCCCCCTCATCGTTCTTGCACATGATGTTTTTCATTTTTAACTGCTCACATTTAATGTCTGCTAAAAACATTACACAGAGTCCCTAACTGCAAAGAACTCAAATCCTTTAAACTACCCACTGTTTCTCTGTAGAGCTTTGCAGGTGTAGTATGAAGCCAAAGATCTCTGAGAATTCCAGAGCACTCAAACCCCCAATCTTCTTCCTGCCTGGTCAGGACAGATATGGAATTATTGAACATTGTTTCACTTTCTTTTTCTGATTTCAAATAGAAGATAAGAATATGTTTGGCATCAGATGAGGTCATCTTATCAGTCTGGGGCTGCTTTCTCCACTAGGGTGCAACATATTAGGTGTTGTTTTTGAAAAGCATTGTTCTGCTCCTTGGTCTGAAATAAAATGCGCTTACAAAATCTATGTGCAGCTTATTGATAGTTAGGGTTTGGTACCATATCACCTGTACCATTCAGTGTTCTTAATTGCAAAGAACCACCTCTACTCTGACTAGTTCCTGCAGGAATTTGTTAAGGAATATTGGGTAATTCACAGAACCTCTCAGAAGACCAGAGAGCCAGGCTCTTCCACCAAGGCAACAGAAGCAAGGCCCAACCACACCAGGAAGGCCACTCTGCCAACCACGCCACTGCCACTGTCACTTGGCACTAATGACCCTTAGGAATGGACACCAGAAGCTCTGCCATTGCTACTTCCAAAGTACTGGATGTCTCCTCCAGCGAAGAAAAGGAGTGTCCCCACTTGCTGCTTTCTCAGCTGAAGTCAAGTCACACCTGGAGGTGTTTGACTGGTGAAACCCAGGTCCTATGCCAGAACCCTAGGGGCAAGGAAGTCTAGGAATGTGAGTTTTCTGGTTTCAACCCTAGGAAGGTAGAACACACAGCATGTGGAAAATGACCAAAATATACGTAGCCTTGTAGTGGATACTGTCAGTAAGGCCTTTGCTCATATGCCCTTGGATCCCTTCCCCATTTTCACACATGCCAGCAGCACTCATAATACCCAGCACCTTCCTCTCTTTGGTCAGAGAACTGTTTCCAATATATCCCAATTCCCTTGTGTTATGGCCTGAATGTTTGTGTTCTTCAAGATTCATAGATTGAAATGCTAACCCCCAAGGTGATGATCTTAAGAGGTGGGTCTTAGGGGGTTATTAGGTTACCAGGCTCTGCCCTCATGATTCAGATTAGTGCCTTTACAAAAAAGACCACACAGAGCTAGCTCACCTCTTACCAAAAAAAAAAAGATTTGCATTTCAAAATTATAACTATTACTGTGGCAAAATGTGGAAAACAGACTGGAGAAGGGAAAGAGAGAACTTGGAAAACGAGTATGGGTTTACTAAAGTGGCTAAAGCAAAAGCAGATCATAGCCTAGACTTGATGGTGGTGATAGAGATGGAAAAATTTGGATTGACTGAAGAAATACTGAGAAGGTAAAAAATGGTATGACTTGGTGATGGAGACGTGTACAAGATGACAGCTAAGTTTTGGGTTTGCTAAACCAAACAAATGGTGCCATCCAATGAGGTAGGAAACATTAGAAGAGAATAAGGTTTTAGGGAAAGATCATGCATTGACTTTTAAACATAAAGACTTGAGCTTCCTTTGAGACAAAAAAAAATGTGGAGTTCTGGAAACCAAGGAAAGGGAATGTTTCAAGGAGAGAGGAGGGGCTCCTGGGTGGTTCAGTCGCGGTTAAGTGTCCAACTCTTGATTTCTGCTCAGGTCATGATCTCAGGGTCGTGGGATGGAGCCCTGAGGTGGGCAACGCACTGAGCCACCGAGCGGGGAGTTGGCTTGAGATTCTCCCTCTCCCTCTGCCATTCCTGCACTCTCTCTCTTAAAAGTAGAAGAAGGAGGAGGAGAGGAAGAAAAAATAGAGATCAACTATGCAGAAAGCTTTAGAGAGGTGAGGTAGTATATGGCTGAAAAATATTCATGAGAGATCTGCTTCAGAGGACTGATAGATGCAGAAGCCAAGGCTGGAATGGGTTGAGAAGTGAGTAGGCAGAAAGAAAATACAGGCTCTTGCCCTTTCACTACAAAAAGCAGTTGTAGAAAATGTACTTATATTGGCCTAAAAGAAAAGTGCCATAATTCCAGCCAAATCAGAAATATCGAGTGAGTTCAAGTTCCACTTGGAATGAAGTTAATTTCAATTTATATGTGTCATGCTACCTAGTCTTCTGGGCTCCACAAGAATGGAACTTGCTCTAGAAAACACAATACATAATACTCATTAACGCTGCTATTATGATTGGAAAATAAGAATTCTACAAAAAAATTACTACAATAAAGTCACTCAGAGTCACTTTGGCCTTCAAAGGTCATGTCTTCCTCTGTGTTCTACACATAGGATGTGTTGTCCCACGATGCTTTTCTCCCATATCCAAAACCTTATCCAAATTTCAGATCAGGTTCTGAAATTTGGATAGATCAGATCACTTCTGTCTATCAGTGAGTCATATCACACCTTATTTGGAAAACCTTAGCATTTGTGCCTTTAACCTGTAATGTTGCCAACCAGGCCTTGCTCTCAAATTAATAAATATTTACACAATACATTATGAAGCTCCAGCAGGCACAGTGAGTTCTCAATATTTTATATGTTGCTAAGACTTTTTATGTATATTCAAATTAAGTAGAGTATTGTAAACTGCTCCAAACCCCATTTCCATCTCCCAGTCCTCAATTTCCCTATGAGTCATAATAGTTAACATTCATTGATTACTGTGCACCATTCACTATTCTAGACATTTTTCACATAACACAAATAATCCTCCCAACAGCACTGTAATATAGATATTACTATTACTATTCTACAAATTAAGAAGTTGAGGTACAGAAAGGCCAAGTGACACAATTATTAATGATGGAGTTGCCACCTAATTCACACAAATGATTCACACAAATACAGATAAGAAAGCCTACGTTCCTAAATTTTTAGCAGCAGAAAGATAACCCTGATAAGGCCTGGTCCTCCCTGGCCAAGTTTTACTGATGTACCAGGATTAAGTAGCATAGTTTAGCAGCCGGATTTTTAAAAGATACTCTCTTCCATTGAATCACACGTTGTCTACTTTCTAGGCCCTCTTCCGCGGTGCTACAAGAACCCGCTGTATTCCTGACGGCCCAGAGGTGGCGCTGCAGGGACAAGTAAGGGCATAGGCAGAGTCACTGGGAGGGGCTGATCCCGAACAAGAAAACGATCCGCCACCCCGCGGTAGGCGGAACCTAAGGAAGGCCAAAAGAAAGCGAGTGTTCTGTTGTGCGCAGGCGCAGGGCTGGGCACTCCCCCGGGAGTGAGGGCTGCTGGGCCAGATGACGTGGCCTGGCAACGTCCGCTTCGGTGCGCCTCCGGGGAGCCCGGCGCCGCCGGAACTGCCCGCGGCCTAGTCCCGACGGGCGTGTGCTTGTGAGCCGGGGACGGCGGCGGCGGCGGCCGGGCCTGCGGGGACACGACGGGGCCGCTGCCATGGGGGAGTGACGTGCCTGTGCCCGCTGTTCCGCGACAGCGGCGAGATATGAGGAAACCCCGCGGTGGCGGCAGCGGCGGCGGCTCCTGAGCCCCGGCATGGAGGAGAAACGGCGGGGACGTGCTAGCCGGCCCCGGCGGCGGGGGCGGCGGCGGCAGCGGCCGCCTTGGGCCGGTGGACGTGCCCAGCGCTCGGTAAGTGACGGACGCGGCTCGCACCTCCGGAGCGCCTCTCTCCCGCGCCTGCGCTCGCCGGCTCACTCGCTAGTGCACCCAGACGGCAGCAGCCCCCCGGACGCGCGCGGGCACCGGCGTCCATCCCGTCCCGCTGACAGCCCGGAACGCCCTCAGCCCAGCACGCGTCCCACAGCGGTCCGTCCCGTCCGTGTGCCTCCTGCGCCTGTGGCTTTCATTGGCTCCCCCGTTGCCCGCTGCAGAATGAATGCTCTAAAGCCCAGGGCGGTACTGCTTGAGTTTCTGGTTTTCAGGGCATACCGTTAACTTAACTTCCCTCAGCCAGCCGGTTCACGGGAGGGGTGTTTTTGGTCTGTGACAACCTTTTCTGCTGGCTCTTTCTCCCTGAAATAGTAGTTTAGTGACTACTTAACCTTTCTTTCGTCTCCCTGCGTAAGTTAGGGGAAGGTGTCACCATCTTCAGGCGAAGAAACCAAAGTACAAACGGATGAACTTCGACATTCGGGTTAACCCCGCACATCAAAAATTCAGCCCGTCATCTAGCTTTCTTTATTTTCCTTGGCTTATTTATTTTATTATTAAGTGAGAAATGTGTACTCATTGTTTAAAAAAAAAAAACCTCAAGCACTACAAAAATTGGTAGAATAAAAAGCGAAAATTCCTCTTTACCCGCCCCCCCCATGTTCCCACGAACCTCCAAGAGGTAAGTACAGTAACCAGTTAGTGTGTCCTTGATCTGTCTTAAGTTATGAGGTAGTGTCAAGGATGCATAAAATACGGCCCAACAATTTTGCTGGAATTTGGTATTCACTGTCTTCATTTTTAATGAGGTTCAGTTTTTCCGTTCTTGAAGACTTTTTTTTTGAGGTTTAAAGATTTTGATAAATTCTTTGGAACTGTAGAAAGAGCATTGCCAATATAATTTTTTTTCAGTGAAGAGGAAAGGACATTTAACATGCTGAAACAGAACTTAGTCAACTGCATTTTTGTAGTTTAAGTTAAATTTTCTAATCTCTTATAAATAACAGCATATCAGATATTATTTTGTGAGCTCTGACAGGTAAATGCAATAGGCAACGCGGTCTAGATTTTGGTAGTAGAGGGAAAAATGCGGTAAAGGACAGTAATAGATCCATAACAAAACTGGACTATGAGTGGTAAAGTATAACCATGTTAAATTTTCTGAAGTTGATAACTTTCCTGATTTTATAAGAAAATGTACGTATTCTTAGGAAATCAAGTATTTAGAAGTGTGATGTAAATAACTTACTCTTAGTTGAGAAAAAGAGGCCTGTATTTAGAGAGATGATAACGCAAATGGGACATTTAACAATGAGGGAATCCAGATAAAGGGTATACTGTTCTTGCCACTTTTCTGTAAACTGGAAATTATCTTTAAACAAATAGTTTAAAATTACCATTTATTCAAGAGATTACTGTCTTATCTGTGGCAAACGGTCTTTTGCTCTGCTGTTGTATTATTTGCTTAGCAGAACTGCTTTTCTATTGTAGCTCATTGCAAAATCAAATTCAACTCAGGAGTGGTTGAATTTTTAATAGATTCCAAGTTGCAAGAATTTTCCTTTGCGTAGGCTAATGATCAAATACTAGTTATAATCTGCAATAAAAACTAGTTCAAAAATCCTTTAATTGTGGGTATTTTTGTGCCTGAATTCACAAAAAAAGAATTGTTTTAAATGTTTGTATCTGGCTTCTGTAAGGCCTCTTTGTAGAAAAGAAGATGACAGTCAATATTTGTTGAACACCGGTGTTCGATGTGCTTTGAGTATAGCATCTCACTTAATCCATACAACAGTGCTATAGACTACATAGCACATCCCTGTTTCACAGGTAAAGAAACTGAGACATAGAAAAAAGTTTATTTTCCCAACTAATAACTGACCTGAGAGTCAGTTATCCTAAACCCCATGCATTTCACACTGATTGTGTTTTTTGTTTACTGGAGAACCATGAACTGCCCACTGCAGTGGGCAAAGCTAAGAAGCACATTTAAACCCAAACCAAAATTTTGGTAATTCTAGGTCTAGAGAACCAGAGATTTTTTATAATCCTTTACATAAAAGACCAGTGATAATGTTTGGTGAAACTGTTTGATGGCAAATAATGATTTATCAGTTGGGTAGGTGGAATATATCCGTCTGAGTCCCCCAGAGCCATTGAGTGACTCAAGGGTCACTGCCCCTGTTGAAGAGCCTTTCTCTCCTAACCCCCTCATCTTTCCCTTTTAGTAAATGAAGCTGTTCATTCTTTCCCTGCACAATATAAACTACAAATTATCTACTTATTAGTATATGGTTATTTAGCCTTAGCTAGTGTTTCATCTGTAGCCCAAGAGGAAGACTTCACTATGAGGCTTTAAAAGTCAGAGACTCCAGGGATGCCTGGGTGGCTCAGTCGGCTAAGCGAGTCTGCCTTCTGCTCAGGTCATGATCTCAGGGCCCTGGGATTGAGCCCCACATCAGGCTCCCTGCTTAGCGGAGAGCCTGCTTCTCCCTCTCCCACTGCTGCTCCCCATGCTTGTGCTCTTTCTCTCTCTGTGTCTCTGTCTCTCAAATAAATAAATAAAATCTTAAAAAAAAAAAAAGAAAAAAAGATTGGGGGTGCCCAGATGGCTCAGTCATTAAGTGTCTGCCTTCAGTTCAGGTCATCAAGCCCCGCATTGGGCTCCCTGCTTAGCGGGGAAGTCTGCTTCTTCCTCTCCCTCTGCCGGCTGCTCTCCCTGCTTGCACTCTCTCACTCTCCCTCTGTCAAATAAATAAATAAAATCTTTAAAAAAAAAAGATTAATGTTTTATAAATAACAAAAATCAGAGAGTCCAACTTAAAATAATTTTCCTGATTTAATAGTGTTAGCAAAAATCTTGAACATATATTACATGAAAAGTCATGTAACTATCAAAATATGTGTATAATTGTAAATATATGAAATATGTATGTGTCCATACATGAAGATGCAAAGGAAAAGATTTGAAAGGATGACCACTTGGTTGCCTGTGAGGAGGAAACGGGAATGATTTTATCTAAAACTTTAATAACAAGCAGCTACTCAGGAATTACTTTTAAAATCTCTGTATTTTAAAAATTGAAAAAGGAATAAAGAAAATTAGTGTCAGAAAGATCATAATAGTAATATGTTTACCAAGAAGTATTTTACTTGGGGGGGCCTGGGTGGTGAAGTCAGTTGAGCGTCCAACTCTTAGTTTCAGCTCAGGTCGTGATCTCAGGGTCGTGAGATCAGCATGTCTGGCTCCAGGCTCAGTATGGTGTCTGAGAGTGTCTCTCCCTCTGCCTCTCCTGCTCGTGCTCTCTCTTTCTCTCTAAAGTAACTAAATCTTTTTTTTCAAGTATTTTACTGAAGTTAATGTTCCTTATGACTAAATCTTGGCTTTTAAATGACAAAATTTTAAAGTTTTATTAATACTTCAAATGGAAATTACTTAGAAACTGGGCACCTGGATGGCTCAGTCAGTTAAGCGTCTGCCTTCGGCTCTGGTCATGATCCTAGGGTCCTGGGATCAAGCCCCACATTGGGCTCCCGGCTCAGTGGGGAGCCTGTTTCTCCTCCTGCTTGTGTGTGCACGCTCTCTCTCTGTCAAATAAATAAATAAAATCTTTAAAAAAAAAATTTCATATATTGTCCCATCTTGTTAAAACACGTATATAATCTACCTTTTCCTTGATAACCTCTGGTCATTCTGTCATCTGGTTAACCTAGCTTAAATACAGTCATCTATTTAAGGCGTTTTCCTAGTACTAGTATTTTGCATATGCTGCTCTCTACTTTGAAAAACCCTTTCCATTTTCTTGCTTTGTAATTCCTGCTTATTCTTTATTTTTATTTTTTTAAGTATGCTCCATGCCCAGCATAGAGCCCAATGCATGACTTGAACTCATAGCCCTGCAGTCAAGACCTGAACTGAGATCAAGTGTGGATGCTTAACTGACTGAGCCACCCAGGCACCCCAAATTCCTACTTTATCTTTAATACACACTTGATATCTTGAATTCTAAAGACGGACCTTTGCTTACCAAGTTACAGTTAGTTGCTTCCACTATTCTTCTAAAACTCCATTACTTACTTGGGTCACATAAATACTTGTTTGCTTGCCTGTCTTCCTTAGGCCTCAGACTCCTTGCAGGCAGGTCTCTATTACACATTAAGTGTCGCAGATAGCACCTAGAAATATGTTTAGTTCCAAGTAACCTAACAAAGAGAACTTTAAACAAATAAGGAGATGTTCTTCTCACATAAAAGAAACCAGGTAGGTATTTGCTCAGCACCTCAGTGAGACCATCTAGGACCCAGATTCCTTGTCTTTGCTCTCTGCCATCCCAGGTGTATTGGCTTTGATATAAGCATGTTATAAGATGGATAACATGTTATAAGATGGATAACACTTTTAGATAATGTTAACATTTTGACAACATTTTTTAGATAAAGTTCCTGCCTTGAAGGCAGAAAGAAGACAGAAGTATTTCCAGCTGCATCTTCCCTTTTGATCAGGAAGGGAGAAGGCTGTGCTTGAAGCCACCCTGTCAGTCTTCCCTTAGGTCTCATTGGCCTTGTATAGCATCTGGCACATAGTAAGTGTGCAAAGAATATTTGAAGAAGGTTAACTATCCCTATAGAGGATATACAAGGGTCTTTGCTGACATTGAGAATCCCCAGACTGCTGTCATTGTTTTTCCTGGTCTTTTTTTTTCCCTCCCTATCTTGACATTATTGTTCTTTATGTCCTTGCTTCTATCCTGCTGCCTTATTATTACACTTAATTAAGAGCTTAAGGAGTAAAGCCCGTGCAGTTTCCAGTGTCGCTGTCTACTTAATTTCATTCTTTTTTTTTTTTTCATTCTGAGTTTCATGGCTGGGTTGCTGATAGTTCAAATTGCCAGAAGCTTGACTGCCACTTAATGTACTGTATTATTGCATTATGTATGTTACTGTCTGAGATACCACTGTATCACACAGGTATAGTTGTAGAGTTAACATTCTTTCTTTTGGTAAACCTTTGCTGGGTACATATAATGCCCTTGACTGCGTTAGGAACTAATAAACAGCAGATTTCTAGCTCAACTTTTATTTTCCTTGACTAATTTTGAATTGCTACGCTGACCAGAATATTTAATTAACATTAATATAGTTGATATACTCAGTGTACTAAAGTCTATGTGACTTTTTTCTCTGGTTTAAATGGGCCAAAATATAAAAAATCTTAGGTTTTAATATGGTTTTTGTCTTTCATATTTAAAGATGATTTGTGTGGGCCACCGTGAATGTATAATTTAGAACAGTTTAGAATGTAGGAACCCTCAAAGCCTTTAGATGAACTTTGATTTTCTCTGTGACATATTACATGATCTCAGGATTGTGAGAACTAGCCCCGTGTGTCTTTGCTGCATGCTCAGTAGGGAGCGTGCTTAAGATTCTCTCTCTCCTCTCCGCCTGCCCCTACCCTGGCTTGCATTCTCTCTCTTAAAGCAAAAACAAACAAACAAACAAAACAGCATACTTGGGCACCTGGCTGGCTCATTCTGTAGAACTTGTGACTCTTGATCTCCAGGTGGTGAGTTCAAGCCCCACCTTGGACATGGAGCCTACTTAAAATTTAAAAAAAAAAAAAAAAAAAAAAAAAAAAAAAAAAAAACATACTTAAGAGCCATGGGTTTGACCCTAGCTAATGTTGTGGACTTTAATTTCCCAATCTGTGACATGAGAGGAACTGGGCTAGAGAATCTCTAAGGTGTTTCTCAGCTCTTAAATCTTAGTATTCAGTTTACTCGAGCACGTGTACGTTTACTTTCATACCTGGACAGTTGCTAGAGATTTGGTAGATTTCCCTTGTTATATTCTTTGTTTTTAGCCAATTTGCAGAAAGTCCAAAAACAAAATACACTTGATTTTTTGTTGCTGTTATAGCCATAACTTTAAGTTTATTATTTTTTCCAATGCTCCTTTTTTCATTGAGATAAAATTTACCTATAATAAAATGCATGGATTTTAAAGGTACAAGTTTGCATTTTTCACAGATGTGTATACCTATGTAACTTTCAGCAAAATCAAGCTATAGAACTTTTTTTTTTAAAAAGATTTATGTATTTAGAGAGCACACAAGCACGTGTGGGGGGAAGGGGCAGAGAGGGAGAGAGAGAATCTTGAGCAGACTGCCTGCTGAGCACAGAGCCTGATCCCCAACTCGGGGTTTGATCCATGACCCTAAAATCATGATCGCAGCGAAAATCAATGGTCAGGTGCTTAACCGACTAAGCCACCCAGGCGCCCCAAGCTATGGAACATTTTTGTCATCCCAGAAAATATGTTTGATCTTTGAAACAGAAGTTTTAATGAAGTTTATACTGTTCAACAAGTGGGTTAAATAGGAACTTCTTTAGGGTGCTTTAGGATGTGACTTACATTATCCCGCAGTAACATTTTTATTAGCCTTTGGGTGATTAATTATCACATAGTTGAAATCCCCAGGGGGGAAGAAATCACCAGACTGCACTATAAAAGGCCCCCCAGATGGTGTTCATGATAAGAAAAAGCACTTTTGTCAAATCTTTTTTTAAATTTAGTATAATATCTGGACTAAAACAGAAAATGAGCCATCTTGGATGGTGAAGATGCTGAGATTCATTCTTTCAGGGGCTGAAATTTATTTTAATAATTGCATCAAAATCTTCCGAAAATATATTTTTTCATGCCTTCTTAATCAGATTACTGTTTGTTTAATATAGTTTAGCTAATTCAGCGCCATCGCACTGGGTTATTCATACTCATCAGTTTTTGTGTTATGCGTTGATATCCCCATTGTATGTCAGATTGTCTTAACTCTATTTGAATGACTTGGGCTTCTTTTAAACTTACGGGTTTGCTTTTTGTATTTTTTCTCCCATTGAGAGAGACTTCTTATTCCTGTCAGTATGCTGGCTGTGGACATCCCTCACACATCGTTTTTGGTTTTGGTTTTGGTTTTTTTCCTTCCAGCTCCTTTTTAATGTAGTAACACCTGTTTGGTGTAAACTTAAAAAGTCATCTACTGAGTGGCTTGCACAAGATGTCCTATTAGGGTGAGGGGAAAAATACTAAGAAGTCCACAACTTTTTATCTCATTCTTTTAATTTCTTTTTTTTTTAAGATTTTATTTATTTATTTGACAGAGAGAGACAGCGATAGAGGAAACACAAGCAAGGGGAGTAGGAGAGGGAGAAGCAGGCTTCCCTGCCAAGCAGGGAGCCTGATGCGGGGCTCGATCCCAGGACCCTGGGATCATGTCCTGAGCTGAAGGCAGACACTTAATGGCTGAGCTACCCAGGCACCCTCATTCTTTTTAATTTCTAATTTGTGTATGTTTCATAATATATATAACACCAGTACAGTAATTCACTTTTACAACATACGGATAAATAGTGGGTTTCATATGCAAAAAAAATTTTTTTTTTACTGCTAGAGAGTATATGATCAAAGAAGACTACTAGGCTAGAAAACTGAAGTTATTTCTTCCCTAATTCAGTTTCTTTTTCAGGAGCTCCTTCTTTCTTTTTATGGCACCCTAATTTTTTCACGCATGCAGTATTCTTTCTTTTGTCTCAGAGACTGTTATTTATAGTTCTTTGTTGTTTGCTGCTGCTGTTACCTATGATCCCTTTATCTTTTAGATTTGTTGTTTTTGTTTGGTCTCTCCTAAGCTTATCTTAAGGATTGATTATCCATGTTTGCCATTCATATATGAGTGAGCCCTAAAAAGCTAATTAGAACACCTGTATGGGGCTTGTAAGGGTTCTGCTGAGAGATTGCAGCCTGGCTGTTAGGATACTGGAGGTAAAAGAGGAAAAGGAGGTAACTTTCTTTTAATTTCCATGATTTTATTCTAGCACCGCACCGCTCCTCTCTACTTTGCCTTACGTCTAGACCTTTCCAGAGACTAAGCCTCCTGTGTCCGGTCATGATTGAGGAGAGATAGTTGCCTGGCTGGGTAGGAATGTGCGGATCTAATTACCTGGAGGACTTGTTGATGCTGATCCTCTTTTCAGCTTCCCGGCCGGCCCCATCCGAGGTGCTTCAGATTCCTGAGCCTGTACGGGACTCTGTAGGGCAGGCTGCTTGACTTTTCAACCATGACTCTCACCGCAGTCACATAGCAAAGCAGAGGAGGGGCAAACCTAAGGCATTTACCATTCCTCTGTTCCTTCTTACGTTGTGGTCTTCTAGTTTCATCACAGGTAGAGTTTGGGGTCTGTTTTTATTCTCTTTGTTTGAAGCAACTGTTAAGTTTAAAAAGCAGATTACGAAATGATCTGGCAACTCAGTTAAACAAGAACATATTTTTAGTTTGGCCTCTTTTTTTTTTTTTTAACAGACTCTGTCTATATACATATATTTTTTTCTATACATTAAAAAGAACCTGGATGTTGTATACCAAGATATTAATAATAGTTATGTGGATGGTGAGTTGTTTGGTTTTTTGTGTGTTTCATTTTTTTAATGAGTATCTGTGGTTTTTATGATCCCTATTGTATAATAAGAAAAAAAATACTACAGAGTTCCTGTGATTTTAATGATACTGAAATTTGTTTCTGCTTTTATTTTTCAGATTAACAAAATATATTGTGTTACTATGTTTCACTAAATTTTTGAAGGCTGTGGGACTTTTTGAATCATATGATCTCCTAAAAGCAGTTCACATTGTTCAGTTCATTTTTATATTAAAACTTGGGTGAGTGTCTGTGGTTCTTTTTTTCCTTAATGTTTTATTTATTTGAAACTCCTGTTTTAACTGATTATCTTTAGGAAATTTTAGGTAAAATATTTTGTGCTCTTTATTCCTCCTTACACATGTATGATAAATTTTCCAAAAAATAAAATACCTAAAGTTAAGGTACAAAGAGAATGACCTTTTTTTAAAAAGACTGTTATACTATAATAGCTTGCCAAAACTAAACTTGTACTATAGTTTGTGTTAAAGAGGTTTTTGCACATTTCTTTTAATGTTCAGCTTAATAGAGAATTGCTGAATTTTCATGTCTGTTTCAGCATCCAGTCTGCAGGATCTCATATCACTTAGCCACAGAAGACCAGCACTGTATGCCCCTGAGAGAATAAGAGTGAAAATGGCAGATAATCTCTTAGTATTTTCATAAAAATAGTTTTGTCCCCACAGTCTCCCTTAAAGAGTCTCCAGGCCCTAGGGATTCCCAGACCATACCACTGGTGTAGTTCAGCCTTCCAGCAGGCATAACCTGAGACTTGTTTTGGCACAGATGTTCCTTATTTTCTAAGTTAAACTGTGCTGGGCTTTGTTCACAATATGCTCCCTTCACAGTACAGGATCCTCATGTAAAATAAATTTTACATTATTCTGCACATAGTAAGAAATTCTCTCTGAATAAAGTTTCTTTAGACCTTGAGATTGATAGTGACCACTCTCTGTTAATAAAAATCTGTTAAGGCTCTGGGGAGTTAATTTTAGTGATTATGGAAAGTGATTCTTGACTAGAAAATTTTAAGTAAGCAGTTGTATACATTTTTATATAACCATTTTGGGAATGTGAAGGTAAGGACATTCTTCATTTCTGTTATTTCAAGATTTGTTATTAAGTTTTAGAGAAAATAGGATTATTTTATTTTTTGTATTTCAAAGGATGACAGAATATTGAGACTCCTTTCTTTTGTGGCTTGTGAACTGGTTCTGAAGGCAGTTACAAAATAAGAGTTCCCCAGATGTTGCAGTAGAAGCCTTAGTAGAATAAATACTGTTCTCCAGTATAATTTTTTTAGAGGGTAATGTACTTTTCAAGTTGTAGTATGTTTGTTTAAAGTGAGTATCTTTACTTAACATCACACTTTGTGTATAAGATAGATTAATATTAACGTATCAATGTTTCCTTATTCACAGGACTGCCTTTTTTATGGTTTTGTTTCAAAAGCCATTTTCTTCTGGGAAAAGTATTACCAAACACCAGGTGAGTTTTTTCCACAATCCTTTTTTCCTAGCAGCTTCCTAGTCATTAGGCCAGGAGACGTGCTCTTTCGTTGATCAGTTATTTAAAGAATTTAAGTACACAGCAGAACATTTCCAGAGTTAAGTCACTCTTGACTTGCCTTTCAGTATCAAGGCTTCAAGAGTAAACTGTAAAGTATTAAGATAACAGAATGTTTAAAAATGGAGAAGAGAGTAGAAAAATTTTAAGGTATACCGTAATTTTTTTTTAATGAAGGACTCTATTCTAAAAATTTCTAGATAAGACATGGAGACATGCCCAAAGCCTAGGACAAATGTCGTTAGGAGGCAGATAAAGCATAGAGGTTAAGAATGAGGCCTCTGGAGTCAGACAAATTCATATTCTGTTTGTTCTCCATACGAACTCTTACTTTGAGCAAGTTACTTAATTTTTCTCTATCTCAATTCTCTTACCTGTAAAATGGAGTTAATAATACCTTTGTAATGAGCTGTGAATAATGAATTAGTACATATAAAGTTCTTGAAATAATGCCTGGCATATAGTCAGCAAACAGTACATGTTGTTTACTGACATACATACGTACTCATCATCATCATCATTTTTTTTAGGCACCTGAGGTTCAGGATGCATACCAGAAATGTCCTGTGTTCTATAAGGTCACCTCACATTATTACCTCTTTGGACAGTAGTTAGAGTTTGCTTTGTGCACCAACTTAGAAACCTGTGCCATGACTTTTTATTAGAATGACAATTTATGTACTGCTGTTTTAGAGACCATGCATGTTTTAAAAATAGGATTATTTTAATCCCCTTCATAACTTTTTTTTTCTCTCTTTTCAAGTAATTGAAGGTCCATCTGGTGGAAAAGAATTTAAAGATTAAAACATTACGTGTTCTAGCAAATTACTGAGAAACTAATGAAAAAAACCATAAATATGTATTTTACAGAAAAAGATTTCAATATCTAACAGCAAACAAGAATATAGAAAATGGGGGCGCCTGGGTGGCACAGCGGTTAAGCATTTGCCTTCGGCTCAGGGCGTGATCCCGGCATTATGGGATCAAGCCCCACATCAGGCTTCTCCGCTATGAGCCTGCTTCTTCCTCTCCCACTCCCCCTGCTTGTGTTCCCTCTCTCGCTGGCTGTCTCTATCTCTGTCGAATAAATAATAAAAAATTAAAAAAAAAAAAAAAGAATATAGAAAATGGAAAACAGCATATTGTCTTACAAATCTAGATTTAGTCAAGGGATGTTAACATTTTCTATTTAAGTTCAAAATATGTGATTATTTTTAAAAATGTAACTATTTAGCCTTTAAAATATCTAAGCGCTACCATTATTTTCTTTCCCTATATATTTTTTTTAAGATTTCGAGATACTAGCAAAACATATATGACTAAAATTTTTAACTTTTTGTTTCCATTCATAGTGGATCAGAATATTTAAACATGCAGTTGCTGGGTGTATCATTTCACTCTTGTGGTTCTTTGGCCTCACTCTTTGTGGACCACTAAGGTAAATAAAAATGTATATTTTGAGTGTTTACTTATATTTTTTAATTTTGAATATTTTATTCCATTATATTTTATGTTAACTAGTTACGTTAAGTTATATATAAATGCTTCTCTCACTCCTATAGCACTGGGTACATCTAAGTATTTAAATGGGGGGGGCTGACAGAGTCTGTTTAATTTGTAGACTATCTTTTGGTGAACACTGTAAATGTATCTTTCATGATTTGTTGTGCTGCTTTACTAGTTGAGTCCAAACCGTTTATAATTTTTAGCATAGGTGGTTTTTTATCATCCATTGGTGATCCCTTTTAGCACCTGATTTTAGAAACTAAAAGGTCTGAAATGGTAAATAAAATGAGCCAGTAGGAAAGCAAAATCTTTGGGGCACCTGGGTGGTTCAGTCGGTTAAGCATCTACCTTCGGCTCAGATCATGATCCCAGGGTCCTTGGATCAAGCCCTGAGTCAGGCTCTCTGCTTACTGGGTAGCCTGCTTCTTCAGTTCCCTCTGCCTGCCACTCCGCCTGCTTGTGCTCACACTCTCTTTCTCTGTCTCTCAAATAAATAAATAAAATCTTAAAAAAAAGTCTTCGGACACCTTGGTGGCTCAGTTGGTTAAGCATCTGCCTTCAGCTCAGGTCATGATCTCAGGGTCCTGGGATCAAGTCCCACATCTGGCTCCTGGCTCAGCAGGAAGTCTGCTTCTCCTTCTACCCTTCCCCCCTGCTCGTGATCTCACTCTCTCTCTTTCTCTCTCTCTCTCACACTCAAAAAAATAAAATCTTTTTTAAAAAAATTTCTTTTCCATGAAATTGTATTTTGTTTTCTGTTATTAAATCACTGTCCCTGTGTGTTAGGCAAGAAAGGAAGAAAATCGTTAAATTCTTACTTGACTCCTTATTTAGTCTTATATTTCCTGTCTTACAACCCATCACTACCACCAGCTCCTCTGTCAACACTGCCCCTTCATTCTTTAATTAAAACCATCAGGGGCCTCTAGGTGGCTCTGTCGGTTAAACCTCCGACTCTTGATCTTGGCTCAGGCCATGATCTCAGGCTCCTGAGATCAAGCCCTGCATTGGGCTTCATGTTCAGCATGGAGTCTGCTTGTCCCTCTCCCACTGCTCCTTCCCCTGCTTCTGCACTCTTTCCCTCTCACATAAATTAATTAAATTTAACTTAAGAAACAAAAACAGCCGTCATGCAGGGGTGGCTCAGTCTGTTAAGTGTCCAACTCTTTATTTTGGCTCAGGTCACAATGTCAGGGTCATGAGATCGAGTCTCATCAGGCTCTCTGCTGGGTGTGGAGTCCGCTTGGGATTGTCTCTGTGTCCTTTTCCCTCTACCCCCCGATCCCCATTTGCACAAGTGTGCACACGCGCGCGCTCTCTCTCTCTCTCTAAAAAAAGAGAAAAGGAATTGCATGTTTTTTGTTCTTTGTTTTTAGGGAGGGAGAGGGAGGGGCAGAGGGAGAGACAGAATTTTAAGCAGGCTCCCCACCCAGTGTGGACCCCCATGCTGGGCTCCATCTGACAACCCAGGGACCAAGACCTGAGCCCAAATCAAGAGTCGGACACCTAACCAACTGAGCCACCCAGGCACCCAATGTAATTTCTTGATTAAAAAGACTCCTTCAGTAATGCTAAGTGAAATAAGTCAAGCAGAGAAAGACAATTACGATATGATTTCTCTCATCTATGGAACATAAGAACTAGGAAGATCAGTAGGGGAAGAAAGGGATAAAGAAAGGGGGGGTAATCAGAAGAGGGAATGAAACATGAGAGACTGTGGACTAATAGAAACAAACTGAGGGCCTCAGAGGGGAGGGGGGTGGGGGAATGGGATAGACCAGTGATGGGTAGTAAGGAGGGCACGTATTGCATGGTGCACTGGGTGTTATATGCAACTAATGAATCATCGAAGTTTACATCCGAAACCAGGGATGTACTGTATGGTGACTAACATGATATAATAAAAAAACATTAAAAAAAAAAAAAAAAGACTCCTTCAGTGTTCCATAGCCTGTCTTATTTTAGGTTGGTATTACTCTGCTGATATATTTATTTTCTTAAATTGTATCTTGCAATTATTAATAGAATTAAAGTTAGGACTGCTGTGTTCTGTGTTACAGATTTTTGAGTAAAGAGGAAAAATGAAAAATTTTTAAAAGAGCAGCTAAAAATCTTAATATTTAGATCCTATAAGCCCTGTTTTGGCTGGTAATAATGTTTTTCAGTTTTTTTGTGGGTTTTTTTTTTTTAGATTTTATTTATTTGTCACAGAGAGATACAGAGAGAAAGCACAAGCAGGAAAGGCAGCAGGCAGTGGGAGAAGGAGGCTTCCCACTGAGAAGGGAGCTGATGCAGGACTTGATCCAGGACCCTGGGATCATGACCCAAGCCAAAGGCAGACACTTAACCTACTGAGCCACCCAGGCGTCCCAGTTTATTATTATTATTATTATTATTATTATTATTATTATTATTATTATTATTATTATTTCATACATATAAAAGAGTAAATATGAATAAGAATGTTTAAATAATAATGGCCACAGTGTGGCCACCTGTATCCCCGTCTCCCCCTACCCTTGGGTGCAATCAGCATCTTAAGTTTTGTTTTTTATTTTCTTGGTTTTCTTTATAGTTTTTTCACATGTGTGTCTATGTCTTATTTTATGTTTAATTATTTTTTTAATGTTTAACTTTGCAAGTTTTTTACTTTGTATGAATAGAATTACATTGCATGCATATTCTATAGCTTCCTTTTACCATTTAATGTTACATTTGAGACTTGCCCTTATTGGTGCATATAATATATATATTGGTGCATATGATGTGTGTGTGTGTGTGTGTGTGTATATATATACACAGTTCATTCATTTTGATGGCAGTTTTTCAAAATACAATTCATAAAACGTTCATCCTTTTTTAGACCATTGGGGCTGCTGTAACAGAAATACTGTGTCTACTGGGTGGCGCTTTTTTCCTTCTTCTTTAAAAGATTTATTTATTTATTTTTAGAGCGTGCATGAGCTGGGGGAGGGACAGAAGGGGGGAGAGAGAAAGAGAGGCAGATTCCCCACTGAGTGTAGAACCCAACATGGGGCTCGATCCCATGACCCTGAGATCATGACCTGAGCCAAAATCAAGAGTTGGAAGTTTAACCAGCTGAGCCACCCAGGTGCCCCATAGACTGGGTGGCTTTTAAACAACACAAATTTACTTCTCAGTTCTGGAGACTGGGAAGTCTAATACCAGGGTGAGGCAGAGTGACTGTGTTTTGAGGTACTGCTTCCTGGTTCATAGCTATCTTTTCTCAATAACCTCACATGGCAGAATGGGCAAAGAGAATACTCTTGTGGTCTTTTTTATGAGAACTCTAATCTCATTCATGAGGGAGGGTTCCACCCTCATGACCTGTCCACTGCAAATGCCCCACTTCGAAGCGCCATCACACTAGGGATTGGGTTTAACATGTGAATTTAGGGGGGACTCAGACATGTGGTCTATACCACATTTAAAGTGTGCAGTTCAGGGGCGCCTGGGTGACTCAGTCAGTTAAGACTTTGCCTTCGGCTCAGGTCATATCCTGGTGTCTTGGGATCAAGCGCCACATAGGGCTCCTTGCTCAGTGGGAAGCCTGCTTCTCCCGCTCCCTCTGCCTGCTGCTCCTCCTGCTTGTGCTTTCTCTCTCTGCCAAATAAATAAATAAAATCTTTAAAATAAATAAATAAAGCCACTCTCTTAAAAAATAAAAAAAATAAAGTGTACAATTCAGCATTTCTTAATATATTCATAGCCTTTCATTCATTTTTATTGCTGTACAATAGTCTATTGAATGAGTGTGTTCTGTTTTATTTATTCTTTTACCAGTGACATTTAGGTTGGGGCTACTGCAAATAGAGCTGATAGGAGCAGCCTCTAAGTGTTTCCTGGTACACATACACAAGAAATTGATGTGATATAAGCCTACAAGTTTTACCATTTCAGCTTCTTTTTTTCCTCCTCTTTTTTTTTTTTTTTTTTTTTTTTTTTTTTTATTGAGTAGGCTCCACACCCAGCATGGGGCTTGAACTCACCACTGAGATCAGGAGTGGGGTGCTCTACTGACTGAGCCAGCCAGGTGCCCCTAGTTTCAGGCCTTCTGGGATAGATAAGACCAAAAGATAGATTATTCCGAAAGCAGTTGTCCCTATTTATTTTTCTCAGTGTTTTATGAAATCAAGGGGAAATATTTATTTTCTCTTACTGTAGTTGAACTCATGCTTCTTGGTGAAGATCAGATATATTTTATGAATGATAATGTTGTATTTTTATAGGACTTTGCTGCTATTTGAGCACAGTGATATTGTTGTCATCTCACTACTCAGTGTTTTGTTCACTAGTTCTGGAGGAGGACCAGCAAAGGTACAATTTTCTGTTATTAGTTCCTTGAAAATTGAAAGTTATACATGTAAAATATTATCTAAACCAATTAAATAAACTCCTTTACCATTTAAAAGAATGCAGGGGCTTTCTCTGCTAATTTTAACTTCTTCTTACAGACTTTTTTTTTTTTACTTTTTATTCTGAAATCATCATATATTCATAAGAGGATGCAAAAATAGCACCAAGAGTGCCCTTCACTCAATTTCAGTGGTAATTTCTTACCCAACTCAAGTACACTATCAAAACCAAGAAATTGACATTGGTATAATCCATAGACCGTATCAAGACACAGAACAGATTAATCACCACAAAGATCTCCATCATACTGTACCCAAGCCTCTTCCCCACCTCATTCTTTACCCTTATTCATCATTTTTGGAAAATACCTGAGAACTTGTTATAAAGTCTGTGAATATTTATCCAACATTTTGCCAACTAGGCCTTATTTATCTTAAGTAACTTAAGTATTATCCTTTTTTGGTAAATGAGTCAAGAATCTACAATTCCAAATTTTTATACCTACAGTATTTTTTACCAGATCGTTTGCTGCGCATGGTACATTGTCCCAGTTATAGGGGAAAGGAAAAATAAAAAGACAAATAAGATGTGGTAGTCCCTGTTCTAAAAGTTTTGCAGGCTAATGGAGGCAGATGAATAAAATTAAGTGAACAAAGTAACATGCCAGGTAGAGCAGAGAGACTACCCAACCCACAGATTTCAAACGTGATAATTAATATTAAAGCACATGCCACTGTTTCTTTCATCTCACTCATAGAGTACTCCAAAATAAATGTCAAGTAGATTAAAGCGTTTTGTGAATAAAAATTAATACATAATATAAAACAACCTTAATATAGTATAATGGTATGTAAAATATATGTAAATGTATGTGAATATGTAATGTGTAACAGAAAATACAAATATATGTATCAAGTAATATATATTATATACTGTAATATATAAAATAATACAAATAGCTATAAATGTAATATGTAAAATAATATAGAGCTATAAGATAATATAGAGATACAAATATATATAAAGTAATATATATGTATGATATACTGTAATATGTAAAATAATATAGAGCTATATAGAAAATATAAATATATATAAAGTAATATGTGATATACTGTAATATGTAAAATAATATAAATAGAGCTATAAAACATCAATATACATAATATAAAATATAGATGGATAATTAACTATAATATAGCAAAGAATTTTCTGAGCATAAAAGCAGTGGGAGAAAATCACAATGAGAAAACTCAGTACATTTTTTTTAAATTTTTTATTTTGTTAGTCACCCTACAGTACATCCTTAGTTTTTGATGTAGTGTTCCATGATTCATTGTTTGTGTATGACACCCAGTGCCCTGTGCAATATGTCCCTCCTTAATACCCATCACCATCCTATCCCAATCCCCCACCCCCATCCCCTCTGAAGCCCTCAGTTTGTTTCCCAGAGTCCATAGTCTCTCGTGGTTCATTCCCCCTTCTGTTTACCCCCCCTTCATTCTTCCCTTCCTTCTCCTACCGATCTCTCTGCTATTTATGTTCCATAAATGAGTGAAACCATATCATAATTGTCTTTCTCTGCTTGACTTATTTCAATTAGCATAATCTCCTCCAGTCCCATCCATGTTGCTGCAAATGTTGAGTAATAGTTCTTTCTGATGGCTCAGTAATATTCCATTGTATATATGGACCACGTCTTCTTTATCCATTCGTCTGTTGAAGGGCATCTAGGCTCCTTCCACGATTTAGCTGTTGTGGACAGTGCTGCTATAAACATTGGGGTGCATATGGCCCTTCTCTTCACTACATCCATATCTTTTTTTTTTTTTTTAAGATTTTATTTATTTGACAGAGTTAGAGACAGCCAGCGAGAGAGGGAACGCAAGCAGGGGGAGTGGGAGAGGAAGAAGCAGGCTCATAGCGGAGGAGCCTGATGTGGGGCTCGATCCCAAACCACCGGGATCACACCCTGAGCCAAAGACAGACGCTTAACCACTGTGCCACCCAGGCGCCCCATGCAGAAGCTTTTTATCTTGATGAAGTCCCACAAGTTCGTTTTTTCTTTTGTTTCTCTTGCCTAGAACTCAGTATGTTTGACCCCATAATGATTATAAGTTTCAGTGTAACAGAAATCATTGTGCAGACAACAAACGACAGCAGAAAATTACCACAAGTAAAAGGTTTACATTTCTTTCAAAATATAAATTAGTAAAATCAGTTAAGAAAAATGCGTAAGATTCTCAATAAAAAAGAGCAGGGAAAGACAACTCACAAAAGAAATACAAATGATTTTAAAACATTAAAAACAACAAGAAAAATTTGGGAGCCCCTGGGTGGTGGCACAGTTGTTTAAGTATCGAATCTTGGTTTCAGCTCAGGTCATGATCTCAGGGTTGTGAGATTGAGGCCCATGTCATCTCCTTGTTCAATGTGGAGTCTGCTTGAGCCTCTTTCCCTCTCCCTCTGCCCCTCCCACCCTTTCTCTTGAATAAATGAATCTTTTAAAAATATAATAAAAAATAAAAATTTTGCCGCACTAATGCTCAGAAATTAGAATATAAGTCGTACATATCGTATTATTAGTGTCTGTAATGAATCTGGGCATCTGTCTAGGACACAGCATGGTTTTTTTCCTTTTTTTTTTTTTTTAAGATTTTATTTGTTTATTTGACAGAGATAGAGACAGCCAGCGAGAGAGGGAACACAACCAGGGGGAGTGGGAGAGGAAGAAGCAGGCTCATAGCGGAGGAGCCTGATGTGGGGGCTCGATCCCACAACGCCGGGATCACGCCCTGAGCCAAAGGCAGACGCTTAACCGCTGTGCCACCCAGGCGCCCCCTCAGCATGGTTTTTTTCCTTAGTTATGACTGAGGCACTACAAAATTCTCAGTTGCCCTCTTTAACAAAAGATTAAATTATATTCTCCATATCTGGGTATTGTTGATACTGTCATATTCTAATTTAATTAAATTTAAAATTGTGTGGCTGACTTTTGTCAAGATATCCATCTACCACACTAATAGAGAATTTATCATGTGTAGTGGTAATCACATTAATGAATAGAATAGGATTCTCACTTTAATTTTAACTTTTATTTAATGAGAGTATGTGGCAGTATACCTGTAAATTTATAAATACAGAATGTATAATAATGCTATTTAAATGGCTTTTACACCCAAAATTCTGAAATATTTGCGTAAACTAGGCAGTACGTTCTTCCTGGTTTTTCTTTTGTCAAAATCCTTTCCTGGGATGAAAACATAAACTTATAAAAAATTTATCAGCTTTTAAATGTGCTGCATTTTTACTGGATATGAGAAATGACTTTGCTAATTTTCCTAATGTGCCCTCTTACTCTTTTTCCCTAGAGTGGTAACTAGAATATTGATAATATTGTAAATTAACTGTCTTCTCTATCACTTACATGTTGTAGAATAAAATAAGTTCCTACTAATTATTCTGTAGTTGCTTGGGTTTTTCAACCAGAAGCAAAGTAACATTTAGGAAAATTAATTCTGCAAGCACTAACAGTTAGTGCATAGTAACATGCCTAGCCCTATTAGCAAGGAGACAGTTCAAGTTGTCATTACTGTGTGCCTCAAATGCTTTCAAAATATCCTGCAGAATTTGTTGGAGCTCTTTTTTATGTTACTGTTAATACTGCAAATTTAGGGGTGCCTGGGTGGCTCAGTCGGTTAAGCATCTGCCTTCAGCTCAGGTCATGATCCCCTCGGGGTCCTGGGATCAAGCCCCACATCGGGCCCCCTGCTCAGTGGAGAACCTGCCTCTCTCTCTCTTCCTCTGCCGCTCCCCCCGCTTGTGTGCTCACTCTCTCTCTCTTTCTCTCTGTGAAATAGATAAATAAAATCTTTTTTAAAAAATACTGCATATTTATATTTTATAGTAGAAAGACTTTAATGTAAGGTATTATTTTTTTCTGTAAATATTTATTTGAAAAAAATTCTTCTTTAGCATTTGTATAGTCATGGTCTTAAAAATCAGCTCTTAAAACAGCCATTCTTGGTAATATTTTCTTCATTTTCAGACAAGAGGGGCTGCTTTTTTCATTATTGCTGTGATCTGCCTATTGCTTTTCGACAATGATGATCTCATGGCTAAAATGGCTGAACACCGTATCCTTTTGCAGTAGATTGGAGTGATTTAGTCTTGGAGAACAATAGAAGACTGGCAGAATGAGTAAAGAAGGAGGATTGAATTAAACTGATCAGTCATGAATGAAACTTCCATGAATTAATGTAGGTATTCAAATAATGAGTAAATTTATTCTAAAGTAAGTATTTTATAGCATCTCCATCAATATCTTCTACAGGGACAGTGAAAGAATATTTTAGAATGTCCTGGTGCTTAAAAAAAAAAAAAAGAAAAATTTAATTTGCCAGTCAACAAAATCACTCTGTTGGCTCCCTTGTAACAAATTTAATGATTTAAATGCTCGATTTAGAGGTCAGTTGCAATTATTAAATATAAACTTCTTGAATTTAATGAAAAATCTTTAGCATCTTCTTGCCTGAAAGAAAAAGCTAAAGTTCCTTCACCTGATAATCACTCTCTTGCTCGAAACTGTTATTTCTTTTCCTTTTAATGAATTTTTATTATATTGAGCTTCCACTATTCTATAACCCCAGCTTTCCAGTCAAATATGTATACTCATTTTCCTCTGCAGACAGACATGCCTTGTTCTTTCCTGTCCATACACCTTTGCCCACTACATTTAGCTGACCTTAGAACATTAGTTTTGATTCTTCTGGTTACAGATACTGTCCTAAAGCCTGTCAATTAACTAATAACAGTTTACTTTGTTGCAGTGAAAGAGAGTAGTGTGACTTTGCAGAACTCCAGGTTGCTTGTGATAGGCCACCTCTGCCCCTTTCTGCTCGCTGCTTGCTTTACTGAGGCTTATGTGGTTAGTGATTTAGAAAGAGATTTAGGACTAATTTGACGTGTTCTGAAAGAACAACCTTAGTTCCATGACAGTAGTGGTCCAAGAAGATCCTTGCTCTTATCCCTTTGTCCTACTTAACAGTATGCATGCGTATACTTTTGGAGGTTGACTACTAAAATTTAACAACTATATCTCAAGCACTATTGTAATTGTTTGGAGACAACAAAAGAAATACAGGCCATTCCAGTTTGTAAATTATGTCCCAAAATTAGATTTTTAATTGTTTTGTTTTTAAGGGCAATAAACTGTTGCAAGTAGTCCGGTTTGGGGCCCCCAAACTAGTCTATAGTCAGCCTCAAATAATGTAGTTAAAATTTTAGGACTTCAGGATTCAGAGTTAATATTTGGGATTTTTTTGTTTTCCTTTACTGCAATTCACTTAGCTGAAGGACATCATGACAGTGCTCTAACTCACATGCTTTACACAGCCATTGCCTTCTTAGGTGTGGCAGATCACAAGGTATGTTCTTTTCTTTGTTCCTAACATGATCCAGAGATTGTGAAAAGTTATAGCAACTATAACTTTAAAAGTACACTTAAAATAAGTTACCAGTAATTTACAGTACTGCCTGACATTTATGCAGTTCAGTAATTTGGGATGTGGAAGAAACATAATAGCTCCATTTCTTCGAATATTATGTATTTAAGGATTGGATATTGGACTGTATGTTTCTAATGAAACTTATCTAATTTTACTCATAGGGTGGAGTATTGTTGCTAGTACTGGCTCTGTGTTGTAAAGTTGGTTTTCATACAGCTTCCAGAAAACTCTCTATAGATGTTGGTGGAGCCAAACGTCTTCAAGCTTTATCCCATCTTGTTTCTGTGCTTCTCTTGTGCCCATGGGTCATTGTTCTTTCTGTGACAACTGAGGTAAGAGTAGGAATTTATTGGTAATAAGTAAAATGAATTGCTCTTACTTAAAAATTTTAGTTCAGTACATTGTATTTTATTTCACTTTGAGCTTGCAAGTATCTTAAATTACCATTGCTTTTTTTATAATTTTTGAAAAATTTTTGGAGTAAATTTTGTTCATAGAAAATACAAATCAGGGGTGCCTGGGTGGTGCAGTCGTTAAGCATCTGCCTTCGGCTCAGGGCGTGATCCCAGTGTTCTCAGATCAAGCCCCGCATCAGGCTTCTCTGCTGGAAGCCTGCATCTTCCTCTCCCACTCCCCCTGCTTGTGTTCCCTCTCTCGCTGGCTTTCTCTCTGTGTCAAATAAATAAATAAAATCTTTAAAAAAAAAAAAAAAGAAAAAATACAAATCATGTACTATTACATTTGTATATTCATCCCATTCCTGTGGCCCAAAGGAATCAATTAAAGAATATTTGCTTATTTTAGAGCGAGAGAATGAGCAAGTTTGGGGAAGAACAGAGGGAAAGGGACAAGCAGACTCTGCACTGAGCCTTTGCAGGGCTTGATACCACAACCCTGAGATCATGACCTGGGTGGAAATCGCGAGTTGGACGCCTAACCAACTGAGCTACCCAGACCCTCCTAAAGAACCCATTTAATAGTTACTGTGTGTTACAGACAAGGATTGTGGGTCACCTAGTATTTATATAATTATTAAACCATAGTGTTCTTGTTTTTAATACTTTGAGGATTACTGAGAAATGTACTAATATTTTACAGGTCTTATATCTTGGCATTTTATGAATCGTATTGAGTTAAAATATTTGTTTAAATATGAAGGGATTAACTAAAACATAAGATGTGAACTTTATTCCAGTGCAGTGCTAACAATTTCTTTTTTTTCTTCTTTTTTTTTTAATTTCTAGAGTAAAGTCGAGTCTTGGTTTTCTCTCATAATGCCTTTCACAACAGTTATCTTTTTTGTCATGATCCTGGATTTTTATGTCGATTCTGTTTGTTCAGTCAAAATGGAAGTTTCCAAATGTGCCCGCTATGGATCCTTTCCCATTTTTATGAGTGCTCTACTTTTTGGAAATTTTTGGACACATCCAATAACAGACCAGCTTCGAGCTATGAACAAAGCAGCACACCAGGAAAGCACTGAACATGTCCTGTCTGGAGGAGTGGTAGTGAGCGCTATATTCTTCATTTTGTGTGAGCATTTTTCCCCTTAGGAAATTTTCTCTCATGGATTCTGATGTTGAAATCATTTACTTAATTTGGGAATTTGTTCAGTGCTTGCATTTCGTGCTGACAGATACTGTGTTGGTTTTGGTAGCTTAATATTTTAAAACTTTTGTCATGTTGTTGTTTTCTCTTTTTTTTTTTTTTAAAGCTGCCAACATCTTATCATCTCCTTCCAAGAGAGGACAGAAAGGCACCCTAATTGGATATTCTCCTGAAGGAACACCTCTTTATAACTTCATGGGTGATGCTTTCCAACATAGTTCCCAATCGATCCCCAGGTTTATTAAGGAATCACTAAAACAAATTCTTGAGGAGAATGACTCTAGGCAGATCTTTTACTTCTTGTGCTTGAATCTGGTAAGATTTTTATATATTTGTGACATATCTTAAAAACTTAATCTTTTAATTTTGACAGTTCTGGTATAATTTTAGTAATTCCCAGATTTCTGATAGTTAGAGAAGGGCTAAAATTATATTTTCTCTCAGTGATAGGAAGATTACAGGATCATATTCAGACTTAAGCAGACAATTTTTTTTTAAGATTATTTATTTATTTATTTGACAGAGAGGCAGCGAGAGAGGGAACACAAGCAGGGGGAGTGTGAGAGGGAGAAGCAGGCTTCCCGCTGAGCAGGGAGCCCAATGTGGGGCTCAATCCCAGAATGCTGGGATCACGACCAGAGCTGGAGGCAGAGGCTTAACAACTGAGCTACCCAGGCACCCCATTAAGCAAACAATTTTTGAGGCATTTTAGATGCATTAGTTTAGTGTGCTATTTTATTTTATTTTATTTTTTTTTTTTAAAGATTTTATTCATTTATTCGACAGAGATAGAGACAACCAGCGAGAGAGGGAACACAAGCAGGGGGAGTGGGAGAGGAAGAAGCAGGCTTATAGCGGAAGAGCCTGATGTGGGGCTCGATCCCATAACGCCGGGATCACACCCTGAGCCGAAGGCAGACGCTTAACCACTGTGCCACCCAGGCGCCCCTAGTGTGCTATTTTAAATCAGGAAACACAGTAGCCTGAAAGGTTTTTATCTACTTCTTTTAGGATCTCACCATACCAGATTGCTAACATTTTATACCCTAGTTTACTGAGTTCTACAGACATAAATGAATCTTTTTTTTTTTTTAAGATTTTATTTATTTATTTATTTATTTATTTATTTGACAGAGAGAGAGACAGCCAGAGAGAGAGGGAACACAAGCAGGGGGAGTGGGAGAGGAAGAAGCAGGCTCCCAGCGGAGGAGCCTGTTGTGCCCGGCCCGATCCCATAACGCCAGGATCACGCCCTGAGCCGAAGGCAGACACTTAACGACTGAGCCACCCAGGCGCCCCAGATGAATCTCCTTTTAAATAATTTATAAGATGAGCATATCTGATTTAATGTAGTATCTTACAGGTTTGGTTTTTTTTTTTAAGATTTATTCATTTGTCAGAGAGCACAAGCTGGGGGAGTAGCAGGCAGGGAAGAAGCAGGCTCCCGGCTGAGCAAGGAGCCCAATGTGGAACTTGATCCCAGGACTCTGGGATCATGACCTGAGCCAAAGGCAGATGCTTAACCCAACTGAGCCACCCAGGTGTCCCTATCTTACAGTTTATATGAAATGAAATAAAGTGGCAGTTATATCAAGTAAAGTTTGCATAATAAAAGGTTAAGGGGGCACCTGCTGGCTCCATGGGTTAAGTGCCTGCCTTCGGCTCAGGTCATGATCTCAGGGTGCTGGTATCGAAGCCCTGCTTCGGGCTCCCTGCTTGGTGGGGAGCTTGCTTCTCCCTCTCCCTCTGCCTGTCACTACCCTCCTCGTATTCACTTGCTCCCTCTCTCTCTCTGTCAAATAAATAAAAAATCTTTTTTAAAAAAAAGGTTTTTTTTAACTTAAAGGTTTAAATTCTCATGATTAAGTTCTGATAAATCTCTTGAAATGGTATTTCCTAACATATCTCTCCCCTATTTTTCTTTAAATTCATTGTAGCTTTTTACCTTTGTGGAATTATTCTATGGTGTGTTGACCAATAGTCTGGGTCTGATCTCAGATGGATTTCACATGCTCTTTGACTGCTCTGCTTTGGTCATGGGGCTTTTTGCAGCCCTGATGAGTAGATGGAAAGCAACTCGCATTTTCTCTTATGGGTAGGTACACTGACCATCAGGGTGATATAACACAACGAAAAAATCCTAAGGGCAAATTCCATCTTAGGGAATAAAATTTTATTACTTTTTTTTTTTTTAAGATTTTATTTATTTATTTAACAGAGAGAGAGACAGCCAGCAAGAGAGAAACGGGGGAGTGGGAGATGAAGAAGCAGGCAACCAGTGGAGCAGGGAGCCTGATGCTGGGCTCAATCCCAGGATGCTGGGATCATGACCTGAGCCGAAGGCAGACGCTTAATGACTGAGCCACCAGGCGCCCCAAAATTTTGTTACTTTTAATACGAATAATTTTTCAGAGCTTTAGTTTTCTTTAATTTGAAGTAGATACGAGGAAATGAATCAAGCATATGGTAAAGCTCAAGATTATATTCCCTGGCTAATTCCTCTTGTATGGAGAGAGCAAAAATCAGATTTTGGGGGGTGCCTGGGTGGCTCAGTCGTTAAGTGTCTGCCTTCGGCCCAGGGCGTGATCCCAGCATTCTGGGAGCCCCCCATCAGGCTCCTCTGCTGGGAGCCTGCTTCTTCCTCTCCCACTCCCCCTGCTTGTGTTCCCTCTCTCGCTGGCTGTGTCTCTCTCTCTCTGTCAAATAAAATCTTTAAAAAAAAAAAAATCAGATTTTGAGCTCTTTGCCTAACAGTTTTTTGGGGACAATGGAATGTGCATGGCCATTTGCATCTTTGCTGTTAGAAATAGTATTCAAAATTTGAAGAGGCTATGCATGAAATATCCTTTCATCAACTGAATAATTCAGTTCAACAAATATTAGAATCCTTTATTTGTACAAAGAATTGTGATAAGACCTACCTTGAACAGATTGATAAATTCAGCTCTTTTCAACTGTTAATATTTTGAAAGATAGGTGAGCCAAAAGTACAAATAATTTTGGTACAAAGCAGAATCTGTGTGCTGTGACAGAGGTACAGAGCCCATCGAGAGAGACCATTAAAGGGAGAGAAGGATCTTCTTGTTAAGAAAGTCTTTGTGTAAGAGGAAACACTGAAGAAGGACTTTGATAAACATTTATAATTACAACAAACTTAAGTGCAGAAAGACTCTTCCAGCATTAGTCTGGTGTTTAAAATCTTGGTAATTTTCTGATTGTATTATTTATGTACATAGGAAAATCTGAACTTATATCCTCTTTTGTAATGTAACGTTTATACTTTGAAAATATTTGTCATTTTCCTTTTTTAAAAATATATTCTACACTTTTAGGTATGGCCGAATAGAAATTCTCTCTGGATTTATTAATGGACTTTTTCTAATGGTAATAGCTTTTTTTGTGTTTATGGAGTCAGTGGCTAGATTAATTGATCCTCCGGAATTAGACACACACATGTTAACAGTAAGTTTTTATTTTCCTGTTTGAATTTCTATTCATACCCCCTACAGCCTTTTCCATGCTAAAGTTTAACTATTGTAGTTATTGATCTAGGAAGGTTCTATTTTATTTTTTAATTTAAATTAACATAATTTCTTATCTTGTGTTTATATTTACACTGCTGACTCTTAGAAATTAATCCTTTTCTCTAATATTTTAGTCAGAATATTAGATGACAGTCTAAAACATACAATTTCTTTCTGATTCATTAAATGTTTTTGTGTGAAGATCTGGTTTTTAAATACCTGAGGAAATTTGCAAAATGTTAGAGATAGACTCAGAAAAATACTATCATTTTAAAGGCTTTACTTTGTTGATTGTACTACTGCTGTAGTAGTTTATAATGTTCTCTCTGTACCTCCAGACCTTTGCATGTGCTGTTGCTTGTAGTTGGCATGTCCTTTCCTCACATCTGCTTTTCAGCCTTTGTCAGGACTTTGCTTATATGTCTCTTCCAGTGAGATACTTTCCCTTAATCTCCCTCTCTTCCCTCCTTGAAGTTGGGTAACTTTCCCTTTCTCAGTATTCCTGTTATATCTTGCTTTTTTTTTTTTTTTTTTTTTGAGCAACATTGAGTTGTAACTCCTTTGTCTTTCTTCCACAATTAAAGATGTAAGTGAAGTATCTTCAGGACCTGAATTGTCAGTCATTAACTCTCAAACTCTAGCACCTGGCTTGTAGTAGGAAATCAGCAATTGTTGAATGACTGTAAGCAGTTATGAATCTGGTTGCTGGAAGCATATATTAGTAAAATGCTTTGGATTACAGTTTAGAAATAAATTTTGAACTTTAAATACTTAATATCTTTTGACCTTTAATATTTATTACAGAAATAATTGCAAAAAATATTTGCACAGATGTGTAAAGATGCATGATTCCTTGTGCCATTGCTCATAATGGTAAAAAAAAAAAAAAAAAATGTCCACCAAGGAAAAGACTAGTTAAATAAAGAAAGAAAGCTGTCATTCTTAGGATACTATACAGCCAATAAAAAGAATGAGGCATATCTATATACACTGGCATGAACAATACTTATAAACTGTACTAAGTTAAAAAAAATTCCAAAGCAGCATTATAATATGCTATTATTGGTTGAAAAAGGTGTATATGTATGTGTTTTAGTATGTGCGTAGAAAGTACACCATTCTCTTAGTGACTAATTTTTGGGAGTTAGATTACAGGGGGCTTGCACTTTCTACATTATTTTTCCTGATGAAGTCTATAGAAATAAAGTATCATTAGAGGAGAACTATTTGAGATAATGGGGTCTCTGTATGCAGTATTTGATTTAATTCAAAATTCAGTAACCATTTTCAAGTTCATAAAGTTAACTAAAATTTTAAAATCTGACAGATAAATGGTCTGAGCCTCAGTAAGAAGTGTATAATTTCCATACATGTTTACTAAAGTAAATCTCTCGTCTTACAATCTTTGGAAATTAATTAGAATTATCTGTCCCCATTATTGTTATATATTCTTTTTATAAATCAAGTGGATTTCTCTAAAGGAGAAATTGTAATGAATGTAAATTAAATAACACCCTGAACTACCCAAAATCATTTTATAAGAGAGGATAATCAAGGGTAAGTAACTTTGTTTATCCTTCGGGCTGTTATATGGCATTATTAAATCAAGATAATTCCATTCAGTTTGTTTTTTTAAAAAAAGGTGAAAGATTACTATTACATGTCTGTTTTTCCATTATACTTTTTGTTACTTTGGGAAATTTTACTGTATTTTAAGAAACACAATAAGATTGTATGTATTTGGAATCCACTAGTTATAAATTATAATCATTGCCTTACGAAATGAAATTTATCTGGTAATATAAACGAGATTTCGGCTACAGTGCCTACTTGCTCTAGTAAGCAGTACTTTCAAGCTCTATTCAAATAAAACAAAATTCTAGAATAACTTATTCATAAACCATGAACCAAATACATGTTCTTCACTTGATTAAAGCAAGTCCGAATTCCTCTGCTTGTCAAAACTTTGCTGTTTGAAAGTTGAAATGTTTCTTCTAAAATATTCTAAAGTCTGCTTTTTAAAAATTTTGGATTTCCTTATTGAACTTAGGTTTTACCAAAAATACTTTGAAAACTATAAACAAAAACATATTTAGATATATAGTAACTTTAAATAACAAATATATTTTTTAAATTACAAATTTAAAGGTTTTCTTTTCTCCTTTACTAGCCAGTCTCAGTTGGAGGGCTGATAGTAAACCTTATTGGTATCTGTGCCTTTAGCCATGCCCATAACCATAACCATGGAGCTTCTCAGGGAAGCTGTCATTCATCTGATCACAGTCATTCCCACCATATGCACGGACACAGTGACCATGGGCATGGTCACAGCCACGGATCTGCAGGCAGAGGCATGAATGCTAACATGAGGGGTGAGTCCTTGACAAATACTATTCTACTTTCCAACTGTTATCAATTGACATTGACACTGTCGTATTAAATGTTAGGCTTCTGGTACAGTTTTATTTTTGAAAAACAGTCTGTGGCTAAAAAAATGAAGTCATCTGCTGTAGAAAATGCTTACATTCGTTCGTAAATGTCAGTTTTTAAACAGATTATTATAGAGTCCTTTTCATAGTGACATTTACATAAATATTATTTGGAAGGGAAATACTGTGTCATTATGAACTTTTACTACAAAAGAACCAGGAAATTTTTTATTGTACTGTAAAATATATAGGGGAAGTATTTATCACTTACTGTGTTGAATTATTTATTGTGATTGTTTAATTTGGGTAATGTCAAAACATGGCTCCTGTGCAATTTCTAGGAAAACCACACCATCATAAAACTCACCACTCTGTGCTGTAGTTGCCTGTATCTTTCCCTTTTGACCGCTGTGCCATGAGTTCTTTGAGAGCAGTGACCATGTTTGTTTTGTTTTGTTTTTTTAAGTACTATCCCCTAGCAGAATCAGGAGCATAGTAGGTGCCCAGTAATACTTATGAAATGGATAAAGGAACTAAATTAGATGTGCTTTAATTTTTAATGTTTTCATATTTTACTTCTAGGTGTATTTCTACATGTTTTGGCAGATACACTTGGCAGTATTGGTGTGATCGTATCCACAGTTCTTATAGAGCAGTTTGGATGGTTCATTGCTGATCCCCTCTGTTCTCTCTTTATTGCTATATTAATATTTCTCAGTGTTGTTCCACTGATTAAAGATGCCTGTCAAGTTCTACTTTTGAGACTGCCACCGGAATATGAAAAAGAACTACATGTTGCTTTAGAAAAGGTACTGTGTGTAATTTCTTCACTATATTTTTTCCTTTTAAAATAGCATTTAAAAATGATTAATTAATTAATTAAACAGCATTTGAAATTGAATAAGTTGACCCGACTACAAATGTGCAAAATATGAATTAAAAAATACGGTTTCATTTAAAGGACATAAAAAGGGGCACCTAGGTGGCTCAGTTGGTTAAGCAACTGACTTTTGATTTCAGCTCAAGTCATGGTCTTAGGGTCATGAGATAGAGCCTGGTGTCAGGCTCCGCATGGAGCCTGCTTCAGTCCTTCTCCCTCTGCGCCCCCCCCCAACTTGTTTGTGCACACACACTCTCACTCTCTCTTTCAAAAATAAATAAATAAATAACATATAAAAGAGGGAGTAAATAAATGGAGAAATTTTTCATGGATGGGAAACTGTATTGTGAAGTTGTTGTATTTCTTTCATTTAAATCTCAGTACAGTTGCCTCTCCTGGGCAGTACACGATAAAACTCTTGTAGTAGCTTTTGAACATAAATGGGCGAAAAATTTTGAATACAAGAATAGAAATAGAACTCAACGGAAAAAGAAAAAGGCAGACAAGGGGAAAATATTTGCAGCACGTATAAACAGGCAGAGACTTACTATCCATAATTTTTTAAATCAAGAAAAAGTCTTGTAGGGGCGCCTGGGTGGCACAGCGGTTAAGCATCTGCCTTCAGCTCAGGGCGTGATCCCGGCGTTGTGGGATCGAGCCCCACATCAGGCTCCTCCGCTATGAGCCTGCTTCTTCCTCTCCCACTCCCCCTGCTTGTGTTCCCT
Source organism: Ailuropoda melanoleuca (assembly GCF_002007445.2). Taxonomy (NCBI): domain Eukaryota; kingdom Metazoa; phylum Chordata; class Mammalia; order Carnivora; family Ursidae; genus Ailuropoda; species Ailuropoda melanoleuca. The sequence continues at coordinate 47,191,895 of NC_048220.1, forward strand.
CTCTCACTGGCTGTCTCTATCTCTGTCGAATAAATAAATAAAATCTTTAAAAAAAAAAAAAAAGTAGTCTGTACACGTAGCGTGGGGCTCAAACCCACAACTCTGAGATCAAGAGTCACAGGTTCTACTGACTGAGCCAGGCAGGCACCCCTCATTTTTTTTTTAAGTAATCTCTACACTCAACATGGGCCTCAAACTCACAACCCCAAGATCAAGAGTCACGTGGGTTTTGTTTTGGTTTTGGTTTTTTTTTTAAGATCTTTTTTTAATTTATTTGAAGAGAGTACAAGCAGGGGGAGCAGCAGGCAGAGGGAGAAGCAGGCTCCCACTGAGCAAGGAGCCCCACACGGGTCTCAATCCCAGGACCCCGGGATCATGACCTGAGCCAAAGGCAGATGCTACCGACTGAGTCACACAGGTGCCCCAGGAGTCACATGTTCAGGTGCCCTTGCCATATCGTATTAAATTAGGATCTACTGATGAAAAGTTGTTATCTTGAATATTTAAAGAATAATATCTTGGGGCGCCTGGGTGGCACAGCGGTTAAGCGCCTGCCTTTGGCTCAGGGCGTGATCCCGGCGTTATGGGATCGAGCCACATCAGGCTCCTCCGCTATGAGCCTGCTTCTTCCTCTCCCACTCCCCCTGCTTGTGTTCCCTCTCTCACTGGCTGTCTCTATCTCTGTCGAANCGAATAAATAAATAAAATCTTTAAAAAAAAAAAAAAAAAAAAATAAAGAATAATATCTTAACTCACTGTTTTCATAAATAAAATTAGTAAAGTTTTCTCACCTTCTTGTTAGTGAATACTACATCCAACTAAAAGGAAAAAAGTTTTATTTAAAAAATAATTTATGCCCATTATGGAAAACTTCAAAATATATATATTTTTTTATTTAAGTAATCTCTGCCACTAGTGTGGAGCTTGAACTCACATGTTCTATCAGCTGAGCCAACCAGGCGCCCCTGGAAAGAAACACTTTTAAAACGTGCTTTTCTATATTAAGATATTTTGAAAATATGGATACCTGAGTGGCTCAGTTAGTTAAGCGTCTGCCTTCTGCTCAGGTCGTGATCCCAGGGCCCTGGGATCCAGCCCTGTCTCGGGGCTGCTCAGAGGAGAGTCTGCTTCTGTCTCTCAAATAAATAATAAATAAAATCTTTTTAAAAATTTTTTAAAGATAGTTGGAAAATAAAAATGATGAAAACTGTATTGTACTACTTTGTAAATTTTCCCCATTTAGTTATGTCATATTGATAGATACTCCCATACTGATTGTAGTGTTACGTTGTATGCGATGTCTGTTACTTATTTAATCAGTTCATTGTTAAACATAGAAGATATCTTTTGAATGTGTTTATATAACCATTAAATATGTGAATGTGTAAGGAAACCAAGTAGTCCATTGAAAGTATCTAATGTTTAGAAAAGGCAAAGTACCTTTTAAAGAGGTGAAAATGGGTATGAAGCTATTGAGTGTGAAGACATCTGTAACCCCTATTCATTTCCTATTCAAAGCTGTCTTCCCTGGGGCGCCTGAGTGGCTTAGTCGTTAAGCCTCTGCCTTTGGCTCAGGGCGTGATCCCGGAGTTCTGCCATCGAGCCCCACATCGGCCTCTTCCCCTGGGAGCCTGCTTCTTTCTTTCCCACTCCCCCGTTGTGCTCCCTCTTTCGCTGGCTGTCTCCCTCTGTTAAATAAATAAAAAAATCTTTAAAAAAAAAAAAAAAAGCTGTCTTCCCTGACATCACTCCCAGTTCAAAATATTTTAGGCACCTTTACTTCAAACAAGTCCCTTTCTTTTCTCACTTCTTTTCCTTCTGTATTATCTTTTTTAAAATCAGCTTAATAATGGTTTCTGGACCAAAAAGATTGCTTTGTGTTAAGTGAATTAGCCTTTTAAGTCCATTTATATCACCTCTCCGTTTATTTGACAGATACAGAAAATTGAAGGATTAATATCATACCGAGACCCTCATTTTTGGCGTCATTCAGCTAGTGTTGTGGCAGGAACGATTCATATACAGGTGACATCCGATGTGCTGGAACAAAGAATAGTACAGCAGGTGATAATCTTTTGTTTTTAAAGTAATTTCATTTGAGTTAATTCATGCATAAACTGGGACGCATTATAAGTTGAGTAATCCTGTAACTGTTCAAAAACATCAATCTTTTAGCTGTCCAAGGATAATATAACTTATTTTTTATATCTAGATTTGTTTTCTACCCCAAAATGGTTAAAATAAAATTAAGTTTTAGTATTTAGATGACAAGCTTAAGTGAATGTAAAAAAATTTACTTATGATCCACCTTGGCTCCCCATCGATTGTCCAGAAATAAATTATTATAAATACAGATCTAGATTAATAATAATCACAGTCAAGTTGGCAGCATATAATGCTGTGATTGGAGGTTAGGATCAAAGCAGTTCCTATATTCCTATTCTAAACCTACCATGTTGGAAACAAAAGCTGTTTCTCTTTTCGACTTTGAATGTCAGGTCAGTAGTTTACTGGCCATCTAAAGGATTATAGCTAACATTTGACCAAGTGAATAATAAACATTACTTTGAGGATTATCTTTGGCTATCTGTGGCTGTGAAAAAAAATGTAATATCAGTTATTTAAGATATGCATTATATTAATATAAATGCTTTAAAATGTATGGGTTTTGATAACAGGTTACAGGAATACTTAAAGATGCTGGAGTAAACAATTTGACAATTCAAGTGGAAAAAGAGGCATACTTTCAACATATGTCCGGCCTAAGTACTGGATTTCATGATGTTCTAGCTCTGACAAAACAAATGGAGTCCATGAAATACTACAAAGATGGTACTTACATCATGTGAGATAACTCGAGAAATACCTCTGGGGTATGAACAATGAAGATTAAATTACTCGGTATTTATAATATTGCCAGAAGGAAGAAAAGTGCACATAATTGTACAGAAGCATATTGCTGTATTTGAAAAAAATTCTGGAGTTCCCTACTATTGGATCAAGGAATCTTTCTTAAAGGAAATTTAAATACAGAATGAAGCATTAATTGTACAAGTAAAATAGTTACTTGAATTATGTGTATAACAGGAATCTTAAAATTTGAGTGAACATGATGTATCACATTATCTTCAAAAATGAACATATAATGATGGATTCTAGTGAAGACCAAAATTACTTCTGTATGTTTACTTTCTGTCAGAAAGCATCTCCATTGTAAATAATGTATTTACATGTTTATTACAAAGACCCAAATGAAAAATTTTTAGTCAATTTTTTGCATAGCCCTAGGATAAAATAGGAATAAAAGTTCTATATTTATGGATTTTCTGTATATAAAACTGGTTTCTAATTATAACTTAAATCCAGTAAGTAAAAGCTGTATTGCCACTTTAAATGTAAACTAAATTATTTGGGAGAAACCAACCACTGAAATGAGACAAGCAGTGAGAATAGGGAAGTATAACATTATTGATGTATTACAAAAACCAACCACTCTGTAAAATAAATTTTTTTACTTTTGGTAATATTTGCAAATGAATAATTACTTTATTAGGGTAAAGAACTTATACTAAGTTGTGTGCATTACTCGATCACTTGTCTTCTTCCTCTGAAGTAGAATATTCCATTTCTTGTTATGCATCTGCCATTCCAAGTTGCTTGTCAAGCTGGTATCCAAGCAATGAAAGGGTTCTCATCTTTTCGTTTAGCTCCATATTTTGTGGAACCAGTTGAGAGAATCATAAATAATGTCAATTCACATTTGAATTTTCTGCCTTTTTATACATAGTTTTTTTTTTAATTTCTGGAACATGTAGATCTATAAGAAGTATCAAAGAATAGGTAGTTATTTTAAAGTTTAGTAAGTAAATCTTGTCCGTAAGTACTTAGACACCATGAAATCAAAATACCTACCCTGTAACTATTTTCTATAGCAATATCAAATTTATATTTTTTCATTTCCAATTTAAACTGAATCTATAGTCTGAAAAAAACTGTATGATAAGTAGATCTATAATAATATATGCAGTTTTATGAACACCAAAGAATGTTGTTCAAAAGAAACTTTTGAATACCTATTTATAAGCATTTGAATATTTTCATTCTTAGAATAGGAATTTTGATAAGTAGGATGAATTAATTTTAGTATGGGTACTATTTTTTTAACTATACCATAACAGCAAACATGTATTGTAAATCATATTTTTATCTTAACAATTTTAATATGTGAGAGGTTTTAGAAATTTGTTAGAAGTTATTTTGATATTCTTTGTCTTATCTTTACACATTTTCTGGTCCAGAATCTTCAATACATAATTAAAATTTTTGAGTGGTGGGAAAATAATTGCATATTGATGTTTTAATGCAATTTTGGTATGTTAAAAAAATTTTTAAGGAGATAGGTATAATAAATATTGCACCGTTACTAAAATTGCCATTTCCTAGGAGGCATATAACAGCAGAAAAATTAAATTACTGTGATGAGAGATAAGGTGAGACATAGGGCAGGGGCTGAAGGGGATCCAGATGGGAAGTAGGGAAACCAGTATTAAGAGCACCAGGGTACGGGTACTAACTCATACAAACATTTTTTTAGGCAAATCATCTTCTCTGGTATCTTTTTTTTTTCTCTTGTACATGAAACCAGAATAAAATTGCTCAAGTTCATAGGGTTATGAGAAGCAAAAGGAATAATGTATGTGAAATTAATTGAAAAAAATTTTTCGTAATGAATTGAAAGTTGAAAAGGGCTCAATAAAGTTGAGGAATTGTTATTATTCTAAACCTGCCTTCAAAGGTAGCTTTCATTAATTTGTTTTTTTTTTCCTATTACAATCAGCATCCCAAGAGATAAACTGTATTTTAATTGTATAAATAAGTTCAAAATAATACCCAAGCAGGCCTGTATAACAGTTCATTTGCCCCAAGAAGGGCGGTAGTGGTTGTTTACCACACCTATTAATTTCTCTCCTCTTCCTTTTCTCTGCAGCCGTTGTTTTTCCTGTATTACCAATTTGGGAGCTTGTGATTTCCATTTAGAATTAACTTTAGGGGCACCTGGGTGATTCAGTCATTTAAGCGGCTGCCTTTGGCTCAGGTCATGATCTCAGGGTCCTAGAATTGAGCCCTGCTTTGGGCTCTCCGCTCAGCAGCAAGTCTGCTTCTCCTTCTCCCTCTGTGATCTCTCTCACTTTCACTCTCTCTCAAATAAATAAAATCTTAAAAAAAAGAATTAACTTTGCATCTGTTATAATGTAGATTTATTATTGCTTTACATAATAATTGATCAGACTTTAAACTTTCTAATTTTAATAGAATAATGAAGTTAGTTATAATTAGATATCTCTACCTAAGGGTTCTGGTTTTATTTTAAATTTAGATTATGATTCTCCCCTGAAATATATAGTATATTAATGCAGAGATATTTGTTTTTGCTAGTTAATGGTCATATGGTTCAGAATTTAAGAATAAATGGCAAAGGGGCGCCTGGGTGGCTCAGTCGTTAGGCGTCTGCCTTTGGTTCAGGGCGTGATCCCGGCGATCTGGGATCGAGCCCCACATCAGGCTCCTCCGCTGGGAAGCCTGCTTCTTCCTCTCCCCCTCCCCCTGCTTGTGTTCCCTCTCTCGCTGGCTGTCTCTGTCTCTGTCAAATAAATAAATAAAATATTAAAAAAAAAAAAAGAATAAATGGCAAGAAGCCTCACACCCCTGTCACTCAGATACACAGCTCTCCTCTCTAGAAATTACCACACTTGTCAGTTTATCCTTACAGATATCTTATGAATATACATGTTTTTTTTTCACTTAGAAATTATTCCAAACATTAAAAAGTAGCCCATTTTTTTCCTTAGCTACATAGTATCCCTATTCATGCAGTTCTTAAGTTGGTTCCAATGTCTTTCTATTACAGACTGCTGATACAAACAGCTTTGCACAAATACTATTTTGCATATGTGCAAATAAATATGTAGAATATATTTCAGTATGCAGGATTTCAGAGTCAAGGGGTTTAGGACATTTATAAATTTGAAAAATAAATTGTACTCCATAGAGATTGTAACAGTTTACCTCTCCTCAGCAATGTTAAATGTCTTAAAATATTTTAAGACAGAGTGCTTCACTGACTCATTCAGTAGGGCAGGTAACTCTTGATATGGTGGTGAATTCGAGACCCATGTTGGCCATAGAGATTACTTAGATAGAAAAATAGATAAAGCTCACATAATAAAAATTGGGTTTTTTTGAAGATTTGTTTTATGTATTCGACTGAGAGCACAAGCAGAGAGAGTGGCAGGCAGAGGAAGAGGGAGAAGCAGTCCCCCCCCGCCCCATTGAGTAGAGAGCCCAACGTGTGGCTTGATTCCAGGACCCTGGGATCATGACCTGAGCCAAAGGCAGAGCCACCCATGCACCCCTCACATAATAAAAATTCTTTCAGAATTTTTTTTTTATTTTTAAGACAAATTCTTAAAATTTAAGAATTTCAAGGCAAACATTTCTTTATAGCCTTAATTCATATGCAAGTTAAATATGCAGAGATTATACATAGATGCTAAGCTGCGTTTAGATATAAAACCACTAATGTTCATTATATTTTTAGAGTGATTTTCAGAAGGATAATTTTCTAGTAAATAGTGTGTAATACAATTAAAATGGTAAAATTAGATTTTTTAATCAAAAATTTTTCTATGCTTTGTTCCTTCTGCCCACAGTTCAGTTTCTGAGACAGATGATCAATACTTTCTGCATATACAAATACGGTATTCTGTTACATTTCTTTTCTTCTCTGCTATTTTTGTTGAGGTACATTTAGGTACACAATGAAATGCATTTTAAGCGCTCAGTTCAGTGAAGTGAGGATATGGAGCAACTGGAACTCAGTGCAAGTGGGAGAATGAAATGATACAACCACTTTGGAGAACTGTTTGCGTTTCTTTGAAAGTTTTAAACATACATCTACCCTGTGACCCAGCAATTCTCCTCCTAGGTATTTACCCAGGTTTACCCAAGAAATGGAAAGGTGTGTCCACAGGAAGACTTGTACAAGAATGTACATAATCATGATAACCAAAAACCAAAAACAACCCAAATATCCATTAAAAGAAGATGGATAAATGAATTGTAGTGCATTTATAATGGAACACTACTCAGTTTAAAAAAATTACTGTTTCAAAAATACAGGTAAATCTCAAAAACGTTATGTCAAGTGAAAGCAGCCCAACTCAAAAGAGTTCATACGTTACAATTACATGTACATGAAATCCAAGAACAAAGACCATACTGATAAAACACAGAAAATGGTTTGTATTTTCTATTGCTGTCGTAACAAATTACCACAAACTTAGGTGCTTAACACTAATTGTCTCACAGTCTGTGTGTCAGCAGTCTAATATGGGTCTCACTGGGCTAAAATCAAGGTGCTGCAGGACTGTGTTTATTACTTTTTTTTTTTTTTAGATTTTATTTATTTACTTGACAGACAGCCAGCTAGAGAGGGAACACAAGCAGGGGGAGTGAGAGAGGAAGAAGCAGGCTCCCAGCAGAGGAGCCCGATATGGGGCTCGATCCTAGAACTCCAGGATCACGCCCTGAGCTGAAGGCAGATGCTTATCGACTGCGCTACCCAGGTGCCCCAGGACTGTGTTTATTCTTGGAAGCTCTAGGGGAGAATCGATTTCCTTGCTCATTCAGGTGGTTGGCCCAATTCAGTGTTTGTGGTTGTAGGACTGAAGTCCCTGTTTCTTTGTTCATGTTCCCAGCTTCTAGAGGCCACCTATATTCCTTGGCTTCCTCCATCTTCACAGCCAGCAACAGTAGGTCATGTGCTCCTCACTCCTCAGATCTCTCCTGTTTCTTTCCCCACTGTTGCATCTTCTCCTGACCTACTTTTCTGCCCTCCTCTTCTACTTTGAAGGACGCATGAAGTTACACCAGGCCCATCCAGGTAATCCAAAATAATCTCCTATCTCAAGGTCTTCAAAGTCCCTTTGCCATGTAACATATTCAAAGGTATGTTCATATTCTCAGGTTGTAGGCATTCTGGCAAGGACATCTTGAGGGGGAGTAGCTCATTATTCTGCCTACTAATGGGGGGACAGTTCCCCAAGGGGCATCTGTTTGAAGTGGTGGGAATGTTCTTTATCTACATCCAGCATAGGTGTGTATAATTGTCAAAATCTTGTAACATATGATTTACTTCTATATTATTGCATTTTCTTTTTTAAGTGTTCTTATCATTTGTTAGTGATTATTTAGAAGCTACTATATGCTAGGCACCATATAAGCAGATTACATGATCATCTCATGCATTTTTTTCTCCTAGTTCTCTGGCATTATGATGTACTAAGCTTGCATTAACTGCTGTAGTTCAATAATGCAGTATGATGGAGCAGATTTTTTCAGGTACATATTGTTCCACTTTATTGCTATTTTCCATTTGAATTTAAAGACCAAGGAGGCTTTTCCCTGCAACAAAGTATAGTACATAGATCTGTCAATCTTAATATTCACATATTTAGGGAAAACCTAATAAAGAAAATAATAAAATACAATGGTTTATGGTTTTTTAAGCATTCAATAAGTTCATTCGTACTCAACAAAAATTTACTGAAATCCTTTATACCAAGACACTCCTATAGGGCTAAAGTTATCAATGAAACAAAGTCCTGCCCTAATGGAGGAGACAGACTAATATGTGAAAAAGTTTGTGATAAATACTGAAGAAAAGCAAATTATTAACCCCTTACCATGTATCAGATGGGCAACGTCCTAAGCAATAAATATATAATTATCCCATTTTATTAATGAGGAAACTAAGGCAGAAAAAGGTTAATTAGGGGGACCTAGTGGTTCAGTCAGTTAAGCCTTCGACTCGGGTCATGATCCTGGAATCCTGGGATCGAGTCCCTGCTCAGTGGGCAGCCTGCTTCTCCCTCTATCCTTCCCTGCCCCACCTCCATTTGTGTCCTTTCTCACTTCCTCACTCAAGTAAATAAATAAAAATCTTTAAAAAAAATTAATTTGCCCCAAATCTTACACCTGCTAAGTGGTAAAGTTAACTTTCCAAACCAGGCACTCTGTTTTCAGGACTGACGCTCAACTGAAGCAGAATACAAGGAGAGAGAGTAACAGGATGCTAGAGATTGGCCAGAGAGGATCTCTATGGAAGAAGACTTAAGAACGTGTTTTAAGTAAGGAGGTAAACAGTATCTAGTGTCCTAGACCGTATTCTACCAGCATCCACTCTTACAGACAGAACATCGAATGGAAAGGCGTCTGAGGCAGGAGGTGCTTAACATGCTAGAAGAATAGCAAGAAAACCAGTGTGAGGGCAAAATCAGGCGGTGGTGTGAGGACATGGAAAACTTGGGGAGGGCTTTGAGGAAGGGACTGGAGCTGATAGGTTTCAAAAGCATCAAGGTAGTGGAGTGACAGTACAATCTAGGTGAGAGTTGGAAGGCTTTTGCCAAAGTCCAAGTGAGTGAGAGAGGATGGTGACTTGGATGATGTAATATGTTCATTGCTTCTTATTTGTAAGTTTGCTGTTTAAGGGGAAAAAAATCAGACACAAACCCTTTCTTCAATACGCTTATTACAGTGGAGAAGATAGAATGAAAAAAACTATCATTCAAGATTTGGAAAGATGTGGTGCCCTGAGGGAGTGGCAAGTTTCAGATTACAGAGGTTTCTTCTAGCTGAAGGGAAAAGGGTGTAGTAGCTTCGCGGAGGAGGTAGCATTGGACAGACTGATAGGACTGGTGGAAATAAGATGCCAAGGGCCTTAATTCCACCAGAGTGAACTGGGTAAACCCATTAGTAGTTTAGTTTTACATAATCGTGGCTTTTGAATATGGAATTAATTAAGAGCAGGGCGCTCGGGGTACTTGAATACCAGGTTACCATAGACCTATTATAGATCGTCGTCTGGGGGTTAATTGTCCAGCCCCGTGAAAAACATTAGCTAAATTGCCCTGGCATACTTTTCAAGTGGGGTGTTCCATTTTGAAGTTGCTTAGATTTTCCATAGGAGCAAGACAGGAATGCCTAATCTGGAAGACTGCAGGTTGATACGGGGGCTAGACACTGGCCGAGGAATCAGGCTTTCCGCCATAGCTGTGATCTAAGGGCCCGGCACTTGTTCTCTGACATAAAATGACCGTGTTTGGATGCAGTGAATAGAAGATGATCCCTTTCAGTCCTGTGAAATCAAGGCAGTAGTCCTAAATTAATGTATGGAAACTGTTCTGTTAAAGGCACCTACCTATTTAGACGAGAGGCCTTAATGGCCTAGTATGTAAAGCAGGGTGGATGACACAAGGTCTGATACGGCCTCTGTCTTTACAGGAAAGCAATAGTCACTGAGCATATAAAAATACATAAAAGAGAATGAGGAGATACATACCGGAAGAAATGAATGAAATAATACTGTGGGTTCAGAAGAGGAAGAACACTCTCCCAGGAACGTTAGGGAAACCTTTACAGAGGAGAGGGCGTACATTGTTAATAATCAGGAAAAATCAGTGGAGTTAGCTATGATTTTGAGCTTGACTTGTCCTCATCCCGACCACGTGACAAATTGGCTTACACTGAGCTTTAGCTTGCCCAGGAGCGTCACAGAGTTTTTGGAGCACCCGTGACCTTTCACCTCCTCCCACTTCTGACTCCACCAAACAGCTGATTGTCAGGTACAGCTGGGCACCATCCCAAGACAAACTGTACTGTAAAGCTTCTGCTCTGTTCCCCGCGTTACTCAGGCTGCGCAGCCTTCTAGACTACTCACTCCGCAAAGACTGACTGCTGTATACAGTATGTCCGATACACAGGGAGTAGTAGACTGCCGAAGAGAATCCTTACTTCACTTTCCAGGACGAGCAAGAGCCCTCTCACTCTCCATCGCCCCTCTTTTGCCCTTTCTCTTCTTCATTCCCTTTTATCTGCTTTGGTGTTCTTGCCATCACTTAGCACACAGGCCGTGTGTTATTACAGTCCTTGTTACCACGATCCTTGTGACTACAAAGATTAAAGTTAGGCTTTCGGGCATCCGGCCGGCTCAGAGAAGCGAGTGACTCTCATCTCAGGGTCACAAGTTCGAGCCCCACAGTGGGTGTAGAGATTACTAAAAAAATAATAATAATAAACCAAAAATAAAAACTAGGGGTGCCTGGGTGGCTCAGTCAGTTAAGCGTCTGCTTTCGGCTCAGGTCATGATCTCAGGGTCCTGGGAACGAGCCCCGCATCTGGCTCCCTGCTCAGCAGAGAGCCTGCTTCTTCCTCTCCCACTCCCCCTGCTTGTGCTCTCTCTCTGTTAAATAAATAAATTTTTTTAATTAAAAATAAAAACTAATAAAATAAATTAGGGTTTGTAACTGAAGATTTCTCAATGAGTGGGATAATTGTGAAATATTTCACCTCAGGACATAGCTTATTCCCAGAGCAGCAGCTGAAACAAAACAAAAACCACCACCACTACAACAACAACCACCTTACCTTGAGGCATCTGGGTGGCCCAGGAGGTTAAGCATCTGCTTTTGGCTCAGGTCCTGATTCCAGGGTCCTGGGATCAAGACCCACAATGGGCTCCCAGCTCAGCAGTGAGTCTATTTCTCCCTCTTTTACTCTGCCCCTCTGTTGTTCTCTCACTCTCTCAAATAAGTAAAACCTTAAAAAAACAAAAAAAACAAAAACAAAGTTCCCTTGCTGGACCAGTACGGTTGATCTCTACAAAAAGAGCCTCAGTGCTGAGAAGTGTTTTACAAGAGAACCAGTTCAAGAAAAATTTAAATACGTTATAGCTGCATTCTAAATACAACAAAAACAATTTATCACTACCTTCTCATGTACCAATTCTTTAATACTCTTACCTCTGTAAACAAATTCACATGTTCCCCACACCCAACCACATACACACAGTAGGGTGGGAGCAGAAGCAGAGATATCTTGAAGCTTCTTGCTCACAATACAGCATTCTGTTATTTTTTCTTCTGTAAAGATTGAAAGATTCTTAAAGTTCAAAGAGAGAAAAGCACAAGATATAGATAGGCATCCTCCTTTGCTTGAGACCTGAAATCAGCCATGCCTGAAGCTAGGTACTCCCTGGACTTTCCACTTTAGAGAGCCAATAGTTTTCCTTTGTTATATAAGCCAGTTGCAGTTGGGTTCTTATCACCTACAACAAAAAGTCCTTGTAATAGAATTTTGATGCAAATGAACTCTTGGTCTTTTAAACCAAAGTCCCCCTTCCCTCCCCCCCACCCCCTGCCCATGACTGAAGAAAAAGGGAAGAAAAGAGGCTAAAGAGAGAAAGAAATCTTATCTAATACAAGCATATTGTAATACTTTATCTTCATATCTGCAAGAACATGTATTTTAACAGCAGATATCCCTAGAATCTAGCTGAGTGTATAAAACATAGTTAAAGCTAAAAAAATATATTTTTTTTTTTGGTTGAACAAACTCGATTTATTCATATTTTGAAAAAAAAAAGATTTAAAGATTCTTTTAAAATCCTTGTCCTCTTGGGGTGCCTGGGTGGCTCAATCAGTTAAGTGTCTGATTCTTGGTTTCACGTCAGGTCATGCTCAGCAGACAGTATGCTTCCTTCTCTTCCCCTGCTTGTGCTTGCTCTCTCGCTCTCTCTCTCTCAAATAATTTTTTTTTTTTTAAATAATAAAACTTTTTAAAAGTCTTTTTAGGGGCACCTGGATGGCTCAGTCAGTTAAGCATCTGACTTCGGCTCAGGTCATGATCTCAGGGTCCTGGGATGGAGCCCGGCATGGGGCTCCCTGCTCAGCGGGAAGCCTGCTTCTCCCTCTCCCTCTGCCCCTCCTCCCACTCGTGCTTTCTCTCTCTTTCTGTCTTTCAAATAAATAAACAGGATCTTTAAAAAAAAATCTTTGTACTCTTATATATGCACAGAATATTTTTAAAGGATACGCAAGAAACTTTTAATACATTCTCCTCTGTGGAGTAGTACTTACTCTACTGTATAACCTGTTGTTACATGTAGCATCTAAAACCTTAAAAAAAAAAAAAAAACCTTAAAAAAAAAAAAGGCAAAACTGCTATGAACAATTCAAGGGACAGTGGTGAAGTGTTAACATATACACCAGCTCTAGGGCATCTGGCTACCTCAGTCAGTGAAGCGTGGACTCTCCATCTCAGGGTGGTGAGTTCAAACCCCATGTTAGGCGCGGAGCCTACTTTAAAAAAAAAAAAAAAAAGATGAGTATACCCTAGCTCTACCACTGGAACAATGTCCCACTGAGGTGTCTTTTTCACTCCTATTTCCAGCTCTATCTTAGTGTGAAGATCCCTCATTTTCAGTCAACACAACCACTCCTTGTCTTTAATTTAATCTTTCAGTTAGAAATGTGTATGTTTTTATTTATTTATTTTTAAAGGAGATAGACTTTATTGAATACATCCCAAGGGAGCAGTGGGTAGGACTGCAGAGGAGAGGCTGTCTGCTATGCATGGTGTTTTTTTTTTTTCTAAAATTATAATATTTAAAATTTCAGGGGCACCTGGGTGGCTCAGTCAGTTAAGCATCTGCCTTCGGCTCAGGTCATGATCTTGGGGTCCTGGGATCAAGCCCCACATCGGGCTCCCTGCTCATCGGGGAGTCTGCTTCTCCCTCTGCTCCTCCTCCCCCCACTCATGCTTGCTCTCTCTCTCTTAGATAGATAGATAGATAGATAGATAGATAGATAGATAGATCTTAAAAAAAAATTTCAAACACACGCAAAATGGAAAGAACAGTATAATCATCCCCTCTATATCCTCCGTGCATTATCTAGATCTAACCATTATTAAAGCAAATATGGCAAATTTTAGCTACATTTGTATATATATATAAACACCCTAGAGTAAGCTTACATTTATAATCTTATTACTATGATGGTAAATTTATTAATATTTATTATACCTGGGTAAATTAACAAGAATTCATTAATATCATTTTTATCTAGTCAAGTTTCAAATTTTCCCAATCATTCCAAAATTCATCCCCAAATTTCTTTTATACTCTTTTGTCCCAATTAAGATTTAATCAAGATGTATGTTCTGTTATGCATGGTTTTAAAAAGCCAAATTGTTCTTTAAAATTTAAAACAGGGGCGCCTGGGTGGCTCAGTCGTTAAGCGTCTGCCTTCGGCTCAGGTCATGATCCCAGGGTCCTGGGATCGAGCCCCACATCGGGCTCCCTGCTCAGTGGAAAGGCTGCTTCTCCCTCTCCCACTCCCCCTGCTGATGTTCCCTCTCTCGCTGTGTCTCTCTCTGTCCAATAAATAAATAAAATCTTTAAAAAAATAAAATAAAATAAAATTTAAAACAAAATCAGCACACCCTTGTCCCCCATTCCTACTCTCTAAAAAGAACCATTTTCTATTCTTAACTGTGCAATTTTTCATTGACAATCATAATTTTGATAATGCCCTTATAATACTATTTTTGGGATGTACAGTTTTTTTTTTTTAAAGATTTTATTTATTTATTTGACAGAGATAGAGACAGCCAGAGAGAGAGGGAACACAAGCAGGGGGAGTGGGAGAGGAAGAAGCAGGCTCATAGCGGAAGAGCCTGATGTGGGGCCTCGATCCCATAACGCCGGGATCACGCCCTGAGCCGAAGGCAGATGCTTAACCGCTGTGCCACCCAGGCGCCCCATGGGATGTACAGTTTTGTTTTTTAAAGATTTATTTGAGAGGGAGAGAGAGCACAATGTGGGGGTGGGGCGAGCAGAGGGAAAAGCAGAGTCCCTGCTAAGCAGGGAACCTGAATCAATTGGGCTCTATCTCAGGACCCCGAGATCATGACCTGAGCAGAAGGCAGCTGGTTAACCCACCCAGGTGCCCCTGAGATATAGTTTTAAAAATTGCCCACTAGCTCCTTGCAATGGAAGATGCGGGTTTAATACCACCACCAGCACACATGCGCACTCATATACATCCCTCTCTCTCTTTCCCCACCTTTCCAATATAGTTGAATCATAGTTTCTGATTAAGTCAATATTCAGTGTTCCCATTCTTATGACTATGATTTACCACAGTGCCCTATGTACCATATTATGACTACATTTCCATCTTTTAACAACTTCTAACTTGCTCCAGAGTTAATATTACCTTGTTTATTTTTCATTTGCCTAGTTTTTTTCTGTACCTATCACTAATTTATCTCCTATCAGAAGTGTAAATCTCTGCTCAGTACATTCAAATACATCAGGTAATATATCAGTTTCATTTTTTTGCTTGGAGATGTCCAAGTTGGAGCCCACTGTTCTTCTTGTTCTACTCCACCATGCCCTGATTGCTCTCTAGGCCTAATGGAAGATTTTATTTATTTATTTATTTTTTGAGAGAGAGAGAGAAAAAGACAGTGCACCCGCACTCAAGCGGGGGGAGGAGCAGAGGGGGAGGGAGAGAGGATCCTAAGCAGACTCCCAACTGAACTCAGAGGCTGATGGGGGGCTCCATCCCACAGCCCCCAGATCATGACCTGAGTAGAAATCAAAAATCGAATGCTTAAGTGACAGAGCCATCCAAGCACCCCTAGGCCTACTGGAAAGAGCCAGCCTGGGATCCTATGTCTTGGGAATTTCTTTTTGCCTTTCTGCTGTGTTGGAACTACTGTATTTTAGATCCCACATCTAACTCTTTTTATTTTCATCCTTGTGTTGGAAGACTACACACCAATAATTTCTTAAGAAAGACTACACACCAATAATTTCTTAAAATACTGAATAGAAGTTCAGGGTCAGGGAATGCCTGGTTAGCTCAGTCCTTTAAGCATCTCTCTCCCGCTCAGGTCATGATCCCAGGGTCCTGGGCTCCTTGCTCAGCAGGGAGCCTGCTTCTCCCTCTGCCTGCTGCTCCCCCTGCTTGTGTTCTCTGTCTCACAGATAAATAAATAAAACCTTTAAAAAAAAGAAGAAGTTTGGGGTCGGTGTGCAAGCATGTCAAGTAGTGAGCATTGCTTTCCGGGTGAACCAAACATTTCTTTAGATACCCTAACCATCAGTATTTTTGAGACTTTTCTCTGGGGCTGGTCCGTTCCCAGAGAAGCATGCCCTTATCTTATTTTGGAGGGTGTAAGTTAAGCTACCTGCTTTCAGGGGACCACACTAGGGGAAGAAAGGAACTGAAGGACTCGCCATTTGGTATCGAAGAATTTTATTTCCTCCTCTCTCAGCTTCCCTGGTGTCTGAATCCGGAGTTCCTTTAGTTCAGCATCCCTGAACAGAAACCTCCAGTCATCAGCGGGGACCAGAAAGAGGCTACACCCTCCCTACACTCAGATGTGCAGGAGAGAAGAACAAATTCTGTTTTCAGCTCCACCTACACCACCAATTTTAGAAGCTCCTGGCACCTCCAATTCCTGAAACGTGCTGGAGTCTAAAGCCAGAATCAGTTTGCTTCTTGGTTTTCCGTTGCCAGTCTAGATTTCAACTTTCTTGGGCTGTCTGCTTCTTCTGTCCCCACTTTTTGATTGACTTTCCTGCTTCCAAAATGTTGTCTTTAGTGTCTCCTCACCTATCCTTGAGAGTTACGAATTTTTTAAAAATTCCGTTACTGTCTTTAGGGAGAAACAGAGACAATATGTATATTTAGTCTGTCATGGTAAACCACTGCTCCCTCAGTAAAACAACTCCTTCTCTTTTCTGAGACACCACTGTTTGATCTCCTACCTCTCTGATCTTATTGCCCAATATTCTTAACAGGCTTCTCCCATTTAAATATGGAGAGCCCCAGGGCTTGCTCCTGGCCTGTAGGCTTCTTTACATTCCTTCTCTAGATGATCTCCTCTGTGTCTGGATTTAAATACCATCTACAGCCTTCTAGCTCCCACCCTGAGCCTGCCTAGCGGACCTCTCCTCCTGCCTATCTCTGAGCATTCCAAATATAGCAGAATTCTTAATCTCCTGCCCATAACCTGCTACCCACTAAAAGCTGCTCATCTCTAAGTCTTTCTGTTTCAGCTACTCAGGCCAAAGCCTGAGAGTTATCCTTGATTCCATTTTCTCTCACTGCCAAGTATGCAAGCCATCAAGACCCAGTAAATGTACGTCCAGAATTTATCCAGAAGACTTTCCTTTCTGTCAGGCGCTACTAGTACCATCCAAGCCATCTTCTTTTGCCTAGCCAACTACGATGGCCTCCTCACGCCTCCTCTTGCTGTTCTTCTCCTTCCCCCTTATTCTTCCTCCTCCTCCCCACCTTTGTACATTCTCTCCACAGTAGCTAAGGTCATCTTTTTGAAAGATGGATGATGCCACATCTTGGCTTGAAACCCTCCAAAGGCTTCCAACGCACTTACATAACCCAGACTCAAACCCCTTGAGTCCTTTATAAGCGCTTGTATAATTTTATTCTTTCCAATTTCTTCAATCTCACTTCTACTCTGTCCTCTAAACTCTAGCCATACTGGCTTTTCTGAACATGACAAACTCATTCCTACCACGGGGTTTTCACAGGCTATTTCCTCTATCGGGAATGTTCTCTTTCTTGTCATTTAAGCCTCAGCAACTAGGAGTTACATCACTTTCTCAGACTGTCCCTAACCACCAAGTCTAAGGTAGCTACCAAGTTATTCTCTACATCACCTTTTCATTCTCTGCCTAGACCTTAGTAGTAGCTGNTTTTTTTTTTTTTTTTTTTTTTTTTTACTTTTTTACTTACTTGTTTACCTGTTTTGTTTCTCTTTTCTCTTACTGCAATGTAAGATTTGTGAAAGTGGGGATCTTCTCTGTTTTGTTCAGAGCTATATTCCTAGCACTTAGAACACAGCCTGGTATCGAGTTAGCCCTATTAACTTGGCCAGAAGAGAGAACATTGAGTTCATTGACTTCACATTGAGTAGTTCACTGAGGAGAGAGTCACACAAGTTTTTGTTCTGTTTTGTTTTTTAAAGATTTTTTTATGTATTTATTTGACAGAGAGCGAGAACAAGGAGGGGAAGCAGCAGTGGGAGAGGGAAAAGCAGGCTCACCACTGAGCGGAGAGCCTGATGCAGGTCCTGGGATCATGACCTGAGCCAAAGGCAGATGCTTCACCAACTGGGCCACCCAGGCGCCCCAAGTTTTTAAGTATCATAAAGAAAGGAGGTGATCTGTGAAACGCTAATTAAGGGTCAAAAACTAGAATGCTGAATAGAAACGAATCTATAGGTATGTACATAGTCGGCAAGATTTCTCAAGTTTGGCACGTCCAGACTATTGACATTTTGGGCTGGATAATTAGTTGTGTGTACTTGGGAGGGTGGGAGCTATCCTATGCATTATAGGAAAAGACGTGGGAACTATCCCAGATTAAAGGAAGCTAAACGTAACATCTGGTCCTAGACTGCATCCAGTCCTGAAGGAGGGAAAATACTATAAGGAACCTTATTAGATCAACTGACAAAACTGGAATATAAACTAGACTGCATGAGATATTGTAATAATGTAAACTTAAGTTAATAACTATTGCAGTTATGTAGGAGAATAGACCTTTTTCTTAGGAAATATGCACCAAAGAATTAAGGGATCAAGGGCCATAAATATATATAACTTACCCTCCAATGTTTCAGGAAGAAAATATTTACATACAGTTAGACATAGATCTATTTACAGAAAGAGAGAAGTAAATGATAGAGCAAGTGAGGTAATATGTTAAGGGTACTTGAATCTGGGCAAAAGGTATACATGTGTTCCTTGTAATATTTTTGTTTGCAACTTCCCTAAGTTTGAAATTATTTTCAAATAAAAAGCTAAAACAAAAGATTGGCTTTGGGAAGCAATTCGATTAAAGTACTCTGGCAGATTAAGAAGGAGACAATATTCTTAAGAGACAATTAGTGGAAATATCAGGGATCCAAAAAACAACCGAAGTTTATTTCCCATGTTACTCATTTGTGACTCTGGGAAAGTCACTCAAAGCGTCTCTGAGCTTCGGTTCCTTCACCCAGAAAGCCTCTCGGAGCTTCGGTTCCTTCACCCAGAGGGCTGCGGGAATAATCAAATGAAAGAATGTATATTCAAGCCTTTCCTGCTACATGCCCCAGCAAAGAGGAAAGTGTGTAATAATAAGCGGGACTAGAGCCATAACTGCTTCTCAGGTTCCCAAACTCAGGCTGCTGCACTGTCACTCTTCGTTGGGACACCCGCCGTCCCCCAGGCTAGCTCCCCCGGCGCACAAGCTCTCCCCCGCAGGTGGGCCGCGCACCGCCGGCTCGCCTCTCCAGGTGGCAGCACAGCTGCCGCGGAGCCAAGGGCTGGCCCCGCCCGCTCTCGAAAGTCTCCGCGGGGTCGCCCAGGAAACGCATTCTCGGAGGAACGGGCAGCCGCCAATGGGAAGGGAGCGAGTGCCACGAACAGACCAATAAGGAGGGAGCAGTGCGGGGTTTAAACCTGAGGCCGGGCCCGGCTCCTCCCGGCGTGCTGCGGAGGAACGGAGGAACGGCTGTTGATCTGCGGTGGGTCCAGGTCCCCGGCTCGTTGGTGGCTCCCGTGCTCCGCTTCTCCGCACTGAGCTGCTGCCTGGTGAAGAGGAAGCCATGGCGCTCCGAGTCACCAGGGTGAGCTGCTGCGGACGGTGAACAAACGCGGCCTTCCTCGCTCGCTGCGTGTCCTCTCGTCCTCTGTCCCCTGCCGGAGGCCCCCCCCCACCCCCGTGGACTAGGGCAGCGATTTGGGGAGGAAGATGGGGGGGGGGAATCGGTGGGCCCCTTGCACGGTGGGCGCGTTTGGGGGCCCGACGGAGAAAGGAAGAGAACCGGACCGTCCTTGGATGAATGTTTGGCGCAAGGGGGGAGGGCGGTGGAGGGTCGACAGGAAACCTCTTTTACAGCGGGGTGGAGGGCGCCTGAGTGAGCTCGCACCAAGTGCGGAACCCCCTTCCCGGAGAGAAGGCGCCTGCCCTGGGAGGCTTTTCCGATTTCCTTTCAGATGTAAATTAGGAATAGTTCAGAGGCGCCGGGGACGAAACAGGCCGGCCCTCGGTAGGTGAGTGAAGAGGTTCTGGGAAGAAATGGACTTGTCACAGCCGAAGCGTAGATCCTGGAACCCCGGTGTCCCTTGGGAACCCATTTTTTACAGCCAGCTTTCCTAAGGAGAGCCTGTCTCTTGCCCCACTTTCACTGACCCTGGACTGACTCTAACCTGGGTGGGCCGGCTCTCAAAGTGGTCTTGTTTCCTTCAGAACACAAAAGTCAATGTTGAGAATAAGGCGAAGATCAGTATGGCAGGCGCGAAGCGCGTGCCTCTGGCCACTGCTGCGGCCTCCAAGCCCGGACTGAGGCCAAGAACAGCTCTCGGGGACATTGGTAACAAAGTCAGCGAACAACCACAGGCCAAACTGCCTCAGAAAAAGGTAACTACCTTCCTGACCCAACTGCTCTGTCTGTAAGAGTCCACCATACAGCTGTGACCCCTGACGCAGAAACCTCTCATTTTCGTCCTTTTCATCCACAGGAAGCAAAACCTTTGGTTCCTGGAAAAGTTATTGCCAAAAAAATACCTAAACCTCTGGAAAAGGCACCCGAGCCTGTGCCTGAGCCAGAACCAGAGCCAGAACCTGAGCCCGTGAAAGAAGAAAAACTTTCGCCTGAGCCTATTTTGGTAAACTTACCGTGCCTTTCTCCATCCAGTCCCTTGGTTGTTTCTTTCCCTCATTTTATAATACATGGAATAGCATTTGAACAAGTAGTAATACTAGTAACATTTATAGAGTACTTAGCAGGAGGTAGTCTCTGCTCTGCGCTTCTAAGTGCGTTTAACTGGCATAATCCTCACATGGACTCTATTACTTGTATTATTACCTCTACCTTTTATACTTCTAATGGCTTAGTGAAGTATTAAGTAATTTTTCTAGAGTCACACATCTAATCAGTGGCACCTGTGGATGTAAACCCAGGCTTCAGAACCTGGGCTTTTCATCATTTTGTTACAGAATTTATTGACTGAAACAGATCATCTTGAATCCATTTACCCCCTAGTGTGGCCACCGAATAATTAATAAGCCTGTAACATTGGAATAGATAAAGGTGTAAAGCAGAAAGAAAATGTAGCTTTTCAGAGAGTAGATGAGTTAACAGCCTCAAAAACTAAAACTAAGAACTTATTAAATATCAGTTATGTAAATGTAACCACTTCTGTGAAGGAGAAACAGGGTACCTAGAAGGGGCTCCTTTGCTGAAATTAAAATGAACTGCATTTAATGAAGCTCTAATTTTTAAATGACCTGCCTTTAGCTCAGGTCATGATCTCAGGGTCCTGGGATTGAGCCCTGAGTCGCGCTCCCTGCTCAGCGAGGAGCCTGCTCCTTTCCCTCTGCTGCTCTCCCTCTGTGTGTGCTCTCTCACTCTTGCTCTTTCTCTCAAATAAATACATAAGGTCTTAAAAAAAATAGAGTAAAACGTAGTTAAGGAGCATCTCTACTTGCTAGATAGGATGACGCCCACTTCATGAATCACTTAAGGAAGACAATTACATCTTTAAATTAAGAAACAAATAAGAGTTAAAGCCAGTTGAGAAAATGATCTGTAAAGTCATTCGGCCCAGCTCCTTCTACCTAAGGGTAGGAGATTTGAGGCTATTGCTTAAGTATTGACATTCTGGACATAACACATGAAACCTGGAGCATGCACCGTCTCTTAATTGGCCATACTGAACTACATGAGTTTTCCTTGAAAGTCCCACACTAACTCTTGACTTTGCTCTCCCACCTACTAAAAAAGTCCTTTCCCACTCTCTTGTTCTTTTAGATAGTAACCTTTTCTTTCTTTCTTTCTTTCTTTTTTAAGATTTTATTTATTTATTTGACAGAGACAGCCAGCGAGAGAGGGAACACAAGCAGGGGGAGTGGGAGAGGAAGAAGCAGGCTCCTAGCAGAGGAGCCTGATATGA
Source organism: Ailuropoda melanoleuca (assembly GCF_002007445.2). Taxonomy (NCBI): domain Eukaryota; kingdom Metazoa; phylum Chordata; class Mammalia; order Carnivora; family Ursidae; genus Ailuropoda; species Ailuropoda melanoleuca. The sequence goes on from NC_048220.1 coordinate 47,213,769, forward strand.
GGCTCGATCCTAGAACGCTGGGATCACGTCCTGAGAGCCGAAGGCAGACACTTAACGACTGCGCCACCCAGGCTCCCCTAGATAGTAATCTTTTCATCCTTCAAAGCAGCTCAAGCATCAACTCCTGAAACTTTGCCTAACTTACCCATACCCCTGTTCATAGCATCAGTCTCATTTCATTTACTTCTCTCTTCTAAATTTGAAGCCCTTTGAGGACACTATAAAGGCAGTGTCTAGCACAGAGCTTGACTAGAAGAAAATGCCAATAAATGTTTGAACAAAGGGATAACTGGAGCTTGAAGGAAATGGCTAATAATAATAATGAACTAGGGATGCCTGGGTGGTTAAGTGTATGCTTTCAGCTCAGTAATGATCCTGGGGTCCTGGGGTCGAGCCCCACGTCAGGCTCCTTGCTCAGCGGGAAGCCTGCTTCTCCCTCTGCCTGCCGCTACCCCTGCTTGTGCTCTCTTTCTCTCTCTCTCTGACAAATAAAAATATCTTTAAAAAAAAATAACGAACTTTGTTAATCCTTAGTAGTCAGGACAGAACTTGTGTTTTCTGGGGCAGTGAGAAGCAGTCTGTTTTGATATAAAGACTAAAGACTGTCATTCATTTGGATTGACTTCACATGACTTGATAAACAGATTGTTTACTCATTTCCTTTGGAGGAAAATCTAGAATGTGATTTTGTTTGCATTTTCTGTGTTTTACCCATTGGTGTTTAGGTTCTGCTAACTTAAAATCTGCTCAGTCTGTTTGGCTTTTCACTTTTTGTATTAATCACGTCCTAAGGAGAAATTGAATAAATTTGAAAAGAAGATACTTTTCCTTTAAGGAAATGAATTATGAATTATATGTCTATTTAGCAGTTGGTTTATTGAATTAGTACCAATTATTGGGCCTTCATTCCCAGATTGTATGCTCCTCGTTGCTATTATTTCAAAAGGTCTCTCTGTTTCAAGGTTGATACTCCCTCTCCAAGCCCAATGGAAACATCTGGATGTGCCCCTTCAGAAGAATATCTGTGTCAGGCATTCTCTGATGTAATTCTTGCAGTGAATGATGTGGATGCAGAAGATGGAGCTGATCCAAACCTTTGTAGTGAATATGTGAAAGATATTTATGCTTATCTGAGACAACTTGAGGTCTGTATACCTTTTAGAATCTTTGCTTTTTTTTAAACTGCATTTAGCTTTATTAAAGACATTTTCCACTGACAGTTTACAATAATTCAAGCAGGATGTGAGCAGTATTTCTTAGCAGTAGATTGCACTTTCAAATTCTCATTCACGGAGTACGAAGGTCCAAAGTCACTAACCAAACCAAGCACATCTGTAGTTGCCATTTTGAACAGGTAAAGTTCAAAGTGACAGTGGATAATACCATGACTCTAATGAATGTCCATAGGTTGTCCATCACAGTTAGGAGTTGGTAAGTCCCAGACTCTGAGTTTGAGGATTAGAGGCAGGAGATAGATGGTAATGGAGAATATGCTGTAAAATTATAACCACCAGCAACACAAGGCATTTTGGGTCATTTTGGCTGGCGTGCATGTGATACCAGGGAGATTGTTCTTTGTGTCCAAGAGGAGTACACTCAAAAAAAGGTTTTGGTTTTCTTTCATTTCATATCACTTCTGAAACTTTCTATTTAGTGGCATTTGTCCTCCCCCCCCAAAACAAGGAAGCGTTCTTTCTGCTAATAAGCTGTACACTACCAAATTTGCCCAATTGTTTGTTAATAAAGCATTCTCTTCTTTCGGGATCTTCTTTGGGCATCCGTTTTCTATAGGATTGTCCTAGAGAAACTTCCTTGCCAGGATTAGCCTTCCACTTCAGGTTTTTTCTCCCTTTTTAATAAAATTATAGCTTTGGCCGAGTGGGTTTAGCAAGCATATGTGCTGGTCCTTGATGGTTCCTTCTTTTTCTCTATGGTGTTTTGGGGGTTTAACTCCTAGAACAGGAGAGTGGGTAGCACACAGGTTCCAGCTGATCTGCAAAGTAGCCGCTGCTAGTTTTCTCTACTTCATACAGCTTAGGTTCTGGGTTTAGAGTCTTAAGTGAAAAGATCTGAGATGATGGCATGATACATACCTTTGTCTGGGATGAGGTAGGTACAGAGTGTGGGCCAGTAGCAGTGATGGTAGGTTAAACATAATGAGATCTGTGCATAATGAAAAACCTGTCAAACTGTCCTATTGAATGTTTGCTTTCTTTTTCAGTGACAGAGCTATATGTAGTGACTGTATGAGTTATTAAGTTGAGGTCTGTTAGAGATTCTGAATTCTCCGTTACTATTCTGTGGTGACTAATACTTGTGGACAGAAATGTCACATGGAGTCTTGCTTCTAAAGGATAATCAGCATTCTTTTGCAGGAAGAGCAAGCAGTCAGACCAAAATACCTACTGGGTCGTGAAGTCACTGGAAACATGAGAGCCATCCTTATTGACTGGCTAGTACAGGTTCAAATGAAATTCAGGTTACTGCAGGAGACCATGTACATGACTGTTTCCATTATTGATCGGTTCATGCAGGTGAGCATAATTCAGTAACTGAGGGTTCTTGCTTCCAGGGTCCTAGCAGAGTCATAAGAAACAGACTTTTTTAGGGGCGCCTGGGTGGCTCAGTTGATAAGGCATCTGCCTTCGGCTCAGGTCATGATCTCAGGGTTTTGGGATCAAGCCCCGCATCGGGCTCCCTGCTCAGCAGGCAGTCTGCTTCTCCCTCTCCCTCTAACCCTCCCCCCTGCTCGTGCTTTCTCTTTCTCTCTCTCAAATAAATAAAATCTTAAACGAAAAAAAGAAACAGACTTTTTCAGCTAACATCTGTCTTGGGGTAGTGTCATTAACTTAAGCTTTTGCTGTGAGAGTGTTTTTCCCATGTCCCCGTCATAGCTCTGTTGTCTCCTTTTTCAAGTACGTATTAGTTGTTCATCACGTTGAAATTCCCATTGCAGAATAACTGTGTGCCCAAGAAGATGCTGCAGCTGGTTGGTGTCACTGCCATGTTTATTGCAAGCAAATATGAAGAAATGTACCCTCCAGAAATTGGTGACTTTGCCTTTGTGACTGACAACACTTACACTAAGCACCAAATCAGACAGATGGAAATGAAGATTCTAAGATCTTTAAATTTTGGTCTGGGCCGCCCTCTACCCCTGCATTTCCTTCGGAGAGCATCTAAGATTGGAGAGGTACGATCTCTTTGGTCACCTTTAGTATGGTACATGATGAAATACTGCTATAGTCAAGCAGATCTAATTCAGCTGACTTATAAATCCACATGAGGAAGACATAAAGATGTTCTTTTATTTCCAATCAGACTGTATATTAATATTTTCATTAAGGCCTCCCATAGGCAGTTGCATTTGAGCGTTAACAGACAAACATTTGTAATTATAGTTACGGGCATACTGCTTATTGCTGATACAGAATTCTCTGACAGACGTTGAGAGACCTGTGGGTTTTGTTTCAGGTTGATGTGGAGCAACATACTTTGGCCAAATACCTGATGGAACTGACTATGTTGGACTATGATATGGTGCACTTTCCTCCTTCTCAGATTGCAGCAGGAGCTTTTTGCTTAGCACTGAAAATTCTCGATAACGGTGAATGGGTAAGCTCTGTCCCATAGATTTAAGTACAGGATCCTAGAGAAGCATGAAAGAAGTGTCTGGGGAAGAAGGCATTTTAAGTCTATCTTAAATTTTAGTTATAATCAGTCCTATGGAATCTCTCCTTACTCTACTCTTGGCTAACACAGAAATGTTATGAAAACCATTGCTGGTGAGCATTTCTAACATTAACTTTTGTTGCCACAGACACCAACTCTACAGCATTATCTCTCATACACTGAAGAATCCCTTCTAAATGTTATGCAACACCTGGCTAAGAATATAGTCATGGTGAATCGTGGGCTTACAAAACACATGGTAAGTCATGGGTACTGTAAGATGTTGCTGGGGATGTTGGGGGTTAGTGCAGAATGAAAATAGTTAAGATTTCATGTCTGCAAATGCATGGCTTATTTTTCCTTTTTTTTTTTTTAATTTTTTTTTTTTTTTTTTTTTAAGAGAGAGATGGGAGGAGGTGGGTACAGAAGGAGAGAAAAGTTGGGGTGCCTGGGTGGCTCAGTTGTTAAGTGTCTGCCTTCTGCTCAGGTCATGATCCCAGGGTCCTGGGATCGAGCCCCGCATCGGGCTCCCTGCTCAGTGGGAAGCCTGCTTCTCCCTCTCCTGATCTCCCTGCTTGCGTTCCCTCTCTTGCTGTCTCTATCAAATAAATACAATTTTTTTGGTTTATTTAAATTCAATTAACATATATTGTATTATTAGTTTCAGAGTTAGAGTTCAGTGATTCATCAGTTGCATATAACACCCAGGGCTCATTACATCACATGCCCTTCTTAATACCCACCTCCCCTACAACAACCGTCAGTTTGTTTCCTAGAATTCAGAGTCTCTTAGAGTTTGTCTCCTTCTCTGATTTTGTCTATTTTATGGGGGAGAGAGAGAATCTTTTTTTTTTTTTAATTTTTTAATGTTTTTTTTATTATATTATGTTAGTTACCATACAGTACATCCCCGGTTTCCGATGTAAAGTTCGATGATTCATTAGTTGTGTATAACACCCAGTGCACCATGCAATACGTGCCCTCCTTACTACCCATCACCGGTCTATCCCATTCCCCCACCTCCCCTCCCCTCTGAGGCCCTCAGTTTGTTTCTCATAGTCCGTAGTCTAGGGACAGAGAATATCTTAAGCAGGCTCCACGCCCAGTGCGTATCCTGGTGCAGGGCTTGATCTCACTATCCTGAGATCATAACCCGAACCGAAATCAAGAGTTACATGCTTAACCAACAGAGCCACCCAGGTACCCCAATGCATAGCTTATTTTTTAAGTATTTGATGTTTTAAGTGAATGTCTGTACCGTTGGATCTTACAATGTTTTCCTCTTTGCCTCATTAACTCCCATGCTTTTCTCTTCCAGACTATCAAGAACAAATATGCCACATCTAAGCATGCTAAGATCAGCACTCTGGCACAGCTAAATTCTGCACTAGTTCAAGATTTAGCCAAGGCTGTGGCAAAGGTGTGACTTGTAAACAAGAGTTGGAGTACTATAATAACTGCAAATAAAATTGGCACCATGTGCCATCTGTACATATTATATGTTATCTTTACTTACTTTTAATAAAGTTTGTGGTCCTTTTTACTTCTTATACCTTAACTCATTTGAATGTCGCTATTTTCCTACTGAGGATAACCTAAAAGTTGTATTAAAGGTATGATGGGGAGTATAAAAAGTACTTTCAGTTTATTGGGACCCATCTTACATATATAATCGTTACTTGTGTGGTTCTTGTTTTATGTATTTGGCTTTCGCTTTCTTAATATGGATTACTGTGGTCATGAAAGCATTTAAAGCCCTTCTGTAGGGCACACTTCAGGTAAGCCCAATCGCCTTGGAGAATATGCAGCCTCTGCTTAGGAGTCTGCCACCTCACCCTTAGGACCACGCCCCTCGCTCCCATTTTTGTTTGTTTCTTCTGGTGGTTGCTGCCATAACCATAATTCTACATAGTTTTTAATTCTACCACTATTTCTTAAATTATCAACTTTAGCTAGTATCATTTTTTTTTTGCTAGCAAAAATAAGAACTTTATATTTTAAACCTACTCTTTCATTGTTTATTGATCAAATAAAATTGGATCCTCAACATACAAAAGTATCTAAAAATTAACTTACTTGTCCCCTTTTGTACAGCTCAATCCCATCCATCTGAAGGTACCAGCAGTTTGGGATAGATCCTTTGATGTCTCCTCTATAAACGGACATGCATATAAATTGTTACAGGGATTTCTAAGAAATGGGATCATTCTGTAGATAAGCAATTCCTTTTAACACGTATAGGCCTTGCCTGTGTTTGGACATTGCATTTCATATTACGGATATACTACAGTGTATTCAACCATTTTGCTATTGACCTTCACATTGCTTTTCCTCTTTGCTCCTACAGACAAATGTCTTTATTATCATTAAATAACATGCTTTCCTTTCTGTACACTGGGTTCTCCAGAATATGTGTGTACTAAGTTTTGGCAGGTACTGTCAGATGACTTTCTCAGTGTCATCAGCAGTATACAAAAGTACTGAACTTCTCTGTGTCCTTGCCAGAAATGAAGGTAATGATTCTCCAATTTCTGTGAATTTGGCAAAAAATAGTCTTGTTTGCTGTTATAATTTATAAGTTTGATGGCTAGTTGAATAAATTTTTGTTGACTACTTCTCAATATGTAAGGTTTACCCATTTTGTCATTTGCCTTTTGACCGTTTATGCTCTTTTGCATGCAGACACTGCTAAGTTTTTGTATTATCAAATCTACTTTTTTTTTCTGTAGTTGCTTTTGGATTTTCAGTCCTAAGGTCAACTCCATCCCCAAACCATAAACATCTTTTAAAATTCTAAAATTTACCCATTATATTTATAGTCCCCTCAAACTTTTTGTATATGGGATAAAGTAGGACTCTGACAGATGGGTGCCCATTAATGCCCATACCACATGATCAAAATTATCCTTATCAACCTGAATTGAAACATTAATGTCCATCTATCATTTCCTCACCTACTTATTTCTACTTGTTTTTTCCCGTGATAAACACTATACCACCATTACATTAATAAGATGAAGCTAGCATTACTTTTAAGATATTTGGGGGCAATTTCAAACATAAGAACTTTTATAAAGTTATGTCCAGTTACAGAAAAGCTTCTTTGAGGTTTTGAGTAGACCTGTCTTACCATCCAGAAGCATTTTTCTCCAAAACTTGTTGCATGCCCTCCAATAAAAAAAAAAAAATTCTAATGAATAATGAATTTTAATTATATAATTGCTGCACTTTTCTTGTCAAGCTTTTTACTGAGTTTGTGGCTTTTTGTCACTATTGAGAATGGGATCGATTTCCCACCTATCTTTTTATTTTCTAGTTATAGTTTTTTTTTTTTTTAAAGATTTTATTTATTTATTTGACAGAGATAGAGACAGCTAGCGAGATAGGGAACACACGCAGGGGGAGTGGTAGAGGAAGAAGCAGGCTCATAGCAGAGGAGCCTGATGTGGGGCTCGATCCTGTAACTCCGGGATCACGCCCTGAGCCGAAGGCAGACGCTTAACTGCTGTGCCACCCAGGCGCCCCTAGTTATAGTTTTCTTATCCAGCTTACCAAATTTTTTTTACTTGTTTTTAATGCCATAGAAAACCTTAAACCTAGGCCTTAAATCTAAAAATTTTATTTTTCAATATTTATGGAATTTATTGTATTAGAATTTCAAACATAATCATAATAGACTAATCCCTGCCTTGTCTTTGGATTAGACATCTCAAGTATTTTTATTGTTTAATGTTTTCGTTGTTAGGCTTTAAGTAGTCTTTATATTTTAGGTATTTTTCTGTTTCTGTTTAGAGTTGTTAATTGACAAGGCTGTGGAAATTCATTTACATTTTCAGCTTATGATGTTATTAGGGTTATTGGAATGAATTCTTGCTCATGTTACACAGATTTGTTTCTTCTAGAAAATTTGGATCTCATTTGGAAAATTGGCCCAGTTTTTGTTGTTGGTGTGGTTTTTTAGTTTTTCTTGTATTTTACCAGCTTTAAGGGGGATTAAAGAGGTTTTCACTTTTATATCACATACTTTGAAATCCTTATTCATTTAAAACTAGCTTAATTAAATTTACAATCATTTGGCCTGGATCTGCTTAAAATGGTATGTTTTCCATTGTCGTTTGTGGTGTTTTTGAGGAATTATCCACCCCCTCTCTTAATAGGAAATAATCTATTCTTGAGGTGTGCCTGGGTGACTCAGTCAGTTAAGCATCTGCCTTCTGCTCAGGTCATGATCTCAGGGACCTGGGATCAAGCCCCATATCAGGCTCCCTGTTAAGCTGGGAGCCTGCTTCTCCTCCTCCCTCTGCCCCTCCCCTGCTTGTGCTGTTACATAAAATCTTAAAAAAAAAAAAAAAGGAAATAATCTATTCTAGATTTTTAAAATTATAGCTGTGTATATAGATATATCTTGTTTCTTGTTCCTGATATTAAATATTTTTATTTTCTAACCAGGCTTGCGTGGAGGGTTTTTTTTGTTTGTTTGTTTTTTTAAGATTATTTATTTATTTGACAGAGATAGCCAGCTAGAGAGGGAACACAAGCAGGGGGAGTGGGAGAGGAAGCAGGCTCCCAGCGGAGGCGCCCGATGTGGGACTTAATCCCGGAACGCCGGGATCACACCCTGAGCTGAAGGCAGACGCCTAATGACTGTGCTACCCAGGCGTCCCTGCTTTTTGTTTTTGGTTGGTTTTTTGTTGTTGTTTTCTGGTATTTTTAAAGAATCCGTTTTGGTGTTACATTTCTACCACATTTATTTTGTAGTTATAGCTTTTACATTATTCTCACCATCTTTTTCTTTCGTTATTTTCTAGTTTAAGTTAAATACTTTGGTGATAAAAGCATTTATACATTTCTTTGAGATAGCTTGTTTCTGAAGCCCTCCTTTCTATTTCTGGTTATAATTTCATTTGTGGTTCTTGATCTGGAGATTACTTAACTGCTTATTTTCTAAGTAGTCGGTTTCTTTTTAAGTTTTTTGTCAAATATCTTCATGTTGGTGATTTTTAATTTTGTTGGAAATGGGGGTCTTTAAAAAAGCCTTTTGGAAACTTAATGTTTTCTCTGTAGATAAGTATTTGAAAGACTTCTTTAAATATTCCAAAGATATAAAAAAGGATTTTTTTCCTGTAGGGGACAAAGTTCTAGGTACTTCTGTAGGCAAAAAGAAAGGTGTAAAGAAAGAAAAGTATGTGTGTCGGGAACGTATATACATGTGTATGCATTTTTTTTTCTTTTTCAGTCATTTCAAAGTAAATTTTAGATTTCAAGATAATGTCACCTTAAAATATTTCATCACGCATCTCCTAAGAATTCATTTTCCTAAATAACCATAATCTTTATCACATTAAGACAATTAACAACTCCGTATGTAATATGCGGTGCATATTCAAATTTCCTCAATTGCTTCAAAGATGTTTTACAAATTTTTTCCAATCCAGGTTCCAATCAAAATTAATTTGTTTCCCATATACAATAGTTGTCCTGCATCATTTACCTCACTGGGAGTCACGTGATGGTAGCTACCTAACTGTATTATCCCTTCTATATTATTGGACATTCTCTAAAGAATAGCTCCACATGTACATATTCCCTTTTTGTTTTACTCTGGAATTTTTTTTTAAATCAGTTATAATCCATTACCACAGTGGTTCTCAAAGTGTCATCCCCATCCAGCATCATGAACATCACCTGGGCATTTGTTAGAAATGAAAATCAGAATCAAAACTTGGGAGAGGCCCCTGGCAATTTTTTTAAAAATATTTTAAATTCCAATAAAATTAACATAGTGTTACATTAGTTTCGGGTGTACAACATAGTGATCCAACGGTTCTCTACATTATTCTGTGCTCATTATATTAAGTGTGTTCTTAATCCCCTTCACCTATTTCACCCATCCTCCCACCCACCTAAGCAGTCGGTTTTAACTAGTCCTTCCCATGATTCTGATTCCTGCTGAGATGAACTGTATTGTCTTTGTCCCAGATTTGGTCTGGGGCACCAAATAGGCAACTGCTTAAAAGGATGAGATTGATGTGAGATATTGGAAGAAATCCAGGGTAAACTTAACAGTTAACGTTGCGCTTTTGTGTAAAATAAAAAATAAAGGAAACCATGTTTTTCCGAGAGTACGAGGGTAGGAGTGGCGAACATCCGTGCGTTTTGAATCGAAATTATACAGGGAGCTGTTTCGTTGATAATGAGGAAGAAAGGAGAACGCGCACTGTGTGACCAAGTATAACTCAAGGGAAACGTTATTGTAGGGGAATGCTCGGCTCTCTTGTTCAAAGAGGTCTGCATTCCTGTGCTCCTGCTATAAAGCTGGAGCGACAGCCCTTAACGAAAGACTACAATCAGGGATTTATTTACATGTCCTGCAATTTCATTACCCGCTCACGGCCCAACTGAAAAGCTTAACTGTAACCTAATAAGTCGACAAGCTAACACTTCGGGGGCACAGAACTCTTGTTATGAGTGCGAATCTTACTGATAGTGAAATTTCACGCTGCCAAGTCTGGACTTGCCTCGTAGGGGCTTTAGGTACCGCTGAACTTCGTCAAACGAGGGGTGTCTGGATGTTATAAACTCCGATCCAAAGTCTACTTAAACAAAACAAAGCTCCATTGTATTCCTTTCTTAGCCTGCCGGGCACACCCATTTTCCAAAGCTGCGAAGGTTGACGGAGTGCCGAGATGGGCCAAAAAAACCGCTGTCCCAAAGATTCCCCGGCCCCAGCGCCCACATGTGTCGGGGTTTTCCCTTCCAGGGTTCTAGGCTGTTCCCGGGAGCCGGTGTGTGTCCGAAACGGCTGTAGCCGAACCCCTAGCCCAGCACTCGGCTAAGCTGACGCTTAAAGTTCAACTTTTTCCTACTAGCGGTCTCATACTCGCCGCCAGGATAGGAGGGACCAGGAGTAACCACGGCAACCAGAGAACGGGACGGAAGGGGTGGGACTGTAGGGTGGAAGGGGCGGGACGAAGCCTGGCCGTTCTCTGGCCCTTTCCCGGCGTCAGTTTAGTGGCGGGAAAGTCGGGTCCTGAGCCTGCATCTTTCGGTCCCGGGAGATTCTTCTTCGCGCCAGTCTGAATGGAGAAGCAACCCGGAGAGCAAGTGGCCACCGAGCCCGCGGACTCCGGAGCGGGAGGCGGGGAAGGCGGGCCATCACAGGTCGCTGGCGCCCAGGAAGCGCGTCCAGAGGACCGCTTGACCCTGCTGCTCAGGTTGTTCCCTCCGGCCGGCTTAGCCGGATCCAAGCGGGCGTTGTGGCCGAGAGCCCCGCCCTTCGCTCTCAGGGTCCCGAAGCCTTCGAATTCTGGTTTGGTCGCTCAGTGGCTGCGTAACTGCGTCATTCAGTTAAGCTTCTTAAGCCTCTTGCTTCATCTTCGAAAAAGAGGAGGGTTACACCCTAGTAGAGTTGCCGTGGGGCTTAAATGTGATACTTGGAGGCAAGTGTTTATAGCACAGTGCCTCGGGCCCTTCGGGCCTTCGGAGCTGTAATTTCCCCCCCTTTTCTCATCCACTGATGCCCTGCGGCCCCGGCATTCAAACGGGTTGTGAGGTTCATCTACATAAAAAAAAAGTCCTGCCTCTTTGTGTTATGGTTACGACCCTTTCAATCTAGAAGCTTCATTTGTTATATTTCCTACCAAGCGGGTGATGTTTATACTTTTCCACTGAGCCTGGTGTGGCTTTTGATATGGCCCCTCAGGCTAAGAATAGTTTTTCTGTCTTTAAGTGGTTGGGACAAAACGAATTCCTGGAGGAATATTTAATAACACGTGAAAATTATACAAAGTTCAAATTTCAGGCCGTTAAGGAAGGGTTTATTGGAGTACAACTTTCCCGCTACCGGTTCTGAGTTGAGTAGCTACACTAGAGACCGTATGACTCGCAAAGCCTAAAATACTTGTTTGGCCCCTTTAAAGGAGAAAAAAAAAACAACAAAAACTATCCTATAGGGGATTTTTTTCTCCCTCCCCAAAGAATTCTAACTATTGTAGCTTTACCATTACTTTGAAAGGTCTTGGCTAATAAGCCGCACAGTGTCACTTAAAAAATTCCCTCCTACCTACAAAAAATTCTAAAATATTAAAGATATAGGATTACCTTTTTTATTTCAGCTAAAAGGGAACTGTTCTTACAGTGTGTGTGTGTGTGTGTTTAAAAGATTTTATTTATTTTTTATTTATTTGACAGAAAGCCAGCGAGAGAGGGAACACAAGCAGGGGGAGTGGGAGAGGAAGAAGCAGGCTCCCAGCGGAGGAGCCTGATGTGGCGCTTGATCCCAGAACGCTGGGATCACGCCCTGAGCGGAAGGCAGACGCTTAACGACTGCGCCACCCAGGCGCCCCCTTAACAGTGTGTTTTAAAACGCTAGCCTAACTTCTTAACCTGTAAGAAATTCCTTTCATTTGGAATTTCCAGGAATTTTAAGAAACTTAAACCATGGAGGTTTAAAAATCTTTTTTTTTTAAATTTTTTTTTAAAGATTTTATTTTTATTTATGCGACAGAGATAGAGACAGCCAGCGAGAGAGGGAACACAAGCAGGGGGAGTGGGAGAGGAAGAAGCAGGCTCATAGTGGAAGAGCCTTATGTGGGGCTCGATCCCATAACGCCGGGATCACGCCCTGAGCCGAAGGCAGACGCTTAACCGCCGTGCCACCCAGGCGCCCCTAAAAATCTTTTTAATGTCGCTTTAGCTACTGATATAGGTCTCAAAATCTCAGAGCAGTTTCAGAATTATGAAACTACCATGTAAATGTACAACATCTTGTAAGTATAACTTAATAATTAGTGTTTTACCCATAGCTTTTCTACTTACCTATGATTTTCAGTTAAGTACAATCCTAGGACAACTAAGAAACTATGTGAATTATCTATCCAAGAATTAGTATATTTGTTATTTTTCTATATATCCAAGGAATGTTACAAACTGTTTTTAAACTTGTTAACAATGTTTGCAGTTTTCACCATTTTGATGTGTTCTTTGTGTAGCCCATATTTCTTGAGTGTGGCATATTAAATTTAGAAATCAGAATTTTAACTTTTTCTCATAGTTGCTATTTTTCCACTGGAGTCCATATTGCATCTTCCTCTGAGGCTTCCCTTTTTTTAAAAAGAGATTTTATTTTTAAGCAATTTCTACACCCAATGTGAGGCTCCAACTCACAACGGGAACTGAGCTAGCCAGGGAACCGAGCTAGCCAGGTGCCCCATAAGATTTGAGCATAGTTGACACAATGTTACATTAGTTTCAGGTGTACAACTTAAAAAGGTTGGGGGCACCTATGTGGCTCAGTCAGTTAAGCATCTGTCTTAGGCTCAGGTCATGATCCCGGGGTCCTGGGATCGAACCCCACATCAGGCTCCCTGCTCAGTGAGGAGCCTGCTTCTTCCTCTCCCTCTGCTGCTCCTCCTGCTTGTGCACTCTCTCTCTCAAATAAGTAAATAAAAAATTTTTAATAAAATCCATATGTCTCTTTTTGTGCCAGTACCATACTGTTTTGATCTCTACAACTTTGTAGTATATCTTGAAATATGGAAACGTGATAGTTCCAGGTTCATTCTTCATTCTCGGGATTGCTTTGGCTATTTGGGATCTTCTGTGGTTCTGTAAAAATTTTATTTTATTTTATGTTATTTTATTTTATAAAATTGTATTTATTTATTAGAGCATGAGAGAGTACAAGTGAGGAGGGAGGTGGGAGACAGGGAGAGGGAGAAGCAGACTCTCCACTGAGTAGGGAGCCCAATGCAGGGCTCAATCCCAGGACCCTGGGATCATGATCTGAGCCAAAGGCAGATGCTTAACTAACTGAGCCACCCAGGCACCCCCCCATTCAAATATTAGTATGATTGTTGTAGTTTAGTGGAAAATGGTGTTGGTATTTTGGTAGGGATTGTTCTGAAACTGTAAATTGCTTCGGGTAATATGGACATTTTGGCAATACTTTTTTAATACATGAACATGGAATATCTTTCCATTTGTGTCATCTTCAATTTCTTTCATCAGTGTCTTATAGTTTTCAGAGTACAGATCTTTCAACTCTTTGGTCAGGTTTATTCCTAGGTATTTATTCTTTTTGGTGCAATTGTAAATGGTGTTGTTTTTAAAATTTCTCTCTCTGTGACTTTTTTGTTAGTATATGGAAATGTTACTGACTTCTGTGTATTAATTTTGTATACTGACACTTTGGTGAATTCAATTATTCCAGTACGTTTTTTGGTTGAGTCTTCAGGATTTTCTCTGTATAGTATCATGCTGTCTACAGATAGTGACAGTTTAACTTCCCTACCAATATGGATGCCTCATTTCTTTTTCTTGTCTGATTGCTGTGGAGAGGACTTTCAGTACTATATTGAATAAAAGTGGTGAGGGTGGGGGTGCCTGGGTGGCTCAGTTGGTTAAGCATCCAGCTCTTGCTTTAAGGCTCAGGTCATGATGTCAGGGTCATGATTTTGAGCCTTCTGTCAGGCTCCACACTGAGCACAGAGTCTGCTTGAGATTCTCTCTCCCTCCATCTGCCCTTCCAGCTCGTGCTTGTTCTCTCTCTCTCTCTCTCTCTCTTTTTTTAAAGATTTTATTTATTTATTTGACAGAGAGAGAGACAGCCAGTGAGAGAGGAGCACAAGCAGGGGGAGTGGGAGAGGAAGAAGCAGGTTCCCAGCAGAGGAGCCTGATGTGGGGCTTGATCCCAGAACGCCGGGATCACGCCCTGAGCCAAAGGCAGACGCTTAACGACTGAGCCACCCAGGTGCCCCTCTCTTTCTCTCTCTCTTAATTAATAGAGTTTTTATTGTGAATGAATGTTGAATCTTGTTAAATGCTTTTTTTGCTTCTGTTGAGATGATCGCATGATTTTCGTCCTTTGTTTTATAGATGTGTATGATGTTGATTGATTCGCGGATATTGAACTACCCTTGCATCCCTAGAATAAATCCCATCCGATCATGGTGAATGATTTTTTTAAAGTGTTGTTGTATGTGGTTTGCTGATATTTTGTTGAGGATTTTTTTTTTTTTNTTTTTTTTTTTTTTTTTAAGATTTTATTTATTCGACAGAGATAGAGACAGCGAGCAGAGAGGGAACACAAGCATGGGGAGTGGGAGAGGAGGAAGCAGGCTCACAGCAGAGGAGCCTGACGTGGGGCTCGATCCCATAACGCTGGGATCACGCCCTGAGCCGAAGGCAGACGCTTAACCGCTGTGCCACCCAGGCGCCCCTTTGTTGAGGATTTTTGCATCTATGTTCACAAGGGATATATTGGCCTGTAATTTTCTTTTTTTGTTGTGTCTTTGTCTGGTTTTGGTATCTGGGTAATGCTGGCCTCGTAGAATATTTGGAAGTTTTCCTTTCTCTTCTGGTTTTTTTTTTCTTTTTTAATTGGAATACTTTGAGAATAGGTATTAACTTTTCTTTAAATGTTTGGCAGAATTCATCTGTGAATCCAGCTAGTCCTGGCATTTTTGAGATTTATTTATTTATTAAAAAAAATTTTTTTTTTTTACATTTATTTATTTGAGAAGGAGAGAGAGCATGAGTGGGAGGGGCAGATGCACAGCAAGAGGGAGAGAGAATCTCATGCTGGCTCCACACTGAGCGCAGAGCCTGACATCGGGGTTGATCTCACAACCCTGAGATCACGACTGGAGCTGGAACCAAGAGTTGGACACTTAACCAACTCACAACCCAGGCAGCTCTTTTTGGTAGTTTTTGGATCACCAATTCAATTTTCTTATTGTAATTGGTCTATTAAGACTTTTTAAATTCTTTCTGGTTCAGTTTTGTAAGATTGTGTGTTTCAAGGAATTAGCTATTTCTTTTAGGTTGTCCAGTTTGTTGGCATATAATTTTTCATAGCATGCGCCTATAATCCTTTGTATTTCTGTGGTGTCAGTTGTTACTCCTCTCGATTCTGATTTTATTTATTTGGGTCCTTTCTCTTTTTTTCTTGATGAGTCTGGCTCAGGGTTTATCAATTTTGTGTATCTTCTCAAAGAACCAGTTCTTGGTTTCATTGATTTTTTTTTTTTCTTTTTTCAGTCCGTATGTCATTTATTTCTGCTCTGATCTGTATTATTTCCTTTCTTCTATTCACCTTGGATTTTGTTCTTCTTTTTGTAGTTCCTTTTAGGTGTAAGGTTAGATGTATTATGGAGTATGTTCCACGTGCACTTGAAAATGGATGTTTATTCTATTGTTTTTGGATGGAATGTTCTGTGTATGTTGTTATGTCCATCTAGTCCAATGTATCATTCAAAAACATTGTCTCCTTGTTGATTATCTGTGTGGATGATCTATCCATCGATGTAAGTGTATTGTTAAAGTCCCCCTACTATTATTATATTGCCATCAGTTTCTCTTGTTTCGTCTGTTAACAGTGGCTTTATGTACTTAAGTGCTCCAGTATTGGGTGTGTAGATATTTACAGTTGTTATATTCTCTTGTTGGATTGATTACTTTCTCATTATGTAATGCCCTTCTTTGTCTCTTGTTATGGTCTTTAAAGTCTCTTTTGTCTGATAAAAGTATTGCTACCTAGGCTTTCTTTGGGTGGGTGGGGGCTTCCATTTTCATGGTGGACGTTTTTCCATCCCTTCACTTTCAGTCTGTGTGGGTCTTTATGTCTGAAATGAGTCTCTCATAGGCAGCTTATAGATGGGTCTTGTTTTTTTATCCATTCTGCTATTCTGTGTCTTTTGATAGGAGCATTTAGGCCGTTTACATTTAAAGTAATTATTGATAAGTGCGTACTTACTGCCATTCTTAAAATTTATTTTCTGGTTGTGTTTGTAGTTCTTCTACAAAACACCTTTCTTGCTCTCTTCTTCTCTTGCTCTCTTTCTTTGTGATCGGTGAATATAGTGTTTTCTTTGACTTCGTTCTATTTTTTGCATATTTCTCATAGGTTTTCGGTTTGTGGTTACCATGAGGTTCATAACATCCAGATAAATAGCAGTCCATGTTACTTTTTTGGTCACCTAAGTTCAAACACATTCTAAAAAAAGCAAAACAAAAACAGTAAAAGAAAAAAATCTTTCTTTTTCCCCTTCTCTTCCCTTTTGACTGACTTCTCCACAGTTTATTTTTATGTTATTATATTTTACAACTTTTTATTCATCATTTTCTTATGTCCTATTGGGCCATTTCTTTTCCACTTAAAGAAGTCCCTTTAACATTTCTTATAACACTGGTTTAGTGGTGATAACTTCTTTATCTTTTGTTTGTCTAAGAAATTATCTCCTCAAATCTGAATACCTTGCAGGTACTTGGTTGTAGTTTTTTCCTTTCAGCACTTTGAATATATCATGCCACTTCTTTCTGGCCTGCAAATTTTCTCCTGAAAAATCAGCTGATAGCTTCATGTTTTCCCTTGTAGGTACTTTTTGTTTTTCTCTTGCTGCTTTTAAAATTTATCTTTATTTTATTTTTAACATTTGACATTTTAATTTTTATGTGCCATGGCCCGGAACTCCTTGGGTTCATCTGGTTTGGAACTCTCTGTGATTCTTGGACTTGGACATCTGTTTTCTTCCCTAGTTTAGGAAAGTTTTCAGTTATTTCTTCACATAACTTTTCTACACCTTTCTCTTCTTCTTCTCCTGGAATCCCAATAATGTAAATGTTTTCTTGATATTGTCCAAAAGATTTCTTAATCTATTTATATATATATATATATTTTTTTTTTAAGATTTTATTTATTTATTCGACAGAGATAGAGACAGTCAGTGAGAGAGGGAACACAAGCAGGGGGAGTGGGAGAGGAAGAAGCAGGCTCATAGCAGAGGAGCCTGATGTGGGGCTCGATCCCATAACGCCAGGATCACGCCCTGAGCCGAAGGCAGGCGCTTAACCGCTGTGCCACCCAGGCGCCCCTAATCTATTTATATTTTTGAACCATTTTTCTCTTTGTGCTCTTCTGCTTGTATGCTTTCCATTACCCTCTCTTCCAGATCACTGATATATTCTTCTGATCCTTTAATCTACTCTTGGTTTCCTGCAGTATATTTTTTTTTCCCCAGTTATTACATTCTTCAACTCTGATTGGTTTCTTTTAATATTTTCTGTCTTGCTATTGAAGGTATCACTGAGTTCTTCCGCTCTTTTCTCCAGCCCAGTGAGTATCTTTACGAGCATTACTTTAAATTCCTTTTCAGGCTTATTGTTTATCTCTGTTTCATTTAGTTCTTTTTTTTTTTTCCTTGTTCTTTCTTTTGGAGCATATTCCTCTGTCTCCCCCATTTTGCTTGAGTTTTTGTTTGTTTTTATAGAAGTTAAACACTGAGCTTCTCCTAAACTTGAAGGGGTGATCTTGGTATGGTGTCCCCTGTGCAGTGTGTTGTTGGTGACTTTAGTTGGCTGACTGGAGCTGTGGCTGTAAATGCCAGTTAATCTTTTAAACTGTGGCATGTCTCCATCTCTCTTCCTGTTCTCTTTTTGTTCTATCTTTGTTTATTCAGTAGCTGTTCAGTCAGCCCTTAGTTTTTTAGGAGGAATTGTTCAATTAATAGATGTAATTTGGTGTGTTCAGTGGAGGAGGACATAGTTTTTCCTACAACCCCATCTTCAACTAGAACTCTCTTTACACCCACTTTAAATCATTCAGGCCAAACTAGAAGACTTATTGCTGAGTTTACTTACACTCGTTTTATTGCATAAACTTCTGAAAAATGTGAGTTGGTTTATAATGTAGTAATGAGTAAAACCTCTATAAATATATGACTTTCTGGGATACCTGGCTGGCTCAGTCAGCAGAGCATGCAACTCTTGATCTCAGGGTTTTGAGTTTGAGCCCCATGTTGGGGGTAGAGTTTACTTAATTTTTAAAAAAGTATATTTGTGTGTGTGTGTGTGTATATATATATATATATATATATATATATATATATATATATATATATATATATATATATGACTTTCTCTTCTCTTTTTGCTTTCAGGCTGAGAGCACAGACAAAACAACAACTCTTGGAATATAAATCAATGGTTGATGCAAGTAAGTATTTTCATTTTCAAATAAGATTTTGTGAGCTTGGTGATGAACAATATTCTAGAGAAAAGAAAATCAACTTTACAAAAAGTTATTTATTTAGGGAATGGGAGTGTCAGCATAATGTGGTACTATACCATATAAGAAGGCAAAAAACACAATTGCCCTGTCCCTCAGGAACTTGTTAGGAATTCAGGAAATAGATTAAAACAAAACAAAACAAAAAAACAAACTAAGAATGCAAGACAGTTAAGTTCTGTTGATCAGAGAATTGGGAAATTTCTGTGGGAAGGAATCATAGGACTTGATCATGAACAGCTTGGAGATTAAATTAGTGGATGAGATGATTGTTAAGCAAGTGAGCTAAGATCTATACTTCAAGAAACACTGGAAGATAGGAATGAGAGGCAGAAGGGAGATTAGCTTACAGATATGAATGATAATTTCGATTTTAAACACTGGAAAAGTTTACATTTTCTTAAAAGATTTTATTTTTTTGAGGGTCACCTGGGTGACTCATTTGGTTAAAGGTCTGCCTTTGGCTCACTTCATGATCCCAGGATGCTGGGATTGAGCCCTGCATCAGGCTCCCTGATCAGTGGGAGTCTCCTTCTCCCTCTCCTCCCCACTTGTGCTATCTCTCACTATCTCTGTCTCTCTCTCTCAAATAAATAAATAAAATCTTTAAAAAAAAAAAAAGATTTGGGATGGCTGGGTGCCTCAGTCAGTTAAGCATCTGTCTTAAGCTTGGGTCATGATCCCAGACCTGGGATTGAGCCCCAAGTCGGGCTCGTTGCTCAGTGGGGAGTGTGCCTCTGCCTTTCCCTTTGCCACTCCCCCAGCTCATGCTCTCTCTCACTCCCTCTCTCTCTCTCAAATAAGGAAATAAAAAATCTTAAAAAAAAAATTTATTTATTTGAGAGAGAGAGACAGACAAAGCACAAGCAAGGGGAGGGGGAGGGATAGAGGGAGAGGAACAAGCAGGCACCCCACTGATCAAGGAGCCCGATGCAGGGCTCAGTCCAGGACCCTGGGATCATAACCTGAGCCGAAAGCAGACGCTTAACAGACTTAGCCACCCAGTCTCCCCTGAAAAAAATGTAAATTTATCTTTTTTTTTTTTTTTAAGATTTTATTTATTTACTTGAGAGAGAGAGAGCATGAGAGGGGAGAGGGTCAGAGGGAGAAGCAGACTCCCCACTGAGCGGGGAG
Source organism: Ailuropoda melanoleuca (assembly GCF_002007445.2). Classification (NCBI taxonomy): domain Eukaryota; kingdom Metazoa; phylum Chordata; class Mammalia; order Carnivora; family Ursidae; genus Ailuropoda; species Ailuropoda melanoleuca. The sequence continues at coordinate 47,233,639 of NC_048220.1, forward strand.
CCCGATGTGGGACTCAGTCCTGGGACTCCGGGATCATGACCTGAGCCGAAGGCAGTTGCTTAACTAACTGAGCCACCCAGGTGCCCCTGTAAATTTATCTTTTAAAATCTAGAAGTCTTCAGGAGCAAGAGAGTACTAAAATAATGGTTTAGCTCTCCTAAAGTAATAACCATTATTGCAACCTAATTTGTAAGACTTTGGGTCTCAAAGATAGGTTTTGGTGAGTTTTTCTTTCTCTGTGAAATAGGCTTAAAGAATAAAACCAAAGGGCACCTGGGTGGCTCAGTCTTTAAGCATCTGCCTTTTGCCCAGGGCGTGATCCCTGGGATCGAGCCCCACATCGGGCTCCCTGCTCCACTGGGAGCCTGCTTCTTCCTCTCCCACTCCCCCTGCTTGTGTTCCCTCTCTCGCTGGCTGTCTCTCTCTCTCTGTCAAATAAATAAATAAAATCTTTAAAAAAAAAAAAGAATAAAACCAACCAATACTTTATGTTGAATCAAGAATTGTGGAAAACCTGAGGGGCCACATAGATGACTTAGTCACTTCACCTGAATACATGTTTAACTTAGGAACTTTTCAGACTCTGCTCAGGTTCTTTTATAAGGCCGTAGATCCAAAGGCAGTTCTAGTGTGATGCCCATCTGATATTCCAGGCTTTCTAAAGTCTTAACGCAAAACAAGAACAACAAAAAAATAGGACTATGAAATGAGCCGCCTGGCCTCTTTTCTGCTTAGTATAACGAGTAACTTGTGAAACTGGGATATGAACCAGGTCTTCTTGCCTCCAAAGCCATGACCTTCCATTATATCAATAATGCTTCCATCAAAAATGATCAGTATGGGGCGCCTGGGTGGCACGGCGGTTAAGCGTCTGCCTTCGGCTCAGGGCGTGATCCCGGCGTTATGGGATTGAGCCCCACATGAGGCTCCTCTGATATGAGCCTGCTTCTTCCTCTCCCACTCCCCCCTGCTTGTGTTCCCTCTCTCGCTGGCTGTCTCTATCTCTGTCAAATAAATAAATAAAATCTTTAAAAAAAAAAATGATCAGTATAGGGGCGCCTGGGTGGCTCAGTCGGTTGAGCCTCTGCCTTCGGCTCAGGTCACAATCCCAGCTTGCTAGGATAGAGCCCCACATCAGGCTCTCTGCTCAGCAGGGAGCCTGCTTCTCCTTCTCCCTTTGCCCCTCCTCCTGGTTGTGTTCTCTCTCTCTTCTCTCAAATAAATAAATTAAAACTTAAAAAAATGAATGGCAGGTCACCGTCCTTCCCCTGGTGGAATTAATGATCTCTTTGTTTCAAACCCATGCTCCTTATATTAAACTAGTGATGTTTACCTCATAGATGGGACGTAGGATATGACTAAATTCTTTTGCTGGCATGAGAGCCCACATAATAAAAAAGGATAATGTATCTTCTTAGAGGACAGGATGTTGGGGGAAAGCTATTCAGAATTTGGACCTTTGAGAAATTACCTCTACATTTTCCTGCATTCATTCAAATCATTTTTAAGTATTCAGCATGTCCCCACTAGGGACATGTAACTAGGCATGGAGACATAGTGTTGAAGGAGGCAGAATTTGCCCTAGTGGGGCTTAATTTCTATGTAGCAAAACAGGTAAGGAAAGAAGCATTGCAAGATAACTGTGAAGTATGGTAAGTGTGATGAAGGAAATCATGGTGTGATAAGGAGGGGCTCCTTCAGATACTGTGATCAAAGATGGTGTCTTTGAGAAGGTGACATGAGAGTAAAATCCAAGTGTTAAGAAATAGTCCACCTTATAGAGTCCTTGTTTTCCGACTATATATAATTCCTCTTTTAAGGGATTATGACATCTGAAAACTTGAGTAGGCTCGATAGTGCACGCTGAAGAGTTTCTACAACTAAAGGAGATTACTGCTTTAGGGCATGAAATGAGGTTGTAGTCTTTGAAAAAAGATATTTATCTAAAATCAATTATTTTACCATTAAAAGAGTATGTTACTTTATTGCTTGATGGATTTTTTTTAAATAGTAAGTGCATCCCTTTTCAGAGTACAATTTGTTGAGTTTTGACAAATGTATATATCAGTGTAACAACCACCACAATCAAAACATAGAATGTGTGTTATACCTCCCCTATTCTACTTCACAGTCCCTGCACTTACCCCCAGCACACACCATTGTAATCTGTTTTTCCAGATTTGCCTTCTAGAGTTGGGCTGTCCAGTGTCGTAGCCATTAGCTACATGTGGCCTTAAAGTTAAATTAATTAAAATTAAATTTAAAATTCAGTTCTTTAGTTGCACTAGTTACGTATCAAATGCTCAGTAGCCACATGGTGTCTAGTGACTAGCTGTTTGGACAGCAGAGATATTGAAAATTTCTACCAAATTTCTCTTGGACAGCACTGTTCTAGAATTTGATGTAAACAGCATTATATATGTATTTCTGTGTATGTGACAACTTTCTTTTAATGGAGATTTAATTCATATAACATAAAATTCATTTTTAAACGTACAGTTAAGTAGGTTTTTAGTATATTCACAGTATTGTGTAATCATCACCAATATCCAATTCCAGAACATTTCCATCACCCTAAAGAGAAACCCAGTACCTGTTAGTAGTCACTCCCAGTATGTCTGGCTGCTTTTGCATAATTTTATGATTCATCCATGTTGTTTGTTTGAGTAATTTTTTCTCTTTTATTGTAGAGTATATTTCACGATGACTATACCACATTTTGTTTATCCATTCACCTATTGATGGCCTATTGATGGCCATTTGAATTGTTTGCAGTTTTTGCCCATTATGAATAAAGCTGCAATGGACATTTGTCATTTCTATGTGTCTTTTTCTGTACACTTCTTTTCATTTCTCTTGGTTAAATACCTAAAAGTGAGATTGTGTGCTCATGTGGTAACGATATGTTTAACATTTTTTTTTTTTTAATATCATGCCCAGTGTGGAGCCCAGAACGGGGCTTGAACTCACGACACTGAGATCAAGACCTGAGTTGAAATCAACAGTCGGATGCCCAACCGACTGAGCCATCCAGGTACCCCTATATGTTTAACTTTTTAAGAAACTGCCCAGACATCTAAAATGTTTACACTGGGGTGCCTGGGTGGCTCAGTTGGTTAAGCGTCTACCTTGGGCTCAGGTCATGATCTCAAAGTCCTGGGATCGAGGCCCACATCGGGCTCCCTGCTCAGCAGGAGATCTGCTTCTGCCTCTCCCTCTGCTCCTCCCCCCTGTTTGTGTGCATTCTTTCTCTGTCTCTCCCTCTCTCTCTCAAATAAATAAATGAATAAATAATCTTAAAAAAAAAAGTAAAATGGTTACACCATTATGGTACGTTCTTCCTAAAAGCATGAGATTTCCATTTACTTAGCATGTTCTTTAAAATTTGATACTGTCACCCTTATTAAATTTTAGCTATTCTAGTAAGTATGTAGTGGTATCGCATGTGGTTTTTAGTTTACATTTCCCTGATAACTAATGATGTTGAGTATCTTTTCATGTGCTTATTGGCAATTAATATATCTACATTTATGAAGGAGATCTGTAAATATACTTTAATGAAATGTTAAAATCTTTGCCTATTTTTTAATTGGATTGTTAGTCTTAGAGAATTTGAGTTCTTTATATATATAGTTATTTTTTCCAGATAGCTATATGTAGTTACAGATATATATATAGATGTAGGTATCTATGTATAGATATGTAGGTATCTGTGTATCTACTTATATGTTCAGCAGGTATTTTCTCCCAGTTTTTTGCTTGCCTTTTTTTTTTTTTTTTTAAGATCTTTCTATTTTTAAGTAATCTCTACATGCAACATGGGGCTCGAAGTCACCACCCTGATATCAAGAATCTCATGCTCCATGGGGCACCTGGGTGGCACAGCGGTTAAGCGTCTGCCTTCGGCTCAGGGCGTGATCCCAGTGTTACGGGATCGAGCCCCACATCAGGCTCCTCTGCTATGAGCCTGCTTCTTCCTCTCCCACTGCCCCTGCTTGTGTTCCCTCTCTCGCTGGCTGTCTCTATCTCTGTCAAATAAATAAATAAAATCTTCAAAAAAAAAAAAAAAGAATCTCATGCTTCACTGACTGAGCCAGCCAGATGCCCAACTTGCCTTTGTTTTTTAACTGTCTTTTGAGGAACCTAAGGCATTCATTTGATGAACTGATTTTTATCAATTTTTTTTTCTTTTGTGGTATGTGATTTTAAGTCCTCTCTAAGAAATCTGTGACCACTCCAAGGTCACAAAGATTTTCTCCTTTGTTTTGTTCTACAAGGTTTAGGGTTTTAGGTTTAACATTCATTTCTGTGATCCTTTTTGAGTTAGTTTTTGTGTATGGTGTGAGCTAAGGATCAAGGTTCATTTTTTCCCCCCATGGAAATCTAATTTTTCTTGCACTATGTATTCGAAACTTTCCTTTCTCCATTGTATATGTGTGGGTCTATTTCTGGGCTTTTTGCTCTGTTCCCTTGAGGTATTTGTCTGTGCTTATAATAGTGCCACACTATCTTGATTACTGTAGCTTTATAGTAAATCTTCATATCAACTCCTGTAAGTCTTGCAGTTGTGTTCTTTATCAAAATGGTTTTGACTGTTCTAGGTCCTTTGGGCTTTTATATGCATTTTAAAATCAGCCTGTTAGTTTCTACAGAAAAAAAAAAGGGTCTGAGAATTTTGATTGGGATTCAGTTGGGATCTATAGATCAATATGGGGGAAATTGTTGTAATAGCCATATTGATTCTTATAATACCTATACATGATATATCTTTTCAGTATTTGAATGTATTCAGTGTAGAGGTCATATGCATATCTTGTTAAATTTATCCTTAAATATTTCATGTTTTTGAAAGAAAAAAAATTTTTTTTAAAGATTTTTTTTATTTTTATTTATTCGACAGAGATAGAGACAGCCAGTGAGAGAGGGAACACAAGCAGGGGGAGTGGGAGAGGAAGAAGCAGGCTCATAGCAGAGGAGCCTGATGTGGGGCTTGATCCCAGAACGCCGGGATCACGCCCTGAGCCGAAGGCAGACGCTTAACCGCTGTGCCACCCAGGCGCCCCAGAAATTTTACTTTTTAATTTCCAATTGTTTTTTTTCTTTTTTCTTTTTTTTAAATTTATTTTTGCGAGAGAGAGAGAGAGCTCGAGCGCATGAGTAGGGGAGCCCAGAGGGAGAAACAGACTCCCCACTGAGCAGGGAGCCCTATGTGGAACTTGATCCCAGGACCCTGGGATCATGATCTGAGCCGAAGACAGCTTAATGGACTGAGCCCCCGAGACACCCCTGATTGTTTTTTTCTAACATATAGGCATATGGGTGATCTTTTTGACATTGCTCTTGTTAATATTTTAATCCTTTTTTATTTTCCATTATTCTCAAACTGTTCTGTCCAGTATGGTAGCCACTAGCTCCATATGACAATTGAACACTTGAAATGTGGTTAGTCCTTGAGAGGGACTATAAATGCAAAATACAGAAGAAAAGTTTATAAAATATTTATTTAGTAATTTTAGATTAATGACATGTTGAAAGATAATATTTTAGACCTATTGGGTTAAAATAAGTTACACTGAAATATTTTCACTTGCTTTATAATATGAAAACTAAAAAATTAAAAATTAAATTTTTGGTTTACATTTATTGCTTACATTATATTTCTATTGGACTGCACTCTTCTAAACTGTTACTAACTTCAAAAAATTTTTAATTTTAGATGAAGAAAAAACTCCAGAACAAATCATGCAAGATAAGCAAATTGAAGTGTATGTCATATTTTTAAATTTTGCTTTTTTTACTAAGATTTGCTATTATTACACATCTTACACCACTATCTTGCTTTTTCCTTTTCTTTATTTTTCCAAGTAATTTTTCATGCATGTACTAAGAATTGTTGATATGGGAGATGGACTTAACATGTACCTGAGTGGTCACAGTAGCACTTTGGCATTCCCGTTCACGAGATAATTAGTTGAGAATCTCAGAGGCATCTGTTTACCAAATCTATAAATGCATCAGTGTGGGGAACCTGTAGAATAATTTTATCTACATAGGATCATTTTACTTTTTTCAAAGGTTTACTGTATATATTTTTTGATGTTCAGTGAGTTTTTTTGATATAGCTGAAAATTTTTTGTTTATACTTCTTTGATAGTAAAATTGAAGACCTGGAAAATGAAATTGAAGAGGTGAAAATTGCTTTTGAAATGAAAAAGCTTGCATTAGACAGGTAATTATTACATTCTAGGTATAAGTATTGTGAACTGAATGCAAAATGGTTGTGATTTGAGGTGGAGGGAATACTTTAATTAGTCTAAATGATTAATCAAGTGATACCATTAGATAACAGTTACACAAATTTTGAGCCCTGAGAGAAAAGTTACATCATTCATTAATACCTTCATTTGAAGTAGTTACGTAAGATTGACCTAATAAGCAAATATCAAAGAAATAGAAGGGTGAGCTTAAATCCAGTGTTTCAAAGGATTACATGGATTCGATTATGACTATTAATCAAGTAAAAGAATTGTCATCAAGTTTAAATATATATAGATATATCTTTTAAAGATTTTATTTTTAAGTAAAACACCAACATGGGGCTTGAACTCACGATCCCAAGATCAGGAGTTTCATGCTCTATTGACTGAGCCAGCCAGGTGCCCCTAAATATATTTTTAATATAGGTTTTACATCCGTATTTTAAAATTCATTGAACAAATATTTGAATGGTTACTATGTCTTAAGCTTTGTACGTGTTGGTATACAGTTGTTAATAAGACAAACGTGATCTCTTATAGACCTGTGATCTGAATTAATAATCTCAATTAAGTGAATGACTTTTAAAATTACTTCCTTGAGTTTCTGCCCTTCCAGATGAATTTCTTGTACATTTAATTGAAAAGTAGTTAAAGTCCTCTTAATTGCTTCTAATAGTGAACATTTTTCCATATTCTTGTAAGCTGGCTCGGTACATAGATTATATGTACTTTTTATTAATTCATTTTAAGTAAGCTCTTTGCCCTACATGGGGTTTGAACTCACGACTCTGAGATCAAGTGTTGCATGCTACACGGACTGAGCCAGCCAAGTGCCCTAAATAATATATATATATATATTTTTTTAGATTTTATTTATTTATTCGACAGAGATGGAGACAGCCAGCGAGAGAGGGAACACAAGCAGGGGGAGTGGGAGAGAAAGAAGCAGGCTTATAGCGGAGGAGCCTGATGTGGGGCTCGATCCCATAACGCCGGGATCACGCCCTGAGCCGAAGGCAGACGCTCAACCACTGTGCCACCCAGGCGCCCCCCTAAATAATATTTTTTAAGATGACTTGAGAGCTATTAAAATATCTCATTTTAATGAATTGAATTTTTTTGTGTGATGGAAAGGCAGAAATGACTTTAATATTGCTAAATTGATTGCCTTTTCATTATTACTCATTAGCTATTTGGATTTAAAAGTAATTTATGCAGTTTGTATGTATGCATATTTTAAAGTGTCCGTTCAGGTATGGCTTTGTATTCCCCAACTCCAGGTCAGGCCTTTGCTGATCTCTGTAGTGCCTTAATGCTTCATCCTGTCCCTGCACCAGTGTGGATGGCTTGGAGACAAAGCCCAGGCTGATTTCAGGTCTCATCGGCCCTTCAGCTGCAACCACGTGGAGCAGCCCTTTCTATCTTTTCATTTTCCATTTCTGTGACTTATTTATCAAAGTATTTCCCATACAATAGTGTTTATAAACATACTTATGGTTTAGGTTACATTTAAAGAAAAATCAGTCTTTAAGTTGTATATATACGTTTTGTCTTTTAAATGTTCCACAAATGTTATCCATGTTTTATAACGCCAGCTTTTTTCCTTGCGCCGTAGGATGCAACTTTCAACTGCACTGAAAAAAAACCTAGAGAAAACTAACCCCAGGACTAGGTACGTTTGTTTTTTTTCTTTTTTCTTGTTTTCTGAATTCATTAAGGCTGAGAGTAAAGAAGGGAGATCTGCATAATGACTTTAGTTTTCTGAATTTTTGTTAATTAGCTGTCAGTGCCAAACCACCTTTATCTGGGAAATAAGAAAAGTGACAAATTTTTGTGGGCATTATAATTTTTACAGTCCTACTGACATTTTGTCTGGATTGCAACACTAAGAAGCAATGGAGATTTTTAGCCAGACAGCCTGAAAACTTTGAAGGAAGATTTCGAAAGTTTACTTTTGTTCAGTATTTATTGTAAAACAGAGATAGAGCTGTCTCATTTATCCAGTAACCCGGGAATTAGTTATTGAGATAGGAATGAGACAGGAAGTTTATGCCTCATTTTTCACCGGCAGAAATGAGCTTGTATATGTTAAAATGTTTGCCACGAATATAAAATTAAAACTTTTGCGGTCAAGGTTCTCTATAATCTGGTCCTTTGTGTCTGGCCTCAGGGAACTTACCTATGCTCATATCTCTCAAAGCTCTAAAAAATCCTGTGATAAAATATCCCCTACCATTAGCACCAGAAATGTGTTAAGATGCATCTGGGCACTTCCCCTCTCTGGGTGTCTTAGTTCAGACTGATCATGTACTCTCCCCATATTCCATCTAACTCCAGGATTACATAAATCCTAAAATATGAATTTGGGCCCTCTAACGATTGCTTCTCCATAAAAGGTGAGCCTTAAACATTCTTGAGTTAGAGATGTACAGGACAAATTGACCCCCAAAGAGGACAGAAAGACCAAATGGGCTGAGGTAGTGCCTTTAGCAAGTTCTAAAGTTTACAAACCAGTATAGCTGTAACTAGTAGAAAATGAGTTTAGCTTTCCCAGGTCTATGCAAAGATTCACATTTTCAGCCTCCTCAGCAAACTCCTTCTGCATGCAGTGTTTCTCATGCCTGGTTGATATCAGAATAATTAGTATTATCACAGTGATCACATTGCTGGTCCCTTCCCAAACCTATTGACTCAATCTCTGAGTCCAAGTGGGCATGTTGGGAGTCATGTGATGATCCACATTAAACATCCTCCCAAAGGATTGTGGCACTTGGAAGTATAAGAACCAGGCTTATTTTATACTCTTTGGCTCCATCTATTGCAAACTAGATAATCTAGGTAATTACTTCATGTCCTTTAAGATTCAAGAGTTTCCCTTGTTCTACTCTGTGCACAACTCTTTCATAACCGGTTGTAATGAAACCATACTATAGTCGTGGTTTCATTTTTCTCTTTCAGCAGATTCTTTCCTCTTGGTGTTTTACTTTGCTTTATATTCCTGGTGCCTGAACAGGTCTTAGCATGTAGTAGGTACTCAGAAATATTTGTTGAAGACATGAAGGTAAGAAGCAGCTTGAATATTCATTGAAACTATTCTCTATGATGCTATATAATAGTGAATACATGTCTATACATTTGTCAAACCCATAGAATGTACACTACCAGGAGTGAACCCTAATATAAATTATGGGCTTTGGATGATAATGATATGTTAAATGTAGATTCATCATTTTGATGAATAGACCTTTCTGATGGGGGATGTTGATAGTTGAGGAGGCCATGTATGTGGGTTTACCTTCCATTCAATTTTGCTATGAACCTAAAACTGCTCTCAAAAATAAAGTTTATTTTTTTAAAAAGCAACTTATTAGCATGTTATTAGGGCTTTTTCTCCAAAATAGATTTTTAGAAATGTTCCTACATGCTTAAATTTCATATTTTTTATTGTCTATGATTACAAATTTTTCTAGGGAAACGCATCTCTAATTTTTTAAATTTATATTTTGCATCTAATTTTAAAAATTATTTATTTGAGAGAGAGAGCACAAGTGCAGTGGGGAGGCACAGAGGGAGAGAGAATCTTAAGCAGATTCTGTGCTGAGTGCAGAGCACGGCATAGGGCTCAATCTCCCAACCCAGAGATCATACCTGAGCTGAACCAAGTACAACACTTAACTGACTGCTCCACCCAGGTGCCCCTGCATCTCTAATTTTAAACAGAAATTTAGTTTACATCAAACTTTTCCAGTTTTATTTTGTTAAAAGATAACTTTCTATTGAAGTATAAGTAAATTTCATGAAAGGAAATACATAGTAATTGATTTGTTCATTAATGATATTTTTAATTCAAGGTTAATAAATCATTTTTTTTATTCCTTTTCAGTGTCCTCATGGATAACATGAAACATGTATTAAAGCTAAACAAATTAATAATGAAATCACACCAGGTAACTGCACATTGGGCTGCTTATACATTCTCGTGATTTCAGTAACTTTTTACTGGCAACTGTATTGTGTATGATTATATGGGATTACCCAAAGGTTACTGGTATGATTGGAATTCACTGTTCTTAAGTTTTCTTTTTCTCATAACTCAGTTGTTTCTGACTATTGTGACTAATTATTTACTTAAAATTTAAGCTACTATCCTTTTTCTTTTTTGGTATGGAAATAAAGGGATTGAAAACTGGAGGTTTGGAAAACATGGGCTAATAGATAAAATTCAGTGAAGTAAGTGTTATTGGTTTGTTCTGAGGTCATATGCCTTAATCTTTTTATTTTTAATAACAGGAATCTTGGGATTTGGAGGAAAAACTGCTTGATGTTAGAAAGAAGAGGTTACGTACGTGGAACAGTTATTTTGTTTTTGTTTTTTGTAGAAAACATTTTCACTTACTGTGGATATTGATAAGACCAGTTATCTCAGCCATTGAGAAATTTCTTAATTTTCAGATTTTCTTAAAATTTTGCGCATGGCATTTCTAAAAGTAGTATGTAAAATGTATTTCACTTGATTCATTTTTGTTGTTTTAGAACTTTAAATCACTACATTAATACATTCTCAGGGAGAAAAAATCAACTGACACATCAAAGTACAATGTGAAAGCCATACCTCCTTCCTGTGTGACCACAGTTAGGCATATATCATTCCAGTAGTTTTTCCATGTCCCTATAAACATATTTATATATACATAATTTTAAGTTATCATTTGATACATATGATTCTATAGCTTTTTAACTTAATGATTATGAAGTAGCTTTTTGCATTGAAATTATTGTTTTTTTTTTAAAGTAATACACATTTTTGGTAGAATTTGGAAACAGAAAAGTATACTTAGGGAAAGTAAAATTTTTAGATTTACTACTGCGATAATCACTCTTTGGTGCTTTTATTCTTTAAAGATTTTTGTTTTATTTATTTGAGAGAGAGAGTGCACAAGAGAGAGAGTACAAGGGTGTGAGGGGCAGAGGGAGAAACAGGCTCTTCACTGAGCAGGGAGCCCAATGTGGGGTTCGGTCCCGGGACTCCAGGTTCATAACCTGAGCCAAAGGCAACTGTCTAACCGACTGAGCCACCCAGGCGGCTCCTTTTTTTTTTTTTTTTTTAAAGATTTTATTTTATTTATTTGAGGGGAAGAAGGAGACAGCACAAGCAGGGGAAGGGGCAGAGGAAGAGGGTGGGAGAGAAGCTCAAGCAGACTCCATGCTGAGTCCAGAGCCAGGCATAGGGTTTGATCTCAGGACCCTGAGAAATTGAATCAGAGCCTTACCTGACTGAGCCTCCCAGGGGCCCCTTCAGTGCTTATTTCTTATCTAATAAAATTGGCTTCATTTTATTCTATGTTGTAAACTGACTTTTTCATTTAATAGTATAGGCATGATTTATTATTTTAACATATTACACAGATTTGCCTGTTTGTAAGTAATCTCAGGGTCAGAAGTAGTTCTGGTCATCTGATCTAATCACCCTTTGGATGTTTAATGTTTTTCCATTGCATTCCAACCTATTTTTGATCCGTTAATATCAAGGAACCAAGCTCCTGGGACACACCCATTTATGTTTTCAAAGAGTTTAATTCTTAAAACATTTCAGGAACTATAGGAAATGGTTGATGATATGTTTATCCCTGGAGAAGAGAATCTCTTCATTGAAAATTTATCTTGTTGATATGTCATTTTTGTAAATAAAGGAGGAAAAGGTATTTCCTTACATATATCTTCTTTTTTTTTTTTTTTTAAAGATTTTATTTATTTATTCGATAGAGATCGAGACAGTCAGTGAGGGAGGGAACACAAGCAGGGGGAGTGGGAGAGGAAGAAGCAGGCTCATAGCGGAGGAGCCTGATGTGGGGCTCAATCCGTAATGCCGGGATCACGCCCTGAGCCGAAGGCAGACGCTTAACCGCTGTGCCACCCAGGCACCCCTCCTTACATATATCTTCTACCTTTCTTTTGGCAACTCTGACTAAGTCCTCTTTAACATGATGTCACTTCAAACATAAGTAGACAGCTGTCATTATCATATGTACATACTCTGAACATTTCATGCAGGACATTGCTAAGGATAAAGTTAAAATACTGGTATTTTTCACAAAGAAAGTCATTTTCAGAATCAAAATAGAACTGCAACTTAAAATGATGCTTATGAAATATTTTCTCTTAACTGATAAAGTCAGGAACTGTTCTGCTTCACAGTTTTTCCAGATTCTTGTTTGTAGGAGTTATTAAATATAGTATTTTTTTTTGTAACCTAATAGAATTAAAACAAGCTTCAGAGAGTAAGCTTTTAGAAATACAGACTGAAAAGAACAAACAGAAAGATGATTTGGTCGATATGGAGAATTCAGACAAGATAAAGACCATACAACAAAACCTGCAGATGGAGATACAAATTACTACAGTTATTCAACATGTGTTCCAGGTAACATTTATATAAGGAAAGTATAGGTAAAGAACTTTTTAAAAAATGATTGGTTCTGTTACTTTCAGATTTGCTTTGTTAGTCTTTGATCCTGAAAAAAATCATGAATTCAATACTAAATATTAGTCTGTTTACATGTATTTGGAATTTATGGCTATTTAATGTTTAAGGCTTTGACTTTTTATTATGGTTAGATCTTAGGCATTTATAAGTGGAATGATTTCAGCAGCCTTGTGAAGACAGACAGGTATAATGGTGGAAAACATTAGACCTTAAACTTGGGAGGTGGGGAAAAACATGCATGGGGGTGACGGGGATGTACAATTACTGTCCATACTGCAACTTAATAGTTGCAAACCTTGAGGAAATTATTTAAGTTTTCTAAATGTCAATTTCCCTGTTTAGAAAGAGAGGTTATAAAACCTAAAGATAATTCCTGTTAATCTATTTAGCATAATGTCTGGTCCAAGTAGATTCTCAATAAATATTGGTAGTTATTAGCATATTACCTCTTAAATTTTATGTGTTCCTTTATTCTGGAGGGTTTTCATTACTCTTTTGAATTATAAAATGTCTCCAACTGTTGAGATGAAATACTTAAATTACCAGATTTCAATTAGGAAGATACACAGTTAAAACTGCTCACTATGTGTAAAGCAAATATTATATGTAAAGCTTATCATTGTAGAATATGAGTTCTTGTATCTGACCATAAGAAATTATTCCTCGGGTCTCTTTTTAAGATTGATTGATTGATTGATTGATTGAAGAGACAGAGAATGCAAGCAGCAGGGAGGGAGAAGTAGGGGGAAAGAATCTCAAGCAGACTCCACACTGAGCACAGAGCCATCATGGGCTCAATCTCATGATGCTGAGATCATGACCCGAGACAAAACCAAGAATCAGACACTCAACCACCCAGGCGCCCCTCTTCATCAGGTCTTAATCCTACCTTTTAGTAGCAGCGGTTGTTACTCTGTTAGCAGTAAGGAAGTCCCTTAGACTAACCTCCAGTGGAAGATTGCATCATAAGTATAGGATCCTATTAATTTTCTTTGGCACATGTTCCTTCCTACTGCTTTGAGACTTCTATTATTTTGTCTTTCTTAGCTTTTATTCATATCCTCTTAGTGTTAATTTTGATTTAATGAAATCATTGCTTTGTTAAGCAGAACATAGCTTTGGCTGCATTAGAAGCTCCTGCCCCTAATGGGTTCAGTCATGTTTGAATGCTTACTTCCCTTTGCCTTTGTAAATTTTTTTTTTTTTTTAAGATTTTATTTTTATTTATTTGACAGAGATAGAGACAGCCAGCGAGAGGGAACACAAGCAGGGGGAGTGGGAGAGGAAGAAGCAGGCTCATAGCAGAGGAGCCTGATGTGGGGCTCGATCCCATAACGCCGGGATCACGCCCTGAGCTGAAGGCAGAGGCTTAACCGCTGTGCCACCCAGGCGCCCCTTGCCTTTGTAAATTTTTAATTGGATTTATATACACCAGCCCTATAGCAAGAATGTACCCTGTGTAGGCCAAATTTTTAAATATTTTTATACGTAACAATATGACGCTTAAATTCTAAAATCTCTTTGAACAGAATTTGAATTAGTAACTTGGTATCATTGAGCCATAGTTTTTGTTTTTTTGTTTTGTTTTGTTTTGTTTTTAAAGATTTTATTTATTTATTTGACAGAGACAGAGACAGCCAGCGAGAGAGGGAACACAAGCAGGGGGAGGTGGGAGAGGAAGAAGCAGGCTCATAGCAGAGGAGCCTGATGTGGGGCTCGATCCCATAACGCCGGGATCACACCCTGAGCCGAAGGCAGACGCTTAACCGCTGTGCCACCCAGGCGCCCCCATAGTTTTTCTTTTTAAAAAAATAAGGGATCACAGTTTATGCTTAAACTGTTTTTTGCTGTAGAAGTGCAAAATGACTGAACCACAGCTGCAGTCTTTTTCCTTTAATCTAGAATACCATTGCAAACATCCCTAATAGGTAAAAGGTGTCTCCAAAAACTGATGAAGCCAAAAAAATTGTTGTAAACATTGTAAATATTCCGTAGCATTATGGGGATCAAAGCTGAACCCTAACTGAAAATGGAAATGAGGATACAAGAATGTATTTTTTCTTTTTGGGGGGTAGATTTTATTTATTTATTTATTCATTCATTCATTCATTCATTTAAGAGAGAGACACAGTGAACGAGCATGCATAAGTAGGAGGAGGGGCAGAGGGAGAGGGGGAGAGAAGCAGCAAACTCTTCGCTGAGAAGGTGGAACAGGGGGAGGGCTTGATCTCAATACTGTGAGATCAGGACCTGAGCCAAAACCAAGAGTCCAACCCCTAACTGACTGAGCCACCCAGGCACCCAAAGAATGTATTTTTTATAGAGTAGATGTCCACACCTAGTTTGGTAAATATTTGATAAGATTAGTGAAGGAGGAGGGCACCTGGGTGGCTCAGTCAGTTAAGCGTCTGCCTTTAGCTCAGGTCATGATCCGGGGGTCCTGGGATTGAGTCCACCCTATATAGGACTCCGTGCTCAGCAGGGAGCCTGCACCTCCCTCTCCCTCTGTTCCTCCCCCCTACTTGTACTTGCTTTCTCTCTCTCTCTTTTGCTTTCTTTCTCAAATAAATAAATAAAATCTTTTTTTTTAAAGATTTTATTTATTTATTCAACAGAGATAGAGACAGCCAGTGAGAGAGGGAACACAAGCAGGGGGAGTGGGAGAGGAAGAAGCAGGCTCATAGCAGAGGAGCCTGATGTGGGGCTCGATCCCATAACGCCGGGATCACGCCCTGAGCCGAAGGCAGACGCTTAACCGCTGTGCCACCCAGGCACCCCTGAAAGAGAATTTTCAAAAATCTTGTTAAATTTTTAAACATACTGTAACTTTAATATAAAATTTTTTTTCTTTTTTTATTACAGAACCTCATTTTAGGAAGTAAAGCCAATTGGGCAGAGGATTCTGCCTT
Organism: Ailuropoda melanoleuca; assembly: GCF_002007445.2. NCBI lineage: Eukaryota > Metazoa > Chordata > Mammalia > Carnivora > Ursidae > Ailuropoda > Ailuropoda melanoleuca. The sequence goes on from NC_048220.1 coordinate 47,249,289, forward strand.
TAAGGAAACTGTTCTACAGCTTGAGAAGAATCTCGCCATGATCTAATAAGAATTCTGTTTTGTTATTTTTTGTTTAAATCTATGATACATCAAGTAAAATTTTTATTTAGTGTTTTTGGAACTAATATTGTAAAGTTTTTGTAGCTTAACACTGTAACATGGAATTTGTTCTTTCAAATATGTTAATTAAAGTGGCATTCTCTAAAAGAATCTGAAAGTCTTAACCTTGCAAGTGTCCCAAAAGACATCTAATCTCGATTTCCACTGAATGTGGACATTTCTTCTACAACATTCCTGGCAGTCCCAACTATCATTTGGAATACTTCTTTTTTTCTTTTTCTTTTTCTCTTTTCTTTTTTTTTTCTTTTCTTTTTTTCATCGTCTTTTTTTTTTTTTTTTGGTAGTTTTAAGTTTTTTGTTTAAATTCCAACTAGTTAACATACAGTGTAGTATTAATTTCAGGAGTAGAATTTAGTGATTCATTACTTACATTTGACACCCCAGTGCTAATCACAACAAGTGTCTTCCTTAATAACCGTCAACCATTTAACCCATCCCTCCACGCCCCATTATTTGGAATAATTTTGTGCATTTGTCAGTCAACTAAAATGTTAGAAAAATAGAAAAGGGTATCCACATATTGATGTTTTTTCAACCAGCAGTTGTATTTTATTGAAATAAATCTCATTTTAGTTTTATCTCACCACAGATTCTTTTTTTTTGCCTTTTTTTTTTTATAATACAGAGATATAATTGACATAGTATGGTATAAGTTGAAGGTGTACAATGGGTTGATTTGACCACCATGGCATTAGCTCACATCTCCATCATGTCACATAATTATTTCTTTTTTGTGGTGAGAACCTTTAAGATCTTAGCAACTTTGAAGTATATAAAAGAGTATTGGGTTTTTTTAAATTTTTTGTTTTAAAGATTTTATTTATTTATTTGACAGAGAGAGAGAGAGAACAAGCAGAGGGAATGGCAAACAGAGGGAGAAGGAGAAGCAGGCTCCCTGCAGAGCAAGCAGCCCAATTTGGGGCTTGATCCCAGGACTCTGGGATCATGACCTGGGTTGAAGGCAGTCGATTAACCAACTGAGCCACCCAGGCACCCCTATAATAGAGTATTGTTAACTATAATCGCAATGCTATGCATTCGATCTCCAAAAACTTACTCTTCTAACTGCATTTTTGTACTCTGTGACCAACATCTCCCCAAGTCCCCCACACCCCATCCACATCTTTATTTATTTATTTTCCCATCCACATCTTTATTTTTTCTAAAACATTTTATTTATTTATTTGACAGAGCACAAGGAGGGGGAGTGGCAGGCAGAGGGAGAGGCAGGCTTCCTGTCGAGCAAGGACCCCGATGTGGGACTGTATCCCAGGACCCCAGGATCATGACCTGAGCCAAAAGCAGAAGCTTAACCGACTGAGCTACCCAAGCATCCCCCATCCACATCTTTAAACAGAAACCCAAATAACACACCTCAACCTTGAAAACCAAAAAAGAGAAAGCATATCCGAAATGTTAATGCTCGTGGTTATTGTAGAGTAATTGTGACTTTTTTAATTTTGTATTTCTATATCACATATTACTTTTATAAGTTAAAACATAAAAAGAGTAAATGTTATTGTCTTATTAAAAAATAGAACTTGCTGGGGCGCCTGGCTGGCTCAGTTGGTAGAGCATAGGACTCTTGATCTCAGGATTGTGAGTTCAAGCCCCATGTTGGCTACACAGATTACTAAAAATATATAAACTTAAAAAAAAAAACCAGAACTATCTTTTATAGTGTCCCATCCCCTTTTAGAGAAAGCTCTAATTTGAGTTATTAGTTTGGAGCTATTGATCATTTTTATAGACGATGTGTTTTCAACATTCTTTTTCTAAAGATTTTATTGATTTATTTGAGAGAGAATGAGTGGGGGGAGGGGCAATGGGACAAGCAGACTCAGCAGGAGCCTGACAGGGGCTTGATCTCAGGACCCTGAGATCATAACCCAACCTTAATTGACTGAGCCACCAGGTGTCCCTCAACATTTTTTTAAGAAGGACTTTAAACTTGAAAAGATGCACTGCTGTGGATAATAGCATTTGAAATCTGTTCTTTATTTTATTTATTTATTTTTTAAGGATTTTATTTATTTATTTGACAGAGAGACAGCCAGCGAGAGAGGGAACACAAGCAGGGGGAGTGAGAAAGGAAGAGCAGGCTCCCAGCAGAGCATGGAGTGCAGTGCGGGGCTCGATCCCAGGACCCTGGGATCACACCCTGAGCCGAAGGCAGACGGTTAATGACTGAGCCACCCAGGCGCTCCTGAAATCTGTTCTTTAGATCAATAACAGAAATACAGAGATTAGTCTAAATTTGAATTCTAAATACTTTTCTTCGAAATATTTGTAGTCTTCATTAGCTTTGATAAATTCTTTATGTGTAGTTTTATTCTTTGCCATAGTGTATTCTTAGAAATTGTCTATATAAATTATTGTAAAACAAGTTATATATATATATATATATATATATTTATATTTGTTCTAGAGAGAGAGTGTGCGTGCAAGCAGGGGGTGGGGCAGAGGGAGAGAATCCCTCAAGCAGACTTCCTGCTGGGTACGGAGCCCAAAACAAGGCTTTATGCCCCCCGCACCCATGGGATCATGACCAGAGCCGAAACCGAGCTGGAAGTTCAACCAGCTGAGCCACCCAGGCACCACAACAAGTTATATTTTTCTTATAGAAAAGCATTATTCTAGAAAATACCTTGCTGATGTAAAGATTCAGCATCATCTAAAAATCTTTTTGCATTTTCCTGGGATTTTCTTATCCTTTCTATTTCCTTCTAAAGCCCAAATCTGAGACAGAAATTTCATTAGTTAGTTTTTCCTCCTGAATAACAACTCCCTGGCTTATAACATTTATATCTCTCTTGAATCCATAGTTTGGCTGATCATTGGAGGACCTGAGGAGCATTCACTGTCTGAAACATTCTCATGGTTTATGTGGTGAAGTCAAATTACACAAGCACATTTAAAGTTTCTTCTTGGAAAAGGTATACATTATTTCCACCAAGGCTCCATTCACCAAGCCAAACATCACTGGGACAGGAAAGTATACTTCTCCCACGGTACGGGAGTACTAGGTCTCAGAATGGGGGAAAGAAAATGGGTATCTACTGATTCGAATATCCCCTACAGTATGCAGTGTTGGTCTTAAATATTAACTTCCCTTTTACACATAAAATATACACCCTTCCCCAAGGAAAGTAAGTTAACAGTGTCATCTAATCATAACAGTTCCAAAGTTCAGGATCTCATGGTAGTCTTTCACATCAGGTCCAGATGTGGCTCTTCATGATCGGGAGCTTAATAAGCTGAGAAGACAAAATTCTGTTGCTTCACATAGCCAGCATTCAATAGTGGACAAGGTCAGCAATTGTGAAATACTGCTTGGCAAATGATAGGAGGTGCCCCCCTTCCAAGGGAGAGGGAACACCTTTTGCTTATGTTCTTGTGCTGCTCACTGGAAGAGGTTCTTCTGTGATTAAGTTCCCTTGTTCCATTAATAACCTTGGCCATATCTGAAGAGTATGTCCTGAGCAGCTTTCTCTACTGGGGTCACAAATACCACTTTATATCTCAGTTGGTCTTAAATTCTGGGCTGTGGTGCTTTTGTTAGTATATATTTTAAATGCGGTTGGTGGTGGTGATCACAATTGCTTTGGTTGGTTGGTTCATCTATATCAGAAGTCAGCAAACTATAGCTTATCAGCTGGCTGTTTTTGTAAATAAAGTTTTATGGGAACAAAGCTAATGCCCATAAATTTACGCATTATCTATGGCTGCTTTCCCTCTACACTAGCATATTTGAGTTGAACTGAGTAGCTGTAAGAGATTATATGCACTGGCACCCTATTTTTCTTACAGTCACTGACTTAAACCAGTTGACTTGTAGAAAGTTTTCTGTTATGATTTGTCTGATTGCTTCCTAGTAGCTTATATAGCTTGTTTCATGTCTGTATTCCTTTAAACTAGAAGTTAGATCTGCTTTAACTGTTTCAATTATTTTTGTAGTTTCAAATTAAAAAAAAAATTTTTTTTAAAGATTTTACTTGACAGAGAGAGCAGAAGTGAGAGGAGTGGCAGGCAGAGTGAGAGGGAGAAGCAGGCTTCCCGCTGTGCAAGGAGCGCGATGCAGAGCTCGAGTCCATGGCCCTGAGATCATGACCTGAGCCAGAGATCATGACCTGAGCCGAAGGCCACTGCATAACGGAGCCACCCAGGTGCCCCAGGAGTTTCAAATTTTTTTATCTAGAAAATTCACAGGTTGTACTAGGTACTTTATTATTTATTTTTAAAGTTTTTATTTATTCATTTGTCAGAGAGAGAAAGCACAAGCAGGAGGAGTGGCAGGCACAGGGAGAGGGAGACCAGGCTCCCTGCTGAGCAAGGAGCCCGATGTGGGACTCGATCCCAGTACTCCAGGATCATAACCTGAACCAAAGGCAGATGCTTAACTGACTGAGCTGCCAGGGTGCCCCTTTCCTTGGTACTTTATATTGTATCACATCAGGAGGCCGTCATGAATGGGGAGTTTTGCCTAAAGGTCTACAGCCAATGTCAGAACAGGGAACATGGAACAAGAAAGGAGTCAAAGCCCAGGTAGATAGAGACATTTAAGAATATAGAATACAAGAAGTAGAATCACCTGTGCTCCAGGTCCATGAAAATAGCCAAATAATAGTACTGAGGGTATAGACAAAAATCACAGGACCTGAGTGGGGTCAGTAATCAAATGATCTGATGACATATCTGATGGTGACTGATAGAAACTGAGCAACAGTGGGAAAAGGATATGATTTGGCAGTTGAGACAATTTGCTGCTTCCTTATTAACTACTTTTATCATCTTCATCCTAGATAGAATTAATTTATAAGAGAGCTGGATGAGAATTCTGTGGAGTATGAATATCAGCACTTAGAAATGAATCCACAAGTAAAGAAAAGTCATATTTTCCTGGCTGACTCCCCTAAATAATCCATACCAATATGACCAGTAATTTGCACTGCATTTGACATTTTCTGAAATTTATCATCAGGTATTCCCAAGAAACTTTGTATTTGAGGACTCGGAAAGTTTGTTTTTTTCTTTTCTTTTCTTTTTTTTTTAAAGATTTTATTTATTTTAGAGAGGGAGACAGTGCAAGCGGGGGTTGGTGGGGAGGGAGAGGGACAAGCAGACTCTGCACTGAGCATGGAGCCAGATGTGGGGCTTGATCTCACAACGCCAAGATCATGACCTGAGTGAAATCAAAAGTCCAAAGGTTAACTGAGTGAACCACCCAGGTTCCCCTAGAATGTTTATTTTTTAATAAAAATCTTTAAATCATGGGACTTCTTTATCCATACTCACTTCTTAAATATAGTCATAAAGGAAAATGAAAAACATCTATTTAGAAAAGTAACCAAGAAACTCTGTGTCTTTTAAATGACCTTAGAATGAGAATCTAGGACATACCTGGTTGGCTCAGTCGGTTAGGCATCTGCCTTCAGCTCAGGTCCTGATCTGGGCTGAGCCCCACATAGGGCTCCCTACTGATCAGGGAGCCTGCATCTCCCTCTCGCTCTTCCTGCCACTCCCTCTGCTTGTGCTCTCTCTCTCCCTGTCAAAAAAAAAAAATCTTTTTAAAAAATAGAATGACAATCTAATATTGTAGATATTCACATAGAAACTTGCTGTTTCTCTGTGTGTAAATGAAAAATCTTTGTACTAGAAATCTAAAGTTATGCTGTTTTGAGCTTTTTTTCCTTAGCTGTATTGAGGTCATTGACAAATGAAATTGTAAGGTATTTAAAGTGTACAACTTCATTTGGTGTAAGTATACATTGTGAAGAGATTCCCATGCTTGAGTTAACATATCACCTCACATATTTGCCTTTTTTTGTGTGTGTGAGAATATTTAATTTCTCAGCCAATTTCAGTTATATGATACAGTGTTATCAACCATAGTCACCACTTTTGAGCTTTAAGAATACATTATCTGGTTTCAGCAATGGTGACTCAAAACAATTTTTTTTTTTAAAGATTTTATTTATTTATTCGACAGAGATAGAGACAGCGAGAGAGGGAACACAAGCAGGGGGAGTGGGAGAGGAAGAAGCAGGCTCATAGCAGAGGAGCCTGATGTGGGGCTCGATCCCACAACGCCGGGATCACACCCTGAGCCAAAGGCAGACACTTAACCGCTGTGCCACCCAGGTGCCCCAAAACAATTTTTTTAATAGACTTTTTTTTAGAGCAGTTTTAGGTTCACAGCAAAATTGCAGAAAATACAGACTTCCCATATACTTACTGCTTCTACACATTCACAGCCTCCTCCACTAACACCATTCCCTACTAACATGGTATATTTGTTACAATTGAACCTATATTAATATGTCATTATTACCCAAAGGTGGTACATTCTATGGATTTTGACATGTATAATGACACATATCTAATATTATAGTATCGTATGGAATAGTTGCACTGTCCTAAAAACCATTACGCTCTGCCTTTTTGTCCCTGGCAATCACTGATCTTGTTACTGTCTCCATAATTTTGCCTTTTCCATAATGTTATATAGTTGGAGTCATTCAGTATGCAGGTTTTTCAAATACCATCCTTTACTCCTACCAATGATATGTTTGAGTGCCTCTGTCCCTACAACCTCCCCAGGATGTGTTATGCAAATTACGTATGTTGACCAGTTGGATGGGTGAAAATAGTGTTTCAGTGTAATTTAAATTTTATTATAAGGGCCAATTTGGGGGCACTGTAACATATTTCTAAGAAACTTCCCAGATTTAGCCACCGATCTAGATCATCAAACTAAGTGTATCACTCAAAACAACTTATGGCTACATTACCTACAAAATTATGTTAAGTGGCTGCAACGTATTGTGTATTAAAAATTATAACAACATAAACAATATTTGCCACAGAATTTAATATAATTTGGGGGGAAATGGAAGCGTTGTGGAAGCGTTTGTTTCAAAAAGAAAAACAAACTTGAGTTCTCTCATACTTGAAGCAGACAGCAGTTTAATATCAGGACTAATGATAGACCCTATCAAGTGATGACAATAAGTGAGGGAATAAGAGGGACAATAAGACTGGAATTGACCACTCCGTGAGCCTGCCATTAACTCTCATTTTAACGAGATCGTTCGTTTTAGGAAGCCACATGACTTTGTATTACTTACTTGGTTTCAGGTTGAATTTTGGACTCTACTTAAATTAGAAACTGGCCATGTGGAGAGAAAATGGCCCTAATCTACTTGTAGGCTGATGTGCAAAACAAACCCAACACCACATACCTTCGTCTGCAAAACTGAACAATGGGAAGCACGTGGGGCAGTTCCTAGGCGGGAAGTGGGGCGGGGCGGGGCGGGGTCAGGCACAGAGGGTGGGTTAGCTCCGCAGTGGAGGAGGATCCGCCGGATCGCGCGCTCGTCCCTCCTCCGTGACGCCACAGGCAGGGCCCGCCCCCAGCTGCCCAGGACTCCAGTTATCTCTGCGCCTAGCGAGCGCCCCGGAAGCTGCCCCAGCCAGGGGTCATGATGGGCAGCAAGATGGCGTCTGCCAGCAGGGTCGTTCAGGTAAGGAAATTCAGTCGTTTTTTCGGGACGTGAGCGGCAGGAATGTTGCTGATTATAGCAAAGGCGCTGAGGAGACAAGGCGGTGGCGGAGGCTGCGCGGTCACCGCGGCCTTGGATAGCGCCAGCGACGCGGCCCGGGGGTATGTGTGAGAATTGGACCTCGAGCCTTTTGGGTCGGGCAGTGAGCCGGGATTATAGCTGAGGGTTCAAGCCAGCCTGCGGGACTGCAGTGTATCAGCACGTAGGCAGCTGCGCGGTCCCCGGACGGTACTCTGCCAGGACCTCCGTAGCCCTCTTAGGAGTCGGCCGGCTAGGCTGCCCTGGCAATAGTCTGGCCAATCGACGTTTAGCGTTGTCTGTGGTGTCCTGGATCAGCCAATCGTAAGGAAGGCGGTAACGGCGAGTGGAAGGAAGCGAACCTTGTTTCTGACCCAGTGTCCCTTCAAGGTCTTGGGAATGGCCGTAGAGCTGGCCCTGCGAGCTGCGTCCTCCCCCCAGCCTGTTCTCCCCACCAGTCCAAGCGTCTAGTTACTGGCTGGCTGGGGGGAATTAGAGGGGGAAAAAGATACCATTTAAGTTTATCTGTAATGTTTTACATTACAGGTGTTCGTTTCCCAAGCCTTTTGTTGTTGGTTTCCCAAGCTTTTTTCCCCTTGAGTTTAGATTGGTAGCTAGAGGAACTTTGTTAATCCATTACAATCAATTACGAACTTCCGATAGCTTTTGTATTTGCTTCTCCAGCTGTGATCATTAAATAGGAGAGGTAAAGTTGGTATATAAAGGGACACAACCTCCACATTTGTGGTTGTTTTACACAATCTGTTTCAACTCTCAAAGTATATTATTGTATGAATTTCGACTCTGATATGAGAAGTGCATTTACCTTTACACAAACACACCTCTTGAAAAGACTTCCTAAGGTTGTTTCAGTTTGAAAGATAATCCTAGATCCCAGCCTTCGGTGCCATTGCAAGGAATGATCCTCACTTATTCATTCAGTGGGTACATATTGAGCATTAACTAATTAAAGATTCTGTGAGGACAAGGAGAACCTCTAACAAAGGACTGGTGTCCATATGTATAACCATACATATCCATAATATATAGCTCAACTTAAAAATGGCTTAAAAAGTTGAAACTGCACAGAACATACAGAAATGAGCGATAAGCATGTGAAAAGATGTTCTACTTCATTACTTGCCAGGAAAATACAAATTAAAGCCAGAAAGTACTACTGCATCTACCAAAGTTATTTAAAATTTTAAAAACTGGCAATACTGAGAGATGACAGTGTGAAGCCCCTGAAACCCTCATTCGTTGCTGGTAGGAGTATAATTCGTATATCTACTTTGCAAATCTGTTTTGTCAGTCTCTACTAGCTAAACATACCTACCCTGTGACCTAGCAATTTTACTCATAGGTTTATGCCCAAGAGAAATGGGTGCACATTTCTACAAAAAGACATTTAAAAATGTCCGAATGCCAAGCATATATATTTGATATATTTGGGCTGATGTAAGCAAAAAGATGATAATTTATCATTTACAAAATTATTTTGACTGCATGAGACATGGGAAGAAGGTGGGCAGTTGTATTAATTCAGGGTTTGAGATTTACAAGTGAGGTGAAGATACACCGCCAAGAAGGAGGTTGAGAGTGCTGTTAGTAGAATATTGAACGGTCCCTGGATTCTAGGCTAAATAAGAAAGGAGGTAAAGTCAGGGTGGAACCAGTTAACTGGAAAAAGGAACAATCAAGGAAATGAATGGTTTGGTGAAGCTTATAGTGGGAAGTAACAGAGAAGAGTTATATGTTAAAAGGTGTAGTTGAGGTTAGATTTTAGGTTAACATTTTAGGGACAACACAGCTTTGAACTCAGTGAAGAATTAAAAACTTTTCAGAAGTAAATACTAAAGTAGAAGGAATATCAACATAAATAGGCAACTGAGAAGTTTTGTTAAAGGAAATAGTGCATGAAAAGAGGAAAATGAAAAAATCACAGAATAATGAAGGAAAAGATTAGAAGGATTCAGATAAAGTCATAGAAATAGATAAAAACAGGAAGATACAACTTTTGTATAATATAATAAGTAGTCTCTGAAAAAGTAAAAGCAAATTGAACAAGTCTCAAAACCTGTAAGTTAATAAAACTCGACTGATGTAAAAGAAGATTTAAACCTATACTTGAGAGAATTAACCAACTGTGGTTGACTAATGGGTATATTCTAGTAGAATCTTGATATTTCTTTTTTAAGATTTATTTGAGAGCGCATGCACACAAGTACTCAGATGGGGGGAGGGGGGCAGAGAGAGAGGGAAACAAGCCGACTCACCACCGACTGGGGAGCCTGTCGCAGGCAGGGCTGAATCCCAGGACCCTGAGGTCATGACTTGAGATGAAAGCAAGAGTCAGATGCCCAACTGACTAAGCCACCCAGGGGCCCCTAGAATCTTTAGATTTTAAAGGAGAAAAAAAAATTTGGGTGATCCAGGCTACAAGACCAAGCACTTAAAAGAGAACGAAAGTTATCAGAGTTTCAACAATAATAGTTCATAAAGGAGGACATATGGATAACATATTTAAGGTAGTTAAGGATGGAAAATGTGAACCAGAGATATATCTAGCTACAGTGACCTTCGAGTTTTAAAACATTTTTTTTTAAAGATTTTATTTATTTATGTGACAGAGAGACAGCCAGCGAGAGAGGGAACACAGCAGGGGAGAGGGAGAGGAAGAAGCAGGCTCCCAGCCGATGAGCCCGATGTGGGACTCAATCCCGGAACGCTTAACGACTGCGCTACCCAGGCGCCCCCTGACCTTCAAGTTTTAAAGTCCACAAATTCTTATACACCTTCAATAACTCGGAGTATTGTTCCCTGGAGCCCTTCCTACTAGATCTCTCAGAGAATGAAAGACAACTAAGGAATACTTAGTTGCACTTGGAGTTGTTTCCACATAGGAAATGGATATGAACATTGAATGTATGTGACTGTAAGAACTAAGACTAGGGGCGCCTGGGTGGCACAGCGGTTAAGCGTCTGCCTTCAGCTCAGGGCGTGATCCCGGCGTTATGGGATCGAGCCCCACATCAGGCTCTTCCGCTATGAGCCTGCTTCTTCCTCTCCCACTCCCCCTGGCTTGTGTTCCCTCTCTCACTGGCTGTCTCTATCTCTGTCAAATAAATAAATAAAATCTTTAAAAAAAAAAAAGAACTAAGACTAAATAATGGAGATACGAGTGAAAGACTTGTTGGTAATACTGTTGTTCTGACAATATAGCTCTAATTCAACTTTTAAAATGGAGAAATAAGGGGAAGAGTATACAAAAGGTAGAATACACTTGCTCCTGCCCCTGGTTATTAACTGGTAGTAAAAGATGGGAAGAAAAGCAGAGAAGGGATCACTGTCACCTGTTTTCATTCTTTCTCATAATAATGAACCAATGGGTAATATCTCAGAAAGTGGCCATTGAAGGTATTATGTAAAGGTAGTAATGTAAATATAAATACAGAAAAGTATAATTTACAAATCTTTCCAAATGAAAAAAAATTCCCACAAATGAAAGCAAAGAAAAGGTAATATGACAAAGGAATTTATATTTAAATAATCACAAAATGATACAACAAAATATACCAAACTTGTGAGTTTTATCTGTAAATGTAAATGGTCTAAATCACCCTTAGAAAATCATTCTCAAATTGGCTAACAAATGCCTGTCCAGTGTTGCGCTATATATGCGGCATACCTAAAGCTAAGAGACTTAGAAAGGTAAAAATTAAAATTAAAAATTAAAAGCTATTTAATTGACCTGTGACAAAGGAGAAAACACAATAAATGGAGAAAACATAGTCTTTTCATTAAATGTTATAAAACAACTGGATATCCACTTGGAAAAAAATGAATCTAGACACAGACCTTATACGCTTCACAAAAATTGACTCAAAATGGATCATAGAATTGTATGTAAAATGCAAAACTATAAAACTCCTAGAAAATACCATAAGAAAAAATCTAGATGAGCTTGGGTTTGGCTGTGACTTTTTATTTTTAATTTATTTTTTTCTGAAGATTTTATTTATTTATTTTGACAGAGAGGGAGAACGTGAGCACCAACAGGGAGGGGCAGAGCCAGAGGGAGAAGCAGGCTTCCCACTGAGCAGGGATCCCGATGCAGGACTCGATCCCAGGACCTGAGATCATGACCTGAGCCAAAGGCAGATGCCCAACCAGCTGAGCCACCCAGGCATCCCTGGCTGTGACTTAGATACAACACCAAAGCCATGATATGTGAAAGAAATAATTGATAAGCTGGATGTCATTCAAATTGAAATCTTCTTGTCTGCAAAAGACAGTTAAGAGAATGAGATGACAGGCCACAGACTGGGAGAAAATATTTGCAAAAAACATCTAATAAAGGACCGTTATCCAAATTATACAAAGAACTCTTAAACTTAGCAATAAGTTTTAAAAATGATTTAAAAATGGGCAGAGTGCCTGGGTGGCTCATTCCCTTAAGTGTCTGGCTCTTGATCTCAGCTCAGTGCTTGATAGGGTCCTGAGTTTGAGTTTGGGGCCTGCGCTGGGCTGTGGAGCCTACTTAAAAACAACAACAACAACAAAATAGCTAAGACCTGAACAGACTCGTCATCAAAAAAGACAGATCACAGGCATATGAAAAGATGTTCAACATCTTATGTCATCATGGATTTGTAAATTAAGACAACAATGAAATACCACTTCATACCTATTAAAGTGGCCGAAATCCAGAAGAACATTGATACCACCAAATGCTGGCAAAGACGTGGAGCATTAGGCACTCTCATTCACTCCTGGTGAGAATGCAATACGGTACAGCCACTTTGGAAGGCAGTTTGGCAGTTTCTTTAAAAACTTGATATACTTTTACTTTATGATCGAACAGTTGCCCTTTGCTATTTACCCAAATGAGTTGAAAACTTACATCTACATAGAAACCTGCACATGGATATTTATAGCAGCTTTATTCATAATTGTCAAAATTTGGAAGCAACCAAGATATCCTTTAGTAGTAGGTGAATAGATATATAAACTGTGGTACATCTCGACAATGGAATATTATCCAACACTAGAAAGGAATTTGCTATCAAGCCATGAAAAGACATGGAGAAAACTTATATGCATGTTACTAAGTGAAAGAACCCGAACTGAAAAGACTACTTACTGTATGATTCCAAATATGTGACATTCTGGAAAAGACAGAACTGTGGAGACAGTAAAAAGCTCAGTGGTTTCCAGGGGTTAGTGGGGGAGGAAGTGATAAATTGTAAATGGATCTGATATCTTAATGTAAAAAACGAAGCCAAAATTGCAAAGAATTATACATGCACAAATGAGTGCATATAAAACTGATAAAATCTAAATAAGCTATATGGACTGTATCAATGTCAGTTTCCTGGTTTTGATATTGTGCTATAGTTACATAAGATAGTACTGTAGTAGGAAACTGAATGAAAGGACCTGGAATTTCTGTGTACATTTTTTACAACTTCCTATGACTTCATAATTATTTCAAAATTGAAAATCAGGGGCGCCTGGGTGGCTCAGCTGTTAAGCATCAGCCTTCAGCTCAGGTCCTGGGATTGAGCCCCACATCAGGCTCCCTGCTTGGTGGGAGGCCTGCTTCTCCCTCTCACACTCCCCTTGCTTGTGTTCCCTCTCTCGCTGTTTTTCTCTGTCAAATAAATAAATAAATAAAATCTTTAAAAAAGAATTGAAAATTAAAAGAAACAAAGCCATGCAATACCAAATGAAAATAAGACTTTCTTTATAACCTGGAAACAGTGAAAACTTTCCCAACTATGCTTTAAAATTAAAATACAGTAAGGGGAAAAAACTGATAATTTGGGCTGTACTAGAAAGAAAAACACCTTTACTCATCCAAAAAAAGTAAAAAGCATTCGACTAAAAAAACTAGGTGAAAAATTTGCAACAGAAAAAGGGTTAATAACCATACTATATAAAGAACTTGTAAGCATAGAAAAATAGGCAAGAACTGTGAACATACTCTTCACGGGTGAACAAATGAAAATGGATCTTAACCATATGAAAAGATGGACAGCCTCACAATAAGTGAAAATTAAAACTACATGGAGATAACATTTTTCCTCATTTAAATTTTATTTAAAATGTACAAGTTAGATAACATAAGTCTGTTGGGAAGGCTGTGTTTAAGTAGGCATTATCGGTCGCTCTAGAAACCAATATGGGAATATAAAACAGTATAACCTCTGTGAAAGAAAATCTAGCAATATCTCTCAAAACTAGTTTTTTATCTTTTGACCCAGCAATCCCTTTCCTAGGAATCTATCTCACAGATATACTGGCACAGATAAGAATAGTATGAGAATATTTACTGTATGCATTATTTATAATAAAGACTGGAAACAACCCGAATATCCATTAATGGGACAGGCTGAATAAACTCATGGCATTTATCATGAATTTATACTGACCCCTTAGATTCCAGTCTGAACACCACAGCATTCTTCCTTCTCTTCCCCCATCCCACACTTGTATTTTCTTTCTCTCACAGGCAAATCGCTGGCCCCCCCAAACATCAATATAAATGTATGTACTCATTTGCTCAGTCCTACAGTAGATACAAAATGGTTTCAAAATTGCTGTATTTATACAACTACAAACACCAAACTACTAAGTAAGAAGTTCGAAATTTCTTTGTATTTATTATTATTGCCTTTAGACTGAAGTGTAGTCTGAGCACTATGAAAGTTATCTGGATTAGCTCTTTTTATTCCCTTAGTTATGTTACCCAACTAATATACAGTTAGAGTTGCTTCTTTGTGTTTACATTTAGTTTAAAAAACAAATTTTGAGAGAGGAAAATTTGAGCATAAGCTAAGTATTAGATGATATTAAAGAATTATTTTTTGCTTGTTAGTTGTGGTAAAATGTATTGGGATTGTGGTTTCACAAAAATCCTTTTCTGTTAGTGATACGTATGGAAGGTATTAACAGGTAAGAGGAAATGGTTGGGATTTGTTTAATGGGGGAAGGGGTGATGAAATAAGATTATATTACTGTTGAAATTGTATAATGTGTTTGTCAGGGTTTATTTTTTGTTTATTAGGGTTTATTATAGTACTCTCTTTACTCTTATGTATTTAGAAAAATTTTTTTTAAGGGGACATCAGGGGCACGTGGGTGGCTCAGTCAGTTAAGCATCTGACTTTAGCTTAGGTCGTGATCTCAGGGTCCTGGATCAAGCCCTGCATCCGGCTCCCTGTTCAGCAGGGAGTCTGCTTGTCTCTCTCCCTCTACCACTCCCCCTGTTCATTCTCTCTCTCCCTCTCTCAAATAAATAAAATCTTTTAAAAGGGGGGTGGGCACGAAACTGGAAATTTAATCTATAAGAGCATATTACATCATGTTTTTACGTGTGCAAAAGTAATGTTGAAATGGATTCTCCCTGTACGTATGGTTGTATAAGTGTGTGTATACATATTCACATGCCTGTATAGATAGTCCTAACTTAAAAATGGTCTCTATTCACTCGGCAAATGTTTCCTGTGCATTTACTATGTACCAGGCACTACTGCAGCAGTGCTAATTCTCTGACACTGCCTTTTCAGGAGCTTAGCTGTCATATAATCATTGGCGCATTGATCTGTCCTCTGCACAATATTCTTAAGATGTTCAGGATGCTGTGGAAACGCAAAGGACGAGTTTTAAAATCAGACTTTGAAATCCAGAAAGCTTTTTAGAGGGGAGTGATACGTGATTGTTTTAAAAGATAAACAGATGAAGAACACCTGGGTAGCTCAGTCTGTTAGGTGTCTGCCTTCAGCTCAGGTCATGATACGAGGGTCTTGGGATCAAGCCCTGCTATGGGCATCTTGCTCAGTGGGGAGTCTGCTTCTCCCTCTCCCTCTGCCCTTCTCCATGCTCATGCTTTCTCTCTCGCCCCCCTTTGCTCTCTGTCAAATAAATAAAATTAAAAAAAAAAAAATATAAACAGTTGAAAGCAGAGCCATGGAAATGGGACAGGACTGAGGATAGATTTCCTGGCGGAGAACACAAGCTGTAGATGGAAAGGCATGAAAATGGCATGATGAATAGGGATCAGGAAAGTACTTGAGAATACCTGGGATAATAGGTGTCTAAGGCAGTGGTGGGGAATGAGGCTTGAGAGGTAAGGAGATGCCAGGTCAGGATGGGCCTTGTGAATGACAAATGTGAGTTTGAAGTTTATCTTGAAAGCTGTTGAACATTTTTAAAACTTTTAAATGGGGTATTGAGAGTGGATGGATAGAACATTCTTTCAAGAAGCTTGGCTATGAAAAGGGAAAAACAATCACTAGAGGGAGAATTGGTTTTTGAAAAATCTTTATTTAAGTATAGTTGACACACAATGTTACATTAGAGTTTTGTTTTTTAACATAAAGACTTGTGTGTGCCCTTATGCTGAGGGAGGCAACTCTATTCCAGCATTTTCTCACAGTAGCACAATTATGGTGGTGTTTTCAGGCCAGTCCCATCAAGCCTATTTACTTCTGTAATCTATAAAATATATAATATACAGTACATATATACAAATATTTTGCCGATCAACACACATCTCAATATCATTAGTTACAGAGCAACTCAGAGATTACTTTAGATGCAAATAGTACTGTTCATTAGAGCTTTGCATTGTGTATTCAGAAATTTCATATTGAAAGGTCCATTTAAGTTCCCTATAGCATTATCTGGAATTTTAGGGATAAAACATTAGTACTCTGCAAATGTCTGTTATAAAAACAATATCATAAAAGTAAATATTTCTGTGGGTATATCCCTCAGACCAAAAGCGCAAACAAATGTTTTAATCTGTTTTATGTGGGTTTGGGGATTATAGATGGTGTTTTCTTATTTGTGCTTTTTTCCATTTCTTCCAAATTTTTTACACAGAACACGTGTTACTTTTATAGTCAGAAAAAATATTTTCTTTTTTTTCTTTAAAAAAAATTTTTTTTAAAGATTTTATTTATTTATTTGACAGATAGAGACAGCCAGCAAGAGAGGGAACACAAGCAGGGGGAGTGGGAGAGGAAGGCAGGCTCATAGCGGAGGAGCCTGATGTGGGGCTTGATCCCAGAACACCGGGATCACGCCCTGAGCCGAAGGCAGACGCCTAACGACAGCGCCACCCAGGCGCCCCAAGAAAAAGTATTTTCTTAATGACCTAATTTTCGGTATGCTTTTTACCCTGTTTTACACTGCTAGATATTGACCTAGTAGGAAAACAACACTCAATATAAGTCAGGAAACTTCGAATTCTTGCCAGGCAGCAGGGCAATATATGTCATGCAACATAAAATCTGTGTCATGTTTTTCATAGGGTGGTTTTTGAGGTCAGTTGGTAGTATACTAAAATGTCTTATAATGTGTAAAGTCCAAAGTTATTTTGAAGAGCAGAAAAGATAAACAAATTAATAATTCATAGACTAGCTTTCTTGGTTGGGGAATAGGAAAATAGTAAGATTTAAAGTTGCTGTCAAATACTAAGTTAGTTTATTTTAATAAAGGTATCTATGAAGCTCAGTAGGTTGTTTCCTTTAAAGTTAATTTTAGGGGCGCCTGGGTGGCACAGCGGTTAAGCGTCTGCCTTCGGCTCAGGGCGTGATCCCGGCGTTATGGGATCGAGCCCCACATCAGGCTCTTCCTCTGTGAGCCTGCTTCTTCCTCTCCCACTCCCCCTGCTTGTGTTCCCTCTCTCGCTGGCTGTCTCTATCTCTGTTGAATAAAGAAATTAAAAAAAATAAAAAAATAAAAAATAAAAAAAAAAAAAAAGTTAATTTTAGTGCTTCATCTTTTTTTCCATGTTATTTTATTTTTCCTATAGGTAGTCAAGCCACATACTCCATTAATAAGGTTCCCTGACAGAAGAGACAATCCTAAACCTAATGGTAAGTTGTACTTCAGATTTTTTAAAAGAATATATGTACAGGCATATTTATATAGAAACACTCTATTATAGGCATTATTTCTCATTTTAAAATCAGCAGAACCATTGTAGCTCAGATCACAATGCTCTGCTAGGTTTCGTGCAAGTAGAAATTAACTTCTTATTACCTCCATTTAAAAAGGTGGTAACTCAACAGCACATGTCTCTGAATTCTTAATGGTATTGAGTTTATATAGGGAAATTTTTGTTCTTTACTTTCCTCTGTCCTTTAAAAGACGCTCCCATGCTTACATTGGAGAGATTATGAGGTACAGTAGCCATTCCTGTATTTTTCTCCCAGTTGCCCTTCTTTTCTTTCATTCGCTTATTTATTCATATTCACTCAATAGTTAAAGACTGCCTNATCACATGGGCGCCTGGGTGGCTCAGCGGTGAAGTATCTGCCTTCGCTCAGGTCATGATCCCGGGGACATGGGATCGAGTCCCACATCAGCCTCCCTGCTCAGCGGGGAGCCTGCTTCTCCCTCTCCCGCTCCTCCTGCTCGTGTTCTTTCTCTCTTTGTGAAATTAATAAATAAAATCTTAAAAAAAAAAATAGTTAAAGACTGCCTTAGCCCTGGGCAATCATTGCCTATAAAGTAACTGAAGATTCTGAACAAGTCCTATTTTCCTCTTGCCCCTCCTTTTTACCAGATCCTTTGTCCCTGTTTTTTTTTTTTTTAATTCCAGTGTAGTTAACTTAACAGTGTCTAATACAGTGATTCAATATTTCTATATATTACTCAGTGATCATTATGATTGTCCCTGTTTTTATTATAAGATCTTTGATCTTTNGAGAGGGAGAAACAGGCTCTGCACTGAGCAGGGAGCCCAATGCAGGGCTCCTTCCCAGGACCCTGGGATCATGACCTGAGCCAAAGGCAATTGCTTAACTGACAGCCATCCAGGCGCCCCTTATAGGGATATTTTTAACTGTAATTGCCACCATTTGACAAAACTTAAGTCATGTAGATGATCCATATGGTTTGAACTCCACTATCTAGAAATTTTATTTTTTTAACTTTTTTTTTTTTAAGATTTTATTTATTTATTTGAGAGAGTAAGGGGGGGAGGGAGAGGGAGAAGCAGAATCCCCGCCGAGCAGGAAGACTGATGTGGGGCTCAATCCCAGGACCCTGAGATCATGACCTGATCTTAAGGCCCATGCTTAAACCACTGAGCCACCCAGGCGCCCTGAAATTTTATTATTTTACAAACTTGTTTGATTTAGTAAGTCATTCACTTAAAGCTACAATTAAAAAGAACCTTATGAAATTAACTATAGGTACTGAACTATGTTACTCAGTAATACTTCTTAGAATTACACTTAGCATTTGAATAATGACTTGCTTACTCGATAATAGATAACTCAAAGTAGTATTTTAAGACACCTGAACAATTTATTTCTCTAATTACATTTTTTTTTTTTCAGTATCAGAAGTTTTAAGATCAGCAGGACTACCGTCTCACTCTTCAGTTTCACAGCATTCTAAGGGAAGTAAATCACCAGATTTGCTGATGCATCAGGGTCCACCAGACACTGCAGACATAATAAAAACATTACCTCAGAAATACAGAAGGAAACTTGTATCTCAAGAAGAAATTGAATTTATCCAAGTATGTCACCATTCTTTATCTTAGCACTGTGTAAAACACATGAACATTTTTGGCTTTTGGAATTTCATAGGCTGATATACTTGTTCTTTTCATCATCTTGTCATGGTGGGTCAATAGCTAAGACCAAGATAGTCAGGTAGGCCAGGACTGTTAGAAATAAACCATATACAAGCCCTCAGTAAAAGTACATGAAGGAATATATGTGTGAAAGTATAAAATGGGAAGTAGCAATGGCTATAACTGCATGAAAAAAGCTCGGTAGAGTCCTTGGTAATTTTTCAGTGTGAAGGGCTGCTGAAACTAAGACATTTGAGGACCACCAATCAGGGTCAACCTTGAGTCCTTTCCAGATCAGAAATTGTTTATAACAATGATAGGAGTGCCTAAGAGGAATGAAAAACTGATATAGTTTTTTTAAACAGCTAAGGATCATTTGCTTAAAATGGTGTAAGTTTGTATAGTGGCCATGAAAACATTTCTTCTGTAAATTTAACACCTAATCTTTTTGCTTTGTTTTTTCCTTTTCAGCGGTGGAGGTCCGGAATAAACACTGACAGTGTGACTGCTGTTTGTCATCAGAAAAAGAATAGTCTTTACAATAAAGAACTTCCAAAATGGCACATGAGAAATTATATAGTAAACAACTTGAATAAATACTCTGCCAAAAAAAAAAAAAAAAGAAAGAAATATAGAAAATTTAGATGGACAATTATATCTCCTAATATATGTATCTTGGTCAGCTTCTCCACAAGCTTACCTAATTGTTTTTATGCTTATTAAAATATAAATTTTTAAATGTTAGCCTATTAATTTACTCTCGATTATCAAGTATTACCAGTGTTGAGCTATTAAAAGTACACAATATCTAGTAAACTATCACAGGTTTCCCATAATTTCACTTTTGTTTCAGTTTCTTTTTAGACATGGAAAGATTCATCAGACAGAATTGCTGCTTTTGAGAAGTGATTTTCCTGAAATTGGATGAGGATCAGTGAAAGAGTGACTCCAGTATTTGTTCTTAGTTTTCTTAACACTTCTTCATTCACAAAGTTACTGGAGTATAACTAGTTTTAAAAAGCATATCCTACACTAAATGATAAAAATATAGTCAAGATAAAACAGGTGACTTTGTGGTATTAAAACTGGGAGTTAGTACAAAAGATTATTTGTAACCTATATTCAGAAGCAAATGCCAGAGTTTAAAATGGAAAATAAGAGATCAAAATGAATATAACCTAGGAATAGATGTTTGATTAGAAATTGCAAGTTACTGTGTTATTAGGGGTATTAAGAAAGTCTTATTCTTTGATTTATTTTACTGTTTTGAGTGTCATCATGTGTGCAAATTCTGAAAACCACTAACTTTCTCAAACTTAATGTCTGAGGGTCTCATAAAATCAACCTAAATATTTACCTTATTAAGGCAATTTATGACACTTTAATAGGGTCTTACAGTGCCAAGGGTATGTATTATTGTGAAAGGAAAGCCTCACAAAGCTAAATAAATCTTCTTCCATACCTTGAATGATTTCTAGAATATGCTTTAAAGAAGTCATCCCTAATAGTAAGAGTAGCTCTTGGGCATTAGACAGAGTCAAATTGTTGTTAAGGATTGCTCATTTGCCTGTGGACTAAGCTTTGCCTTTGTTGTTGTTGTTGTTGTTGCTATTCCATAGTTGATTTGCTTCTCTTATAAATTCTCTGTTGTGGCCTAGTATAAATGTTGCCCAAGTCGGATATGAGATAGGGTTTGGTACTAGCAATAAGCTGTTCTGGTGACTCAGAAAAACAATGTGATTCATGATTTTTGTTAACATTTTAAAAACTTATTTGGAAAATATTCTTAAAAGTTAGCACTAGTCTCTTTTTTCCTAATTTTTTCATTTCAGTAAAAGGAAGCCAAGGTCAATTTTTTTGCTTTCCAAAACAGAGTGGGTTCAGGTAATGAAGGGTGATTTGTGATACTGTGGGCCAGCAGTCAGAAGCCCCATACTAGAATCATCTGAAGGCCATCTTTACTACAGGTCCTACCATGAATGTCACAATGAAAACATTGATCACTTTTACAGAATTTGTGAGCACAAGTATGGCAAAAAGGCATGTTCACTGGGAATTGGTGTCATAGGATGAGCTCCCAAAGAGGATGGTATAGAAGGAATTCTGGCTTAGTTTTATATAAATAGCCTGTATTTTCATGCAGGAGATAAGCACTTAAATATATATAGCCATCCACAAATTGCTGAATATGTTCAAGTTTCAGTTTTCCTCCCTAATACTATACAATATGATAAGCAGGATCCATTCGTGTATTGTGTATTACTTTGTAGCAAATCAAAACTTAATGACTGAAAACCCAAAATATAGCTAAGAACAACAATAACCACTTGATAGCTCATTGTTTCTCTGGAACTGGAATTCTGGAGCAGTTTGGCTGGGCAGTTCTGTTCCCTGTCTTTCAGGAGGTTGTAATCAGATGCGAGCTGGGGCTGCCGTTATTGAAGGCTTGCCTGGAGCTAGATGTGGCTCACTCCTGTGACTGGCAAGTTGATGCTGGCTGTTGGCAGGAGTCCCCGGTTCCTTCCCCCATAGGCCTCTTCACAGGGCTACCTGATTGAATTCTTGACATGATGGCTGACTTCCCCCGGAGCAAATGATCTAAGCATACAAGGCAGAAGGAGCAATGCCTTTTATGATCTACTTAGAAGTTGCATGTACTCAATTCTGCCATATTCTACAGGTCACACAGACCAGTCTGTCACTGTGGGAATAGATTACACAAGTGCATTGATAACAGAAGGAAAGATTCATTGGGGTCACCTTGAAAGCTGGCTATTGCTAATATGTGCATGTGCTTTGTAAACTGGACAGTGCAATACAGATGCTGAATGGCATTTTATACATACAGTGACCTAATGAACCCACGATATCACCTACATAACTGCCTTTTTTTTTTTTTACCATACTTAAAATGTCCCCAAATAGGAATTTACCTCGCAGCGTAGTATAATGCAGTGATTATCAATTCATATGCCATGATACACTTTGGAACCTCCAGCCTCACAAGTGCACCATCATATCTAGCTCACTACTTAGCTTATTTCTACTACAAGTGAGGTTAGATTACTGTTAAAGTGATGATTTTCAGAAAACGACTTAAGTTCTATGGTGCCATGTATCATTAGGTATATTTTGATACAAGAGATAAATGGTAAAGATGGTGTTTTGGGTAATGTATGAGAATTTTATCTATGAATGTATCAGAACTCAGTAAAACCCCAAGTGACAGGGGTGCCTGGGTGGCTCAGTCGTTAAGCATCTGCCTTCGGCTCAGGGCGTGATCCCAGAGTCCTGGGATCTAGCCCCACATCTAGCCCCTGGGAGCCTGCTTCTTCCTCTCCCACTTCCCCTGCCTGTGTTCCCTCTCTTGCTGGCTGTCTCTCTGTCAAATAAATAAATAAAAAATCTTAAAAAAATAAAAATAAAGTTCTTAGTAAGAAGAAAAACAAAACCCCACGTGACAAAGAGCTGGAAGGTGACCAGTAATAGTTACGTGATAGCTAGCAAACTGAGCACTGTCAGACACTCTTCTAAGGGTTTTGGAAATGCAAAACATTTAAGCCTTGCAGTAACCTAATGAGTAGTCCTGTTACAAATGAGGTAACTAGGAACAAAAAGGTTAAATATTCTGCCCACGTAATAAATATAGCGACTGAGCACTTGTGAGGCCAGTATTCAAATGCAAGTAGTCTAGACCCAGAGCAAGAGCTCAACCCTAACTCTGTATTACCTTGACTAAACTATGAACCTTAGTATTTTTTTTTTAAGATTTTATTTATTTATTTGACAGAGAGACAGCCAGCGAAGAGAGGGAACACAAGCAGGGGGAGTGGGAGAGGAAGAAGCAGGCTCCCCGCAGAGGAGTCTGATGTGAGGCTCGATCCCAGTACGCTGGGATCACGCCCTGAGCCTAAGGCAGATGTTTAACGACTGAGCCACCCAGGCGCCCCGAACCTTAGTGTTTTGCTTCCTTCTTCAACACCTCTGAAAATGAATATTCTGAACTCTTAGAAACATCAAATGCTTCAGCTCAAAACCTTGGAATTACCAGTTTTTTCCTCCACAACCCACATCCAATCTGTCTGCAAATCCAATGGCTAAAAGCCAAATTGATAAAATCTTAGATAGCCATCTGGATAACTGCAATAATTCTTTCACTGGCCTTGCTTTTTTTGTTGTTCTTTAAGTCCATGTTGTGGTCTCTCAAAACAGCCATAGTGAACTTTCTGAAACGTTAAGTCAGATCATACCACTTGCAGAAAATTGCAGTGGCTTTTTTTTTTTTTTTTGCACTGGCTTTTCACTGACGTCTTTTAACACCCTGTTTTAAACTGCAAGCCCTGCTATGTCCCCTCTCCCTGCTTTATTATCTCTGTAGCACTTAACAGTATGGATCATAACATATTTTATCTCCTTCCATTGGAAAGTATGGATCTTTGTTTCCCTGCTGATTTCTCAGTCTGCAACAGAGCTTGTCACATAGTAAGCGCTCAATACACATTGGGTGAATAAGTGAATTAATGTGTTTAACGTGTTGATTTGCATGCAAACTTAGAATCAAGATTGAGTACTGCTCACAATTAACACTTAATTGAGCACTTACTATGTGTAAACTTTCTGGGTGTTTCATTTAGTCTTCACAACCAGTTATGATGTAGCCTATTATTACCATTTTACAGAATAGAAAACTGATGACCAGAAGTCTGTTACACGGCCCGAAATTCTTCACCTGACTTGGATTTTGTTTCCCTGGAGTACTTCACAAAGGACTGAATTAAGAAAGCCTCTTGACCAGCCCTTAAGAACTGGGCTCTCTTCTAAGCAACCTGAGCTTGCGACTCTAAGCGTCCATAGCAACCGTGGCGACGTACGCCCTTGAGCAAGAACCAGAAAGCGGGATCAGGGATAAGGTCAAGCCTTCCACACTCATACACACCTACTGAATCCAGAACTCAGAACATCATATCAGAACGCTGATCTGTCCCCGGTAGTGAAGGGAATATCTAAGTTAAAACGGTAACAGGGTGACACAGTCACCTGCGAAAACACTCCGCTACCGGCACCAACAGGCTGCGGCGTGACAGGGCGGGGACCGCGCAGAAAAGGAACGAACCCTGCCTCGCGCAGCTTCCGTAGGGCGGGCTCTAGCCGGACTTATTTAGCAGCGTCCCTGCCCAAACCGGAAGTGTGGGCGGAGCTAATAAAGCGTCGGCTCCCACTCAACGGAAGTGGCTGTTGGAGGCTTTAAGGTAGCTTTAAATTCCTGGTGTCTCGGAAGCCTGCTCCTTTCAGTTGGAGTCGAGTTTTGGGCGACAGATGGCGGTGGACGTGAAGTCGCGAGCAAAGCGTTATGAAAAACTGGACTTCCTCGGGGAGGGACAGGTGAGGCTCTCGGGCAGGATTCGGAGGGCTCTGAAGGAGAACGCCGAGCCCCCTCACACCCTCACAGATTTTCTGGTGGAATCTAGAGGGCTGACCTGGCGACTCCTTTTTGGGCGAAGCTGCCCAAACGCACCTGCTAACCTCTGTGTGTACCCCCGAGGGGAGCCCCTAAGCGGCCCTGTCCTTGAAGGATAGACTGGAACGGGAAGTAGCCTGCCTCACCACGTTCCACGCAGCCCCGAATCCGCTCCAAGAACCCCGGGGTCTTCTCCAAATCTAAAAAAGTAAAAAGGCAAGCACAAACAAAAAAGTTCCCACAAACTTAGGTTATTTCTGTTTTCCTCTCTAGTTTGCCACGGTTTACAAGGCCAGAGACAAGAACACCAACCAAATTGTCGCCATTAAGAAAGTGAGTTACCGTCTGTTATTTTTCCTCGAGTCTCTGAAGATGTCTATGTATGAGCTGATGCCTGGGCTTTTTTACGACTCTTGACCGTGCTCTGCTAATGAGATGTTTCTGTCATTTTCAGAAAAACAGATTTTATTAGTGTCTTGTGTTCCAGGATGGAACTCAGGTTCAGCTAGTTTTGTCGTTGTTCCATTAATTGGAATTGAAATGAAGAGGAAGCTATGTGTTATGTTTGCTTTATAAACTCAGACGTAGGCAAGGGGAACAAGTACCGATCTGTTGAGTCCTCAGAACTATTTAATGCCGTGATCTTACCAGGTCGCGGTTTCTGCCACACCTGCATCTGTCGTGTGTATCTCTATTTTCTGTGTACAGATTGTCCTTGAAAGGCTTTCGTGAGCATTAACATTGATATGCGTTTTTAAAAAATGATTTTAGTAGCTTCTTTCCTTGGCATTCATTCAAGAAACTTGGGTCATATGTAGCTAATTTTCTACATGTCAGGCACTTTCACTTACATTCTTTTCATTTAGCCCTCAAAATAGCCATGTGAAGTAGGGAAAGTATCCCTATTTTATATTTGAGATACCTAAGACTAAGAGAGATTGAGTAACTTGTCAAAATGACACAGATACTAGTTGCTAGCACTAGGATTTAAATCCAGGTGTTTTGCTGCCAGGTTGCTTGTTCTTTGCTATGCTACTGAAATTAGTAATCCTCTCGGGAGGTTTTTGTCACATCTCAAGGTCTGATGGTGGGGTAGGTGACTTCCACCTCCTTATTTTATTTATGTATTTATTTATTACAGATTTTATTTATCAGAAAGAGAGCGAGTAGGGGGAGTGGCAGGCCAGAGGGAGAAGCAAGCTCCCTGCTGAGCAGGGAGCCCCACGTGGGGCTGGATCCCAGGACCCTGGGGTCGTGACCTGAGCTGAAGGCAGATGCTTAACCAAGTGAGCCACCCAGGTGTCCTCACCTCCTTATTGTTCCTGTTGCTATTTGAATCTATTTCTCCTTCAACATTCTTAACTCCTTTGAAGCCTAGTCCCCTGATTGACTTACACCTGACTCCCTGTCACCCTCGCCACAATTATTCCTGCTGTTATCTTTTTACTTTTTCTGATTTCTCTCATTTCCGACTTAAATTCTGTAATCCAGCACTGTAGCTACTCCTGTGTAAAAAGCCTTATCTCTTCTGACCCTTTCTAAAGTTATCTTTCTGATTCTACCCGTGGTTCATTATATTCTAGCCACACTGACTTTTCTGTCCCTTGAACACATTAAATTCAGTGCATTCCTGGGATCATTGAATTTGCCTGCTAGTATATTTTTCCTCTAAAACTTGTGAAGTTTTAGATCTCACTCGAATGTCTCCCCCACATAGAGACTCTGGTCGCTCTAGTTAAAATAGCTGTTCCTCCCTATCTCCCTAGTGTTCCTTGCCATATTTCTCTAATTCAAATGTTACAAAGATAACATTTATCAAAATCTGAAATCCTTTTATCGATGAGCTTATTGTCCATTTACTTCCACTCAAATTATACTTAGGATGGTGTCCAGTACATTTGTAGACATTCATTAAAAATGTATTAACCTAAAAAAAGAAGTATTAACCTGATACAATCGTTCATTGTTGGCATACTGAGTTATGTAGTTGTTTGGAAGTCCTAGTGGGGTTTGTTTTGTTTTGTTTGGGGGTGGTTTTGCTTGTTTTTAACGTAAGTTAGGATTTAGAATCCATCCTGTTTCTCTCTCTCTCTCTTTTTTTTCTTTTTTAAGATTTTTATTTATTTATTTGAGAGTGGGGAGAGGGGCGAGGAAGCAGCAGATTCCCCGCTGATTAGGAAGCCCTACTCTGGCCCATTCCCACTACCCAGAGATCTTGACCTGAGCCCAAGGCAGACCCTTAACCGACTGAGCCACGCAGGTGTCCCTCCTGTTTCCCTTCGATAGACTTTTATCCCTTGAAGGTTACTCACAATGGAATCTTCTTTTACATTTAATTTTTATTACAAATAATGCATCTTTTTGGTTTTAAAAATCAGTTAAAAGGCCCAGGCTTTTTAAGGTGCTTGGTTCCTCTAGCCCTGTTTTTCACTCCTTAGAGCAATCGCTTACAACTCCTATAGTTTTCCTCTGGCATTTACTTCTATTTCATTAAATAATGTGCTTGCTCCTACCTCATTTTAGACATTATCTAGTCTTTCTGCTATAAAGTTTTACACTTGTTCATTTACTAACATTTATGTTTAATTTTACAAAAAAATGAATATTCTGTGTTCTTTCACCTATTGTATCTTGGACTTTTAAAGTATGTTTAGAGGTTAGTGGAATATTTCATTTCTTTTGAAATTTATAAAAAAATTAAATATCATTGATCTCTACCTCACCTTTTTAAAAAGATCATACTCAATTTATGTTTCTTCCATTTATTTAACCAATCCTCTATTGGGCCTTTTAGATTATTTCTCTGGCTGGCTGGCTGACTGCCTGCCCTCCTGCCTGCCAGCCCACCGCCCAGCCTACTCCCCCACCCCCCATATGTAAATATTCTTTTTCAGTTTTTCAGAATCAGCATTATTTCTGAAATCTTCTACATGGATACATGTAGATGTGGTTTATTTATGGTTATTGGTGATTAGATTCCATCATATAACTACACTAAAATTTGCACACTTATTCTATTTTGTTATTTTTTATGTTTTCCTTTAATTTAGCCCTACAGCCATGACTATTCATGTGAGTTTCTTTAGAGAATATATCCATATTTGAAACCAACTGTGAATTGTTTTTTTAGGGAATATACAGCATCAGCCTCACCACATATTGTCAGATTGCTCTTCAAAGTGGTTGGACTAGTTTAACCTCCATCCACATTCTTACCATGTTTGTATTGTCAGATTTTACAACATTTGTCCCTTACCTGGATCAAAGTTGGTTTATGATTGTTTCAACTAACAGGTCTCTGAATACCAGTTAGATTGATCATCTTTTCTTAGATTTACTGCCTTTTAAGACTTTCTCCTACCAGTTTTTCTGTTAGGGTGCTTAAATTTTTTTCTTTCTATTGGTTAGTGGAATTATTTATTATATTATGGACATTGATCCTTTGTCAGAAATTTGCACAGCAGGTATCCTCTCCCAGTCTTTGGCTAGACTTTTAGTTTATATATGGTATCTTCTGGGGTGTAGAAATTTATAATTCTGTTCTGGTTGAGTTTATCCATTTTTTTCCTTTATGGGTTTCCTTTTTGTCTGCTTGCCTACCTCCAGTTTATTAAGGATTCTATTTTCTAAAAATTTTGAATTATTGCTGCTCACATTTAGGTCTTTATTCCATCTGGAATTAATTTTTCTATTTTGTGTAATATGGAGATCCAGTATTTTTTTCCTTGCTGTCCCAGCATTATTGTTAGTCTGTCCTTTTCCTGGTGAGTTGTTATGCCAAGTTCTGGATTTAGTTGTAATGCCAAGTTCCAGTATACACTTGGATCCATTGCTGGGCACACTGTTTTTTTCCATTGATTGATTTTTTTTTTTTCCATCTCTGCTCAGATACTATAGTGTATTTAATTACTACTGTCTTTCAAAAGCCTTGAAATCTGATAAGTTAAACATACCTGTTTTTCTTCAAAATTATCTCAGCTACTTTATCTGCCAGTTGGGAAATTTCAAACAATCGGGGGAATTTGGTATGAACTAAGTTTTACATACTGCTATGGCATGATTATTAATTTTATTAAGTATGAAAATGGCATTTTGAATATGTAAGAAAATGTTCTTTTAGAGATGCCTACTTAAGTACATGGGGATGAAATGACATGAAATCTGAGGTTTGTTACAAAACATTTTAGCCAGCAGAAAAGGGAGGATGAATAATGAAGTTAAGTGTGGCAAAATATTGATAGTTGTTTAATCTGGGTGATGAAGTAGATGGCTTCGTGAAACTAATGTATTTTTATTGTGTTTACAAAATGTAAAAATTTTTAAAATTGTTCTTAGCTCCTTACTTTTCCATGTGAAGTTTAGAATTGATTTGTCAGTGTTCTTTAAAAAATGCTGTTGAGCTTTCGATTTGGTTGCATTGAACTTAAAGAAAATTGACATACTTATGATTACTGAGTCTTGCTATCCATGAATGTGTTGTTTATTTTGGTCTCATTTTTAAGGATGTTTTAATATTTTTTTATTATTTAGTTTTGGAAAGCTTTGCACATCTTTCGTTAGATTTATTGCTGAGTGCCTTATATTTTTTGGTGCTATACTAGTTTACCTTTAAGTAAAAAGTTGTGTTTATAGTATGTAGCTGGGGGATATGTATATATTATATCTTTTAATCTATTTTTATCATTACCAAGAATCTTTTTTTTTTTTTTGTAATTTTAATTCCAGCATAGTTAACATAAAGTGTTACATCAATTTCAGGTGTACAGTACAGTGATTCAGCAGTTCTATACATTCGTCAGTGCTCATCATGATGTGTAGTCTTAATCCCCTTCACCTATTTTCCCCATCCCCCCACCCACCTCCCCTCTGATAGCCATCTCTTCTCTATAGTTAACTGTTTCTTGGTTTGTCTCTTTTTTCTGTTAGTTTGTTTTCTTTCTTAAATTCCACATATGAATGAAATCATATGGTATTTGTCTTTCTCTTCACTTAGAGTTATATCCTCTAGATCCATCCATGTTGTTGCAAATGTCAAGATTTCATTCTTTTTTGTGGCTGAGTAATATTCCAGTGTGTGTGTGTGTGTGTGTGTATGTGTGTGTACACACACACACATACACCACATCTTTATCCATTTATCTACTGATGGACATTTGGTTGATTTCATAGTTTGGCTATTGTAAATAATGCTGCAGTAAACATAGGTTGTATATATCTTTTTGAATTACTGTTTTTGTATTCTTTGGGTATATACCCAGTAGGGGAATTACTGGATCATATGGAAATTTAATTTTTAATTTTTTGAGGAACCTCCGTACTGTTTTCCCCCTGGCTGCACCAGTTTGCATTTAGCTGGGAGATTTTATTTTTATTT
The DNA here is from genome assembly GCF_002007445.2 of Ailuropoda melanoleuca. Classification (NCBI taxonomy): domain Eukaryota; kingdom Metazoa; phylum Chordata; class Mammalia; order Carnivora; family Ursidae; genus Ailuropoda; species Ailuropoda melanoleuca. Next base: position 47,279,420 of record NC_048220.1, read on the forward strand.
ATTTATTTTTTTAGAATTTATTTATTTATTTGACAGAGAGAGAGAGAGCCAGTGAGAGAGGGAACACAAGCAGGGGGAGTGGGAGAGGAAGAAGCAGGCTTCCAGCGGAGCAAGGAGCCTGATGTGGGGCTCTATACCAGGACCCTGGGATCATGCCCTGTGCCGAAGGCAGACACCTAATGACTGAGCTACCCAGGAGCCCGGAGCTGGGAGATATTTTTAGAGGTAGACTAGCTGTGTTTTTCCAGAAGTAATTGGTTTTTGGGGGTTTTTTGGTTTTTTTTGTATTTTTTATTACATGTGGTTATTGTATAAAGCAGTGAGTAAGAGACTGGTGTAAGCATGAACCTATTAATGCAATTTGCTAGGCTTTTTTTGTTTTGTTTTGTTATGTGTATTAAGAGTAACAACAGTTTAACCATTTTTTGTACCCATCATAATCTGTAATTTTGCTTTTTGGATAATGTGTTCCCTAAGAACGTGTCATTGGGTATGTTAAACATGTTATTTTATGTTTATGTCATATATTTCCTCCCAAGTAGGCTAACTTGAAGTGATTTTTCTTGTTGTTTATTAGTATGCCCTCAGTTACTTTTCCACATTTAGTATTGAAAAGGTAAAGAAGACATTTATTTTCTAAATTCCATTACTTGAATGTAATTCAAAAACTTAGGGGGCAAGGAATGATAGGTACTTAGTCCTTTCTTATATTGTTAATTTTGTCTTTCAAATTCATGATTTCCACTCCCTTTTTGTTTACTGGCTACATATAAGTTGCTACGTGTTTTTGCTGTGTCTAAGTTTCTGAAGTGTTTATATGTATATGTATGCAAAAAGTCTAAATAATTTAACACATTTTTAATGTGTTTGGGTTTTTTCCCCCCTACCAGATAAAACTTGGGCATAGATCAGAAGCTAAGGATGGTGAGTATTCAATATAATCTGACAGAACAGGAAAAACTTTTATTCTCATTAAGGGAGTTAGCAAAGTATTAGAGTTATTGCAGGGTGATAGAAAAGTAAATTCAGGATAGAGACAGGATATTTTTAGATCCACCATTCGATGTTAAGAGTCCTATAATCCATCCAAGTCATCTGAGTAAATGTAAGGGAACAAGGTTATTAGTGGCTTGTCTTGCTGTCTTCATTACCCTTTAAGGTATTGTTGCAAACAGTTGTTTATTCTTTTTCTAAGATTCTAATTACTTTGAAAATTCAGGATACAACTTCATGGAAGTACAGAAAGCTTATACTGAAATAGATGAATGGAAGAAAACATGTTTTTACCCTTCCTCCATAGGTTTGTGCGTTAGTATCCTAAGTCTTGTTTAGTCATCAAGAACTAGTTTTTATAAAAAGGACCCATCTTCTATTTAACAGATAGTACCAGATCTTAATTTTAATTTTGAGTTCTATCCTTTGTATTGGGAAAGATATTGTATTAGCACTATTTTGCAATTAGCATCAAGAATCTGTTCCTAATATTCATAATGCACAAAGAGGAAGCTATTGACTTACTGCTTTAATGTTACACACTATTACATTGTTATTCCAGCAGGCTTCTCAAGTGATACAGTATGAAGTGAATACCTTTTTTCACCATTTATCATAGTCATTGTTAAGCTGTTTTAAAAATAAGGTAATATAAAAGAAAACCAGATGTCAAAAAAAATTGTCAAAATAACCCTTATTTTTCTGTAAAATATTCACTGCTATTTCTTGAAAGATTAACCTATAGCAAAAAATATGTTTGTAAGATTTGAGATGTCAGAATTTTCACATTTTGCTTTGTCTTTTCATATAGGTATAAATAGAACAGCCTTAAGAGAAATAAAATTATTACAGGAGCTAAGTCATCCAAATATAATTGGTGTGAGTATGATCTGAGTTGTTTTTGGGATTTGGGATCCTGTCATTTCTGAATGTGGTAGATGTTGATTGAAGGCTCAGCAAGATGAATTGTTTTAGGTGAACCTTGCAAAAAAGCTTTAAAGTTTATCAGGCTAATATGTATTTTCTATTCTGATTGATTCTTTAGGCAGTGTCTTTTTTTTTGATTTTATAATTTTTTTATGATTTTGTTTATTTATTTTGACAGAGAGGGAGAGAGTGCACACAAGCAGGGGGAGGGGCAGAGGCTGAGGGAGAAGCAGACTCACCGCTGAGCAGGGAGCCTGATGTGGGCCTCCATCCCAGGGTCCTGCGGTCATGACCTGAGCCGAAGGCAGACGCTTAACCAACTGAGCCACCTAGATGTCCTTAGGCAGGGTCTTTAAAACTATTACAACTGATGAAATAAATTTAATATTGGCATATGGCCTCATTTTGTCAAAAATCATTTTGAAGCCCAGAGAGCCCTAGCATGCATAAGACCTTGAGTAAGCTCCCCTACAACTTGGTACCATAATTCCACCTCAAAGGGTTGTGGTAAGACTGCTTAATTGATTGAATGCATGTAAAGTACCTGGAAATAGAGCCTGGCACAGAGGGTGCATTCAACGAATGATAGCTGCTACTGCTGTTTTTAGGATTTTCTTAAATACTGAGCCTGGAATTGGAGACTGAGGTGAGGTTTTCATTAATTTATTTCTTATTTATAACTCTCAAATTTTTGGAGGAGAGCTTAAGTATTTAGTGACTTTTTATTTATTTTTATTTTTATTTTTTTAAAGATTTTATTTATTTATTTGACAGAGAGAGACAGCCAGCGAGAGAGGGAACACAAGCAAGGGGAGTGGGAGAGGAAGAAGCAGGCTCTCAGCGGAGGAGCCCGATGTGGGGCTTGATCCCAGAATGTTGGGATCACACCCTGAGCCGAAGGCAGACGCTTAACGACTGCGCCACCCGGGCGCCCCTATTTAGTGACTTTTTATTTTTTATTTATTTTATTTTTTTATTTTTGTTTATTTTTTTTTAAAGATTTATTTATTTCTTTATTAGACAGAGACAGCCAGCGAGAGAGGGAACACAAGTAGGGGGAGTGGGAGAGGAAGAAGCAGGCTCCCGGTGGAGGAGCCTGATGTGGGGCCCGATCCCAGAACGCCAGGATCACGCCCTGAGCCGAAGGCAGACGCTTAACCGATTGCGCCACCCAGGCGCCCCAAGTGACTTTTTAAATATAGTAAAGTTTAGGTGCACCTAGGTGGCTCAGTGCATTAGGTGTCTGACTTTGGCTCAGGTCATGATCTTTTGAATCCTGGGATTGAGACGGCATTGGGCTTTCCGCTCAGCGGGGAGTCACCTTCTCCCTCTCCCTCTACCCCTCCCCCTGCTTCTGCCATTGTGTTCTCTGCCTCTCTCAAATAAATAAAATCTTTAAAAAAAATAAAGTTTAGTATTTTAGGGCCTCAAATTACTAATTCCTAGCAAGAAAAAGGATAAATGTCAAATTTAGTAAGATAATTCAAATTTAGCAGGGAATTATCGGCAGTCCACATGCCTGTTTAAATTTTTAAAAATTACTTTAGTTGGTATAATATTTTCCAGTATTTTACAGAAAATCATATTTTTATTTATTTATTTTTTAATTTTTTTTTTGCAGCTCCTTGATGCTTTTGGACATAAATCTAATATTAGTCTTGTGTTTGATTTTATGGAAACTGATCTGGAGGTAAGATTAAGATTGCTAGAGGACTTTCTTTTCACTTTTTATTAAAAGAGAGCCTAAATCTTTATTTCCTACTTTTGAAGATGCTGTTAGTCAAAGGAATGTTTAATTTTGTTGAAATGTGAATATACTCCTATGTGAAGGAGCTTCTGAATCATTTAGCCATATTCCCAGTGTTAGATACAGAGATTTGGATTTCAGAGCATTTCTGTCTATCAAATTCCCTATGCCTTATTGACATTATTTTTAGAGAAATTAATATCAGGCGTTTGAGAATTTAGAGTTCATTTTCCATATTATCATAGAATATCCTTCATTTGAAAGCCAAGTTTTTAATTTTATTTTTGAGAAAATAAGATCTAATGCTTTTCTTTAATGTTAATTGAATCTCAGAAACTGACAATCCAAGGATATTGAACAATTGAAATTCTCAAACACTGCTGGTGAGAATACAAAATGGTGTAGCTAGTTTGGAAAATAGTTTGGCAGTTTCTTAAACAGTTAAATACACAGCTAAAGAATGATCTGGCAATACCACTGCTAGGTATTTATCTAATAGAAACCAAAATATGTCTACACAGAAATCAGTTCGTAAACAGATGTTCAGCTTTATTCATTATTGCCTAAACTGGAAACAAATCCAAATACCTTTCATCTACTGAATATATAAACAAACTGTGGTATAGCTATAAAATGGAATACTGTTTGGGGATAAAAAGAAATGAACTGCTCATACATAAAACAGTATAGAGATACACTGGAGATATATTGTGCTGAATGAAAGAACTCAGGCTCAAAAGGCTATATATTGTATGATTCCATTTATATGATGTTCTGGAAAAGGCAAAACTAAAGAAACAGATCAGGTCAGTGGTGGCCAGGAGTGGGAGTAGAATGGAGTATTGTGTATTAGAGGGGCCTGAGGCGATTAGGGTGGGAGTGGGAGTTAAAGAACTCTGTCTTAATTATGGAAGTGGTTACACAACTGGATGTCTTTGTTAAAACTCATGGAACTGTGCACTGAAAAGGGCATATTTTCCCTAAATCTGGTTTGTTTGTTTGTTTGTTTCTTTCTTTCTGTAAATGGGATTGTTCTCTTAATTTCTCTTACTGTTACTTCATTATTAGTATATAGAATTGCAACAGATTTCTGTATATTGATTTTGTATCTTGCATCCTTACTGAATTCATTGATCAGTTCTAGTAGTTTTTTGGTGGAGTCTTTAGGGTTTTCTATATATAATACCACATTGTCTGCAAATAGTGAAAGTTCTTGCCAATTTGGATACCTTTTATCTAAATCTGATTTCTAAAAAAAGAAAATGGGAACTTTTAGCTAATGTAACTTACAAGTTTAGGAATAAATTGGCTTTAAACACAGCTCTCAAATAATGCCATGAGAACTCAGTCTTGCACTTTAACTCAGCTCTAATTTCTTGTTTGTTGCCTTTCTTCATGGGCATAATTTCTCAGTATAGTGGCTTAGGCACCTCAGGTTATATCCTTTTGAGAGCATAATAATCTATAAGGAAAGAAGGTGCTTTGTTCCCTTTGATTCTAGGAGAAGTACTTGCCTGTTTGATTAGCTTGGCTTGGATCACATGTCCATCCCTAAACCAATCTTCTGGACAGCAGGCTTCAGTGGTAGTTGGCTTGGCTATGCGTGGGTCATGTTCTACCTCTAGAGCCCACAAGTAGTGGTCAGTCCTGTTTTAACCAGGTGGTTTCCCAAAGAAATGCTGAATGCTATTAACAGAAGAGGTTGTACATCCTGGGCAAGCAAAACAACAGATGTTCACTATGTTAATGCCTTTTAAACAAAGAAGTAGCAGAGAAAGCACAAGCAGAGATACTTTCCCTAACCACATAACTGGAAATTCTTTTTTTTTATTTTTTATTTTTATTGTATTTATTTATTTTATTTTATTTTATTTTATTATATTATGTTAATCACCATACAGTACATCCCCAGATT